>NW_017728996.1:31892945-31896382 GCF_001723915.1 Gavialis gangeticus
CTGTTTTTTTAGCAGAGATGTGGGGCAGAAAATTTTCCAGTGCTTTACTTTTCCATTTCTCAAAATTCACTGTTTCATAAAATTCTTTAGTAACAATACAATATAAAGCAAGCTTGGCAGTTTCAAAGTTGCAATTAATGTTTTTCAGGCGATTATCTCTAGGAAGTGCAAGAGAGAGTACATATATGCTTTACTGATTTGCAAACAGGAAGGTAAATACACTCACATAATAATCCAAACCAAAAATCAAGTTATGAATTTACCTAATTGGCTGTGCAGATCAAATCAAAGCCAAAGCATAGCACATCATGCACAGTTCTTTGGTTGTGCTAAAACTAGTGTGTGTCAACAGTTTTCAGTGCCTTAGTTTTTTTCTTAAATTTAAATTTAAACAAACAATGGCATGTAAGGGAAGTACATGCTATTGTATATTGTCTTTACATTTTTACAAATATTCCAATAAAAATTATTTATTTCCACATAAAGCTTTGCATTTGTTTGAATATAACATTTAAACCACATTAAGTGTGCTGTATTTAATTTTTTTTCCTAATCAAATATTTTAGTTCAAATATTGGGACATAAAATCAACATCGGGGACTTTTTTAGTTTTGTTTACTAAATATAAGTTAAATAGAACGTGATCTGATTTTTACCATGTTTATTTAAGGCATTGGAAAATTTTCCAATTCAAAATTTTCCAAAAAATCAACATCTCTGGTTTTTAGGTAGTGAACAGTAATTACAGCTTACAGCTTATTTTTTACTATTAAGTAAAAATTAGTTTAGCTACTGCCAGGGTCTTGTTTACTTTATACTGAAAGAACACAAAAATAGTTTGATTCATCCACAACACCGGAAGCTATAATGTTATTAGCAGATGCCTCTATATTGTACAATTGAGGAGGGAACTCTATAGAACACAGTTATAGTCAAGGTAATTCTGGACCTCTCACTCTACATGCAGCTCCTCTAATAGTATGAAATCCAATACAAAATTAAATGGGGTATTGTACACAGAAAACCAATCATTGAGATAGACTGTTCTCTGTTGCCATAGGAAACAGGACTAGAAGCAACGGACTCAAGCTGCAGCAGAGGAAATTTAGATTGGAGATTACAAAGAACTTTCTATGAGGGTCATCAAACACTGGAACAGGCTACCTAGAGAAGCTGGACATTTTCAAGAGTAGATAAGACAGACACTTAACTGGGACAGTTTAGTCAGCAATGCTCCTGCCTTAGGCAGGTGGATGGACTAGATGATCTCATGAGGTCTGTTGCAGCCATATCTTCCTGTGATCCTAAATAAGAGAAAACTCAAAAGGTTGGGGCAACCAACCTTAGGGGGGAAAGAAACTCAACCAATTGTTTAAAACCAACTTTCTAAGAAATCAAATACATGAAAAAAATCTAACATGCATTTGGAATGTTTGGGCTCTAAATTAGGGCTCAGACCTAAACTGCCATTCAAAAAAAAAGATGTCACTGATGGTTCTTCACTGGACCAGAAGATGATTTCACTCCTTTTTTTCCCTATTATATTTCTAATGCCTCCAACTAAGGTTATGATCTCACAGCACAGAATCTTCTGATTTCATCATTCCACTCCCCCCACCTGTTAGCTTCAGATCAAGTTCTGCTGAAAGGGAAACTTAAATGCCATAGTCCAGTGTTCAGTGTTGGTTCTATATTCATTTGTTTGTGTTGCTTCTGAATAAATATAGTTCATTTTGCAAGTTTGTTTCTAAAAAAAAAAAATTTAAAAATGGGCCCACAAATCTAACTGGGTTTTTAGATTCAAACTTGGGGATTTTTTTTGTTCAAGCATCATCATCAGAAAATTCTACAGGTAAAATATAATTAGGAATTCTTTTAGACATGTGTGAGTTAGAGTGGAATCCAAAAGGCATAATAAATAAGTCTGGTACTGAAAGAAAAAGACCTGGAGAAGTGGAGAAGTGTAATTTAGAATTAGAAGATGACATTTTTAACACCATAATTTGTAAAGGAAAAGTTGCACCTTACATGCTTTCCTTCTACAAAACTAGACATGTCCAAAGAACACTTACCACTGCTTTGCAACAAATTCTTATCTACCCACAATATACACCCATTAAAACTGCAGTTCAAGCATTGTACTTATACCTGAAAATCAGGAAGTTAAACATTTTTTTAAAATCTAAGCTAAGCAAAGGGAAAACTAAATAAAATTAGAACATTTTATTTTTTTTAACATTTTTCTAATCTTAACCTTGGGTATATTCAGTTATGCAGATCAAAAAATTAATTTTCTGAAATATGTATTTTCTTAATGGAAGACTTCTTTTTAGAGGAGTTTACTCTCTTACCAATGTATACAATAAGAACACTTTCATAAAGATTTTAGCTACTAATGCATATAGACTTTATTAGTTTTATATTATAATGCGTATATGGAACCGATTTTTAGGCACAAGTATATTATATTATTTATTGGGTATATGATCCCACATCTAGTTTATCAAAATTCTGGCACTGAGCCATAGGAAATACCAACCTCCAAGAGTGCACAAATCCCAGGCTAAAAAAAACGCCAACGTTCTTCCATCATAAAACAAGATCTGTTAGAGCAGAAGCACCTGAATGAACATTAAGAGAAAAAAAAATCAGCTACTAAGCAATGACTATGAAGGGATTTATTTGTAATATTGCTGTACAGTTATTTTAATTAGGACATAAGGGTTCTCTTTTACAATCATGCTACTCCTGTTATGCAAAAAAAGAGTCCAAATGCAATCACAGTTACCGCAGTGCTGACATTCCTAGGTTCTGAATTGCAAATGTCAATTATTTCCTGCTTTCTCGGATCAGGTTCTCTGTAGAGATTCCTCCCACTTCACCAGCCTCTACTGTTTTTTGGGGTTTTGTTGTGCTGAGATGTTCCGGGGATCCAAACCCAAGGCACCACATGAATACACAGGGCTGCTTCACTACCGCCAATCACCCAGAGCCCAGCAGCATCTGCGCCAGGCTTTGTGCTCTGGGAGTATTGATCCTTCCCCTCCCCGGAGGCCGGCGGCGGAACGGCGGATCAAGCGGCTCGGGGCCAGAGCGGCTGAGGCAATAGGCAGGTGACCGACGACGCCCGTCCCTCGCCCGCTGCCGGCCACGCTGGGAAAGCGGCCTCTCTCCTTCCAGGCCGCCCCCCGCATCTCGGCCGAGCGCTCCGCACACTGGACAGCCCGGACCAGAGCAGACCAGACCAGCCGGCCCCTGCCTCGAGCACTGCGCCGCCCGGCGCCCGCTGACACTGGCCCGCCAGCAAGGGCGCGGGGCAGAGCCAGAGCCAGACCCCCTCCCCCTCATCACCGCCTCCACCCCCGCAGCGAGGCCGAGGGACCCCCTGCGCCCGCCCCGGGCCGAGCGGCGGTACCTGGGCGGAGGGCCCGGCGCAG
>NW_017728996.1:31896613-31901722 GCF_001723915.1 Gavialis gangeticus
GGCGGCGCCTGCGCATTCCGGCCCCGTGCCCGGAGCACCCTGGCCCGCGTAGTCCGGTGCCCGCGCCCCGCCGCCGCCCGCGCCCGCTGCAGACTACAGGTCCCGGCGAGCAGCGGGGAGCGGCAACAAAGGGCAGTTACCGGCTCCGGCGGCCCCCGCCGCCACCATGGCAACGCCGAGCGCCGGGCGGGGCGCCCGGGACCAGGATCGGGTGGCCCGGATACCACGGTGCGAGTCGCTCTGTGAGGCGAGACCGAGCAGCCAAGGGCAAAGCTAGGGCCGCGCAGGGAAGACTGGTTCTCCGGAAAGGGCCTTTTCTTTGCATGGAAGAAGAGGACGGTCCGCAAAGCGGAGGCTGCCCCGAGGAGAAAGAGCAGCTGAGGAGCAGAGCGAATAGAAACCCTGAGGTACAGAACCAGGCCGAGCCCCGTGCGCGAGACATCGCCCTTGTGCCAGTGACTAGACGGAGAAACAGCTTCATGTCCTTTACCTTGGGTGCCACTGGCAGTGTCAGTACTGACAGCAGTCCCGCTATCAGACACGTGACAGTGCAAGGGGCAGGGAGTAACAATACCAGAATAAGTGATCACTACTGGCTGGAGCGGCCTCTAACTTTGGCAGCAGTAGCCACTAACTCAAGGGTAGGCGAAATGCATCCACCAGCTAAATCCGACCGCCAAGGGATTTTGTTCAGCCCATGGGAGTCTCTCAGCCCCAGAGGGGAGGGGAGGGGAGGGGAGGTGGCAGCCCCAGCTGCAGCACAGGGGTATGCCAGGAGCAGATCACAGGTCTGCCCCAAGCCCCAGCCCCACACTGTCACCATCTCAGAATCCCAGCCCACCCCATGCCTGGATGCTGCTCCTCACCTGCCCTCACCCCCATCCCATATACCCAACCACACCCCCCCGCCTATGCGGGTCCTGGCCAGTTTTCATGGAGAACCTGGAATCATCAGGCAGTGACAGCAACAGGGCTGGCGCCTGAGGCAGAGCCGCAATCCACTCCCTGCATACCCCTGCCCATGGAACTGGCAGCACCCATTGCAGGGGCATGAAGGAACGGACCATGGCTCTGCCTCAGCCCCACACTTTCATGGCTGAGCAATCCCCATCCTGGCCCCACCTACCCATCCCAGTCCTGGATGCCACTCCCTGCCCACTCACAGCTACAGGCCCATCGTACCTGCCCAGCCGAGCTTGGGGCAGAGCCGCTTTGGGAGTTTTAGTGAGCTGTTGTGGGGAGAGGGGGTGGGCCAGCCCACAACAGCTTACTAAAACTTCCTAAGTGGCCCTTTGGCCAAAATAATTACCCACTCCTGCACTAACTATCCAGAAGTGGGTTGGACAACAGGACTCAGTGCTCACCTTAGAGCATGAGTCTCTGGGAGCCAGCAGATCTTCTCTCCCAGCAAATGGACTCTTTCTTGTTGCCAGAGCACTTGAGGAAACCAGCTTCAAAGAAGGAAATTACTACAAAGGAATAACCTGAGTCAAATTCATCAGAGCAGCACTGAACAGTTTTAATAGTTATCACAATCCCCGAGTGCTTCAAAAAGGAATAAATGATAAAACAGTGAGAGGGGATATGGGAGCCTCTCAGCAAAACAAACACTTAGGACATGCCTCACTAGCAGGCATAGCCGTCTTGTAAACAGGACAGGTTGTAAAGCCTGGAGATTTTAATTGGACCATTGGACCCAGGTCTTGGCACCAATGCAAAACAAGTTTGTGGTAGCTAGCAAGCTAACACCCAAAGCTGACAGCTACCCTAACCAGTAACTACAACAAATTAACACTGAGGATCTGACTCATTACTAGAGAATTAGGAGGAAAATGGGACTATTCCACACTTTATACCTTCACAATAGGCAAGAGGGCATGTGGGGCACACACAGCCTGAGAGATGACTAAAAGATTCTGCAGTTGCACACCAACCAGCAACTGGATCCAGATAGACTCATTATTGAAGAACAAGTATTCTTAAACATCCAGTGCAGCTCTGAGAATTTGACAGTGAAGGTGGCCACATAAACTACTAATTTCATTGTAGTTTATTGGCTGATTGGAAAGAAATGCTAAAAGGAACAAGAATAGTGATAAGTAAATGGGATATTGAAAGTGAATTAAGTTTTAATCATTTTACAAGTAACAGGTAATAATGTGTTTTCAATTTTTAAGTTACAGGATCCCACTTAAATCCATCTTTTTTTATTTTGCCTTAAAAGCTTTTGTTTGGTGTTTTTTTTAAGGTTACCAAGTGACAATGTGAAACCAGGACATTAGTGCACACCTAGAGGTCATTAGGCTGGTATTCAAAACTATGAACAAAAGTCTTCCTAAGTTTTTATTATGGGCTTATTGCCAATTGCATATAGAGAGTATTTGAGCACCTTCCAGTTGCATTTTAAGTGATAAAACTAATGCCTATCACATGATGCCTATTTTCTCACCCTCTTCCCACAGAGAGGTGTGTGTGCAGTGAAGCTGTTTGTTTTGGAAGAGTAGTGGGGCTTTGTCACTTCCCTCATCGCTTTCAAATATACATATTGATGTTGGGGACTAGAACACCAGAAATTAAAAAGTCAGATATTCTCTCTGCCACCCTTGAGCAATTAGACAAAATATTTAAAAAATATGTTGTCAAGAGACCTATTTTTTTAGTTCAAATAATGGAAATGACAAAAAGCATATAGCTCATTTTTCAAAGTTACTAAACCATCTATCAGAACTCTTCTTGATATCAGCTTATTTAGACTCCCTAGAACTATACAAAGAGCCTCCCTAGATTATACAAATAGAAAAGATCAATGAGTCCTTAAAACACACACATACATAGGGAGAAAAAAATATCCTTTTTTAGACTTACTTATATAAGAAATGTTTGGACTTTAAACATTTCAGCAGTGCTTTCTCCTCTAGAGTTATTCGGTTGTCATAAGTATCAGTTTTTTAAACAATAATCTTAGTGCTGTTTTCCCAATGAACTTTTCATAAAAACTGATGGTGAACAATGTTGTGAAGTAAAGGTGACCTCTTAGGTCCATAATTGAACACTTTATATAGTGTTTGACCTATTCAAAGCACTGCATAGAAATGAAGGCTTTGTCTATACCAAGAATTAGCCCCAACATAGTAATAAAAAAAAGACAAAACAACATTAATAACAACAACAATTATCACTAGCATTATAGGCCCTGCAGGCTGTTGGCTGCGCCAATAAAGCAATATGCTAACTTCATTTTTTCTGTGTCTATACTTAGGGATGAGCACCAATCCATTTATAGATTGCAGAAAAAGAGCTACTTGGGAGTGTAGGAAAGGCCTAATATTTGCAACAGCACTGTGAACTAATTGGGTAATATTAACATCCTTTTTTTGCAGATGAAGAAACAGTCAAAAGTTAGCCAAAGAAGCTGACTTGAGCTACATCACAAGCCAAAAGTAGAGCCAGCATTTCATGTCCTGGCTCTCAACTTTATGGTCGTTCTTCCAGAGCACACAGTTTTGGCCACGTACACTAATGACTTCTCTGCTGACTTAGACTGTTTTAATGAAGCTGGATGTTTTAGCAATGCATTGGGTGCAAACAGACAAGCACAGACGTTTGCTTCCACAGAAACGAGTAGCAGCGGCGCACCTTGTGCCGCTGCTACTTATCCCCAGGAAATGCCCATGCCATGCATGCTCTGGCACACAGCAGGTTACCCCAGCAGGGGTAGAGAAGGCTAGGCCCAGCAACTGTGCTGGTCCCAGCAGCCTTCCCTGGGGTTTTGGGGGTTTCCAGGGCTACAGCTGAGGCAGGAAACCTGGCCAGCAGCTGGAGTGTGGCTTTGGCCAGCTACGCTCTGGTTTTGAGTAGTGCGTGCTGTTGCCGCATGTACCACCCCGCTTTATTTTGGTGTAGGTTTCCCTGACCCCAGGAAATCCCCATGCTGCAAAGTAATTCTCCCCACCACACACACTCCCCCTACCCCCGCCCAAATATGTCCTCATCTTTAAACTTCCACCAATGACAGCCAGATGTAATGTTGCTTTAAACACCCCATTTAAGGACTAGTACCTCCAGCAGTTGTCATGCTCTGAACTTGATCCAAAACTGGAACTCCGGATCTAGTCCACTAGCTAAACAAGTTCCCTTTAATTTTCTTGTATAAAAATATATTTCTTCCCATAAAAAGGATCTACAGCAGGTGTCAAGCTCACCTGCTTCATAGCCCAGATCTGAGCTGCAGGACTCATAGCAGGATGTATTCAGACACGATGCTAGCCGTGGGAGTTATCACAGTCCTCACATGCATCTCCAGCAGGGCTGTGTATCCCAGAGTTTGGCCATGATCTTACCCCTGAATTCCCAGCCCCTCTACAAGCCATGAGGGCCAGACAGCATGGCCAAAGGTTTGACACCCCTAATCTACAGTATACATCTCCTAGATGCCTAATAAAAAGCTTATTGGCCAGCTTATTATGGACTTATTATAACAACACAGAAAAGTTTAGCTTCCATCTTAAACTTCTCTCTCAAAGGAAGAGAGTCATTTCAGAGTTCAATAACTAAACCTATCCTCTTCAATTTTCTTCTTATTTGAGAAGGGAAAATACATGAATTCTAGAAATAATTAAAGTTTATTAAATGCTGCAATTAAAGCTAACAGGTGCCTAGGACAGCAGCCACCATCTCCTAAGCTACTACTAGTTAGTATTAATGAACTGTGATTACTTGATTGTATGGCATACTCATAACACTAGAATGGAGTCTTTGCCAGTCAAATTATATCAAACAAAATAAGAAAGGTATGACATTTTTAAAAATTCCAGGATTTTAGAAGGTGTTTGCAATCCTCCACTCACTCTAAAATTTCTTTTGAAAAAAATGTTACTCTCTCCCCCTATTGTGTTAGCAGAAAAGAGTTTCCAGAGAAACAAACATGAAGTAAGCTCTCTTCTACCCTTTCCAGTTCGTGGAATAAGAATCTAGTTCAGCAAGTAAAGTTTCCTAGTTTAATTTAAAATACTTTGCTGGAGTCAAGACACTTACTAGCAAGTTTAAAACTTCAGGTCAGAGCTTTGCAAAAAAATTGTGCCCCACCCCCTTTTCCCACATACATAATTA
>NW_017728996.1:31906722-31945884 GCF_001723915.1 Gavialis gangeticus
TGTTAATGATCTCATGAGTCCTAACAACTTTTCACTGGTGAGTACTGAGATTTATGTAAAATATTTCAGGAGCTCAATAACTATTTGGTTGTTACTTGCAGTTTATGGCATATTGTGTATATTCATCTCACAACGTTACTTTACTGAACCCATAATACACTGCTGTGGCCACCAAGAAGGCTAATGCTAACAAGTTTTTGGTAGACATCTATGCATAGCAGTTACTGCAAAATCAAATACACTAGGAAAAGGTCTTACATATTTACCAAAGTCAAAGAATGAGTCAGAATATAAGCATGGGGTGATACATGCTGCATAACCCTCTTTTTGCTATGATACTCTCTTGAATAACCTTACTTATTCATGGCTTTCTAAATATTTAATATTTCAAAATATTAAATAGTGATAACACCACAGAAACTGGATTCAGTGCACTAAGTAAACAAATTCTAGTTTTCTCTTGTAGAAGCACATTTTCTTCCCAAAGTAAAATAATATTCTTAAGTGTATTGTGACATATCAAATATTATCTGTGATTGTTTAATAGTGTCCTATAATAAATCAGAAATATTTGGTTCTGTGTTTATACAGAAATGGAACTCATTAAAATTCTCTCTTAATTAGGAAAAGAAAATGACTTCTGCTGAGAAGCTATCATCAAGTTCTGAAACAGAGAAAGCCAAGGCTGCTTCACTGCCGCCCTGTGCAAATCCTGGCAATCCTGTGTTTTCCTGCATGTTGGACCCGAAGGCATTAACTACCAATAATTTTTTGACAAAGCCTCAGCTTTTATTATTTAAAACAACTTCAAGTGATTATGGTGCCATACCACCTACCTCACAGATGGTACCCTGTAAATACCATGCAAAAGTTCAAACATTTTCAAAACAACTATTAACTTGTGGATTGCGACAACACAATTATATCAACACTGCCATTGACAAAAGTAGGGTCTATGACTACCCAAACCTGCAGCACACTCTGTAAAAGTGTGTTCCTGTATTTTTCCTTTATTTGCTGAAACACTAGTCTTCTAGATTTGGCTTGTTATTTTTATTATACCCAATTATTTTATTAGTATCAGATAAGATGGAGACAACGTAAGTGACTATTTCTGAATATTTTTTCTGCACTCAAGTAAAATATATACATTTTAAATAAAACTCTTGAAATTAACTTGATCTGCACCCCCTGTAGGACAGTGGTATAAATACAGAATATGGCTCAATATCTTTCTGGTATAAACAGGTTGTCTTTTAATAAGTTGGTACTCCACCTTCAGTCTTAGTATATTATGCTACTTACTCAGAACTTAATTCTGCACATGTTCAATGATTAAGAAAGCTGGAACTTAAAAGTCGTTTCCCCTTCATACAGCAGATTTCCATGGACATTTTAGAGAAAGCACAGAAAGATGATTTCTCATAGGTCAGGGGTAGATGCTTTGATCTATTAGAACACTATATAGGAGTAGGGAGTAATGAGCAATTCGCATAAGGTGTCCAGAGACGGGCTATGCATTCTGCTTCCTAGCTATTTGAGAGAAGATGCCATCTAACATCAGAGTTTTTACTCAAACTATTCTTTGAGATTTTATAGTAGACAGATGTTAAATCTACAGTTACTGTTACAATATAGTTCCCATGCAGACTACAAATTAGGTTGAAGAGTACACTATTGTTTAACTATGAAAATGACAAGCACTGAAGTTCTGTATTTAAACAGAGATGGGTTTGATTTGTGGTTTGGTTTAGAATTGATTGACTTATTCCTCAGTTTAGAAATCAAATCTGTTTAAAAGACTACATCTAAAACAGGCTCTGGAAATAAGAGTATTCACTACCTGGAATAAATGATGTGGGAGAAAAAAAAAACAAAAAACAGCTTACAATAAATTTTATATTTCAGCCAGATAATATCTTGTGAATGATAGTATCTGTATCATTAGGTCCCAAAGAAGTGGTATTCAAACTGAGATAGTACTACTTTTAAGGAAAATGAGACAATAGTGCAAATACTGGCATAAACTTTGGCACATACTCACAGCACTTCATTAGAAATGATAGACACAAGGAATGCTGGGAGGTACTATTTATCCTACCAACACCTGCTCCACCATCCTTTAAGACAGAACCATCTGATCCATGGCCAGCAGCTCCACAGGTGGATTTAAAGACAGGTTGGGCCTTCTTGCATCAGTTCCCCAACACTAAATTTATCAAGTGCAAAAATTCAAAACTGTTGCCACTTAGCTGAGTATTAAGTACTCAAGGAAGTTTATTTACCACTTTTTCACAGCCACATATAACAAAGAAATAGATTGTTTCAATAGATTGTTTGTGATCTGGTATGTGGTAGGTAAATTAGCAACTCAAAATAAAAATCAAGCATGCATCACTGGGGCACCTTCACGTGAGAAGTAGCATCTCTGAATCCTCTCGTATAGAAATGGTCTTAAAATTATAGAAAAGTGCTTAAAATAGTACATGTGTATAATCAAAGTACAAATTTTCTTAAAGGTTGCTCTTGAGGCTTCAGGATGGACACCAAGAAAGAGAAGTAACAAGAAAAGTATCTATGTTGCCACTAGATTATCAGTACTCTTATCTACACACAGATTTTAAGCAATCTACATGTCAGTGCCATGTTGGCAGCCATATTCATATTAGAGGGTGGAAGGAAGGGTGGATTCAGAGTGGGTATGCTGGCACAGTAGCAACCCCCTTTGCCTGTGCACCGCATGTGCAGTGAGCTCTTGAAAGTCACTGGAATACCAGTAGAGCTCCATGTGTCTTGTAGGTTCCATAATTTTGCTAGTTGGTCTGCCCAAGGTCCCTGCTTTCAAGCAGCTCTGGAGCAGTTTGCTCCCCCACACCTTGAATGCAGCATGCAAAAGGAAGGGAGGAGCAGCCAGCAGCAATGCTCAGCTTCTGCTTTGATGCAGCTACAGAAGCTCTATGCCACTGCTCCTTGTCCCCTCTCCTCCTTTCCCTTGCTGCTTAATTTGTTGTGAGGTGTGAGGACAGAGAAGAAAAGCAAACAGCAGCAGGCTCCAGAGCTAACTGAATGCAGGGAGACTGGCCAGACCCTGCCAACTATCCAGTCAACTCATACAGCTCACAACACATACAGAGTTCCCAGAAGCAGCCCTGGTGATATGCCAGCAAACTCTGAGTTCACTAGCATCCAGGATCACAGAGAGGGGCTGCAGCCACACACCAGTAACAGTGTGGTACATGTACAATGAGCTTTCTTCACTGCACATGGCCACACCTCCCAAAGGAATGTGGCTGCATCCCCATCACCACAAATCTGAATCTGCCCATAGGGGGAGCCAATTCTTCCCCCGAGATATGCATGTGCATCTCCTCTTGATCACAATGGAAACTTCATGTACAAACCCAAAATTAAGCTAGTACCCAAAGAGAGATCTTAACAGTTTCCACAATAACTCCTTTGCAATAATGTAGCATTTTAAAGATATTTTCTTTCAAATTGGATTTCTTTCTAAAAACATGCTCTACTAATCCACTGGCTATAGACCGATATTGGCATCACCAGGCAAAATTTTCAGGAGGCAAGAAACACAATTACTTAGGTCTGAAAATCCACATGTATATTTTTAATGGAGCCAGAATTGTGTATCAGGGGCAGAAGTCTCTTCTGTTCCAGTGGGGCCAGGACTTCACCACGTAAATAAAGATAAAAATTTAACTCTGACTCCTTACCAAGGTGTTGATGACCAACACGTGCTCACCATTGACAAACTCTCTTTTGTTATTATAGTGAGTGCTTTGTGAGCCTCCAAATGAAACACTTCTAGCTTGACCACAGTATATTTTTTCAAAACCTTTTGTAACGTCCAGTTTCCCCCGAACAATGTCCAATGAAAGAATGTCACAGCGACTAGCTCCAAGCCAAAAAAAAACAACCCTCAAAAAAACTGGTATGTCTACGTATGAATCCTGATGCAATGGAACCACGGTAGATATTTCACTGCAGGACTACTAACTGTGGGATGATGGAAAATGTGTGTGAACCAGTAGCTACCCAACTTTTTAACTGTTAACTTTAAAGCCTTTGTCACCAATCCTCTTTCCTTAGCCAGTTCCCCGTTTTTTACTTACAAAATGCAACTTGTCTGAATGTTTGCCGATAAAAATCAATACATTTCTGCTTACCCTCAATTTAGTAATGTATAAAGCTGCATTTATATTAGGGAATAATTTGGGCCAGGGTCTAGGGCTCCGATTTCCTCAAATAGTCCATCATAAAAAAAATCATAGAATTTAACACTATAATAAAATTACAAGCTATACAGATATATTTAAACAGCAACTTGCTATTTTTCCATTTAAAATAACATTGTTTCCATTAAAATTAAAACCATATCAGATATTTTTGGTCAAGTCAATTAACAAATGACAAAGCTTTTTAAATGGGTTAGAGACATTTGATACATGTTACTTGACATTAAAAAATATTGCATTTTATAAGGACTACATTAAATACCTCAGAGCAAGGTTTTTTAAATGGGATGCCTGAACTCATGCACTCAAAACAGATGACCTGATTTTCAGGGATGCAAAACACTAAACAAAATCTTATTGATGTTAGTAGGAGATGCAAATGCTTGACAGCTGTAAAAATTCAGGTAATTTATTTTGTGGCTTAACTTCACAGCACCCAAGTCAGAAAACATTTTTTTTAATAGCATGTTTTATTTTTTTTTTTTTTAATTTATATACAATGTGAAAACAAAAATTTACAGTCCTATGCAAAATATTTTTCACTGGATAGTTTCTCATTTTATAAGTTTGCTAATGCCTCCATATATATTAGTACATTCCTATAAACACAGGTAACAATGCTGACCAAGAGCTACTATAGAAGTTGTTTTACCCATGCTAGAAATTTCCCAACAGATACCTAATTTAGTTAGCTATATGTGTAAAATTAAATACAGAAAACTATGTTCTGTTATTCAGGTCAGCCAGTATTTCATAAAGGAAAATAAATACAGTACTGGAAAACAGGTAAGAAAAATTAAATGCATGTTATCATTTATCTTATTTTTATATTTACTAAACTTATAGCAACTCTTATGAAGTGTACCTGTTTTTTACCCAATCTTATCATCGGGATAAATACAGCAACAAAGCAGTTTCTGCCTTCACTGGCTCAGACAGAATTTGAATTACCATTTTTCCTTAGTCCTGCTTAATAAGCAAGCCATCATACCGATTCCAGACTTTATTACGAATCTTGTTGTTGAATTCCTTGAATTATATGCCGAATCTTCTCAGCATCTTGTGCTACAAGCTCATTTGTGGGATCAATTTTGAGAGCAGCTTCATAATCCTGGAGACCTAACAGTAATAGAGCAAGCACATTACTAATGCTCTAAGCAACAAAATTTATAGTTTTTACCAGCTAGTTGAAAGAAACTATATCTTAGATATATGCACATAAAGGTAAAGGCTGAATTTCAGAAGGGAGGTGTGGATCAAAACAAAACGTTACCTTTAACTTCAACTATACATAAATATTTATTTGTGTGTTTGTAAGTTACACGCAGCTACAGAAACAGTTTAGATTATTATTAAGACTTAATAAATCATTAGCATGCTGTTCAATTACACACATTCCTTCATCTAAAGAGTATATAGCTTCAGGCTTCAATGTACATGGAGTCTTGTATCTGTACTGTACCCTACAGATTTAATTACAGATTAGGGTCTCAAGTAGGACAGATATGCAAGAATGCAGGAATTATTGATCCAGGCAACATAGGAAAGATTTCTGGAAGAACAGAGTTTTGCAGAAAGGGAAAATATAAGGCATAGTTTGAAAAATGACACATAGTTGAGAACATTAAAAGAAAACTGAGAACCATAAATAGAGTAGTTTAAAATTAATAAGAATGGGATTTTTTTTAAATGATGACAAAAAGGTGTAAATGGGAAGCAATTTAGACAGTCATAACTGGATATGAAGTGCTAAGAGAAAAGCCAAAGAGATGCAAAGGGATAAGCTGTTATCAGAATTAAAGAAAAATACAATTTTAATGGCAAGTTTTGAAAATTTAAAGACCAATACAATTTTAAGTAATTTCTGATGTTGCTTTGTATCTTGTAAGACAAGACTGGTATTATTAGAGAACTCAGTGGATAAGCACTTATATAGATATTTTCACATAGATAATACAGGTAAAATTAACCTTATAATTTCAAAATAAAAGCAAAATTTTAGAATACCGCAGAGGTCTTTGTGACAAATATTTACATACAATGTATTTTTACCGCTCTAGAAATATTTTAGAGATAAAATATTATTCTATTATGAGTAAACAGTTATACTATTCACTGTACATAAACAGAATAAAGACAAAAACATTCTTTAAATATTAGATAAGAGATTTATCCTATAGCTCTCATAAGAGATTTAAGAGTGGCCTCATTGTCCTCAAGGAAGCAAATCAGAGGAATAATTTTAAATATATGCACAAGCTTTTGAAGCAGCATGACCTTAATTCTTACCTTCAGCATACAATTCCAATTGACAAAAGGCTGTTCCACGTCTCACATATGCTTTAACTCTAGCATTAGCGTTGTCTGAAACAGGTGGTGTCAGCAAGTCTAGAGCCTTTACAAATAAAACAAAATTTAAGATTATATATTATTAGACTTTTTGATTGCCTTATTTCCCATATCTAGTTAGAATCATAGACTTAAATGGTATTGCTTATTTTATGAGTATGTGTTATAAATCACACTGAGATATGCACACCACCATTCTTTTGTAGGAACAAAAATGTAAGTGTAGTTTTACAAGTGATCAATTGTGCCACAGTATGGTTTCTGAACCTTATCTGGACTAAAGCTCAGACACATACAATGTGTTCATGTTTTTTGTAGCCAACAAATACATTATGAGGGTCAGTAGTGGAAGTCATACTACAAACAAAATACTGACCAGTTTTTGTGCTGTATTACTACAGTTACTAAGAAAGAGAAGTTTCCAGCCTGATATAGAAAATAATTCAAAAGGATAGTGATTTGGGAACAAATTTTTCAAAATATTCACATATTATGGGGGGTTTTTACATATTATGAAAAGAAAAGAGTAGAAGTTTTGTTAAGCCACTATTGGATAATAGTATTATAAAAATGTTCTATCTTTGCACAAATAGTGGTTGCTAAAATATTGAGAACTTCTAGCATTTTTTTTTTTTTTTTTTTTTTTTTAAAAATTTTTTTTTTTTTCCAAAAAATGGGTTGTTAAAAATTTGGAACTTTTTTCTTTTTTTTTTTTTTTTTAAAGATATTGCATTTTTGCGGCATCTATTCCTCCAATTCTTTTACAAATCTTTGCAAACAATCTTTTAGAAACGTAAATACTCTGGAATAAGTTCCTTTTTTATTATAGTTACTGATCTAACTACCTGTCAAGTTCTATCTTATGCAACTATATCATATTATGCAAAATTTTGAAACAAAATCAGGCAATCATTTCTCTTTTAAAATGCAGTTTAGTTTTAACTATCACTAAGATTGAAAGATCAAAAACATGGTTTCAAACATGCTGGTGGTATGAATTTAACAGCTTTGTATAATATCCATGACTATTTACATTTCCATTTTTAAAAAATTCTTGGCTATATGCTGGTATAAAAACTTATCCATGTATAAGAAAATGGATACCTACAGAAAGCCATGATTGTTTAACATTATTTATACCTTTGATGAATCTTCAATGCTCTTGTGCAAGTTTCTCAATTTAAGGTGGCAAGCAGCACGATTTAGATACAGTACTGGCATCTTATTATTTAATCGAATTGCCAAGTTATATGCATTTACAGCTGCAAGATAGTTTCCTGATGAAAACATCTTACTATAAACAACATAACAAAAAGTAGAAAAAAAATATATACATTTTAAAACAATTGTAAACAAATGGCTACCTAATATAAACGTTTTGCACTAACCATTTTAAAACAAGTTTTTTAAAGTTTTCCATTAAAAACTAATTATTTATGACATTTTTGCATATACAGTAAGCAACTGAAATGAAATCTACTCTACAGTAATTTCATGCTGGTAATACAAACACACTAACAGCCAATCTGGAAAAAAGTAAATAAAAATAAAACAACTCACACCAAGGAACTAGAGAAATAGAGCACATTTACATAGACATACAATGAGAGATTCTTAAAACCAGCATTTTCTTGAATTATTATCAACCTAATCTGACCTTTCTGCATGAGAGCATAGGATTTCACCCACTAACTCCTATACCAAGCCCACACCTTTTTTTGAACAGTTTTCCAATCTTAATTTTAAAAATACAACCAATGGGAAATCCAAGACATCTATATTATTCTAGCATTAGTAGTTCCCTCAGTGAAAAAAAAACAAATAATAAGTTAGATCCCACTCTACTTCTTAAGCATCAGAGTCTCCAACTGCAATCCTGTTGCATAGCACACAAGCTCCTAAGTAGTATCTACTTTTGTGAAAGACTTTCTAGCCCTAAAGATTCCATAAAGCAGCAAAGAGAAGGAAGAGGATCCACCCATCTTCTACTTTAATAGTTTTTCAGGGCCATGGTCAGACAGGAATAAAAAATAAATAAAATAAAATCACAAAAATACCTAATACCTGGAATAGGATCCAGTTCAGGGGTTGGCAACGTTTTTGAACAGAATGCCAAACACATCAGCAATCTCTACTTGGAAGATGTTGGTGTGCCGGGGCGGATGATGGAGAAGGTCTGAGGAGCCCTATCCTTGTTGTGGCAGTGCAGCTGTGGCCCCTTCCCCACCATCTGCCTGGAGGCACACATGCCAAGCAGAATGCCTTTACGTGCCACACTCTGGTATGCATGCTGAGAATTGCTGCCCCCAATCTAATTTCTTATGCCCACTTTGCATCTGCCTAGTTTCAGCTTTTGAAGTTCAAATATGCCTTTAAGTCTCCAGAATTAAAGACCCATCTACTTTAAGTCATTTTATTCATCTCTTGGATAAGGTCATATATTGGTTACTTGTAAAATAAGCAGAAAAGCAGTAACAGAAAACATTTTCCTTGGAAAGTTAGAGAGGAAACTGGAGAGGTTCAGCTTGCTCTAGCAAACAGAATCATTACCTAACTTTTAAAAAAGAGCATGCAATTATGTTTCCTATTTGATTTAAAATACACTTGAAATGAGTTTTAACTCACTTTCCTTTATCCTTTAGCCAGTCTGGGTTTTTCTCCTCTTCTTCTAAGTCATCAAGCTCAGAAAAATCATTGTTCATTGCTCTTCGAGCCTCTGCTTGCTTATACAGCCACTATGATAACACGCGTACAACATGTAAGCATGGGTTTCTATAAGAATTACCTTTTCATGTTTGTTTTCATTTTATTTTGTTTTCAATCCTTTCACTCATTCCTTCAAATATGACTTATTTATCCCATATTTGGTAGGCATGCATGGTTAGTGATTCAAGAAAAGAAAAGCTGTAAGTCTTCCTGTATATTTTGTTTCTAAATACACCCCAGGGAATTATGTGCAGAAAAATTCAAAATTATGCGCCGAGTCCCGGGGGCTACATACGGCAGCACAGAGTCAACCTGGCTTAGCCTGGCCTGCACCTTCGAACCAAACCAGGCTGGCTCCATGCCAGCATATGTGGCTCACAGCACTGTAGACAAGTGCCGTGCATCATCAGGCTGAGAGGACTTCCTGCCTCCAAGTCAGGCTTCCAGCACTCCAGTGGGAAGCCATGTGTGGGGGCATGGAGGTGTGCATCATTGGGCCAGGCTGGCTCCATGCCTCCGCGTGCAGCTTCCCGCTGGAATGCTGGAAGCCCCACATGGAGACGCAGAGCCAACCAGCCTGGCCCAATGGCACGCGGCTCCCACCTACAGTGCCATGAGCCCCACATGCTGGCACAGAGCCAGCCTGGTTTGGGTTGAAGGTGCATGCCAGCAGGCTGGCCAAGCCATTTCTGTGCCACCAAGTATAGCCCCTGGGGGAAAACGGTGGCATATGGCAGGCTACACCCCACCCCAAAAAAATCTACACCCTGCCCCCCCAATAAATCTACTGCCCTGCCCTCCCGCTCCCCAGTCTCCTGCAGGCAGAAGCTTCCCTCCCCACTTCCCAGCTGTCCACTCACACACCACCACACTTGGTGCCTCTACAGAAGTGGACCCAGAGCCTACCCTGATTAAATAATGCAGTTATGCACAGTCATTCGTTTTACGCGCACAATTGTGCGGCCGCATAATTACATAATTCCCCAAGGTGTATCTAAATGAGAAGTAAGAACCACCAGATTTTTCCCATTTTAGCTTCCATCACCAACAACATCATTACTCGCATTTTGGTAGTCTTACTCAGATTAATAAGACAATAGAGGACTGAATTCCAGAGATTTCAGTCACTCATCATGAAAGAATAGCACAACAAAAAAAAAAAACTCAAAAATGAAAAACATCCATACTTCCTCCTCTTCTGCTACTCGGGATTCTCTGAGAGCTGTAGGAAAGACCCGAGGTGTAAAGTTGATTTTAATAGTACCAGCAGCTCGAGGAGCAGGGAAAGACTCCTCTTTCAACTTCTCTGAAAATATATTTCCTGTAACTGCAAGAACAGAAATGGTATATAGAAAAGTAAAGATAAGTTTTCTTTCTTGTTCTCTAATCACATTTGGAAGTACAAGTTAGATGTATACCTATAGGCTTTTGTTTGTTTGCCTGTTTTTTTTTTGAGAAAGTAGTTCTAAAAACATTTAATCCAGCAATTTTATTAAAGATGTTTGCTAATGATATCATCAGACAAGTAAATCCAGAAGGTACAAAACCTTTATACATATTGCATTTCCTATTAATGTATTTTAGCTTTAATGTGGATATCAGATACAGGAAAAGATTTAAACTTTGGAAAATTATGATTACACTAAAAAGGTATCTGCAGAGTTACCCAATCATTTTGAAGCAAACTTTAAACTGCATATCGTTTAATTTTTTGAGGTACTTCAGCATGAAATTTTTGTTTCTCGGTTAATGAGAGAAACAACAATCAATATTATAGAAAAAGCATGTTATTGTTTTGCATACTGTGTTTGATGCTGAAGTTCTCTGGAAACATGATAAGAACATTTACAAATATACATATAGCTTAACTTATTGGCTGTAAGCAACTAATACTGATTGTGCCACTCACTGTAACACCCAAGACTACAAAAAAATGACATATTTCATAAGTGGTAATGGCTTAAATATAAGGGGTCCAGAAAAACTGAACTGAGCTCTAGGTGTAAAAACTAGAAGCATAAAATTATGTATTCAATTTTTAAATATCCAGTCTATTTTAGTTCACTTTTCTGAAGAGAATAATGGAGGATAATGCCAACGCTTTCTCTTGGTAAAAAAACCTCTTACCACATTATGCTGATGGAGAAAGCAAGCTCCAAAAAAGGAAAAGAGGGAGAACTGAGAACCAAAATTTACCCTTCATCATACATATAGTACTCAAAGATTTCAATGGCAGCTAAGATGTCATATATATAAGCTCAAGATACTAAATGAAAGTAAACAAGAAACAAAAACCATCTGTAGTCAAAGAGAATAAAAACTGGTTCAGTGTGGAACAAAGATAAACTACACTAAAAATGCCCAGAAACATTTAGGAATTACATTTAGGCTGGAAACAGAGACAAAATATTACTCCTCTAATATTACCTTTTGTAGGTAAACTTATATTCTTGTAATTTCCTTCCCTCAAAGTCATAGTTTTATTTATTTTTTGGTTTTTCTTTTCTGTTTGTTTCCTTTCTTGATGCACTCTCTCTTCTCTCTGTTTCTCATTTCTCTGAGTTTTCCAAATCTCCAGCTCCTCAGTAACCTTTCTTCTCTCTTCTTCTTTCAGCTCTTCAATTCTTTTTCTCTCTGCTTCTTCTAGCTGTTTGAATTAGAGGGATGAACATACATCATACTTGGAGAAAATTAGAGGAAGCGAGATAATAAGAGACATCATTAGCTTCCAAGCCTGTATTCTGAGCATAACACTGCTGCTCATATGAGAGAGCAGACATATTTGAGAAGAAAGCATCATGGGTCCTGGTTGTTCTTTGACAGTTGCACTAATTCCTTCTTTGTTTCAATAAGAGACCATGGCTCTAGCAAGATATTCAGGAATTCTTTGCTTCTAGAGCTGCTGTATCCTTTTGATTAGGCCCTGGTCACTTATGATTACAAAGAATTCTGTATCACCATCCATGTGAGTAAGGGTTTTGCCCCATTATCCTGGCTATATTCCAGTTTACAAAGTGTTAAAAAAAATACATAGTTTTGGGGTCAATTATTCCCTATAATTTAAAAAAAAACTTTATTACCCAGGTAGCATGGTTATCACATTACCAAAGCCATTCCTACAATTTTAAGAGATGTAAACATCATTCTTAAGGTATTTTTAAAGCTACTGTACAAATTAAATGGTACCCAAATGTAGCATCGCTCTGAATAATTAATTTGAAGAAGGAACGTCATAGAGTTCTCTTATATTTCATGAGTAATCTCAACAACAAAATACATAGAATAGTGGAATTGGAAGGCACCTCAGACCATCATCTAGCCCATGGTACTCAACTTTTGGCCCATGGGCCAAATCTAGCATCATGACATCCAACCCATGGGAATCCCTGCAGGTCAGAAGAATTGGCAGCTGTGGAGTGGGGGAAGCTCTGTGCAGCCGGGTCCAACCCAGCCTGGGCCGTTGCAGCGAAGTGGGATCAGGGCTGGGTCTGCCAGCTGGACATCAGGATAAGGCCAGGCTACTCCCCCACTCCATCCCACAGGCTTCCAGATTGGGTCTGGGTTCCTCCTCCCCCATCTCCACCTTGCACATCTGGATCAGAGCCACTCTGCTCTGCCCCATTCCCCCCACTCCTGTCGCCACTCATCCAATTGGGAACCAGCCTGTTCCCCACCCCCACCTGCACATGGATCAGGGTTGGGCTGTGCACCCACCCGTGACTGGAAGGAGTTCTGTCTGCCAACACTGTGCCAGATCCAGCCCATGGCTGGACTTGGCACTACCCATCCGGCCTGCAGGGAAAAAAGGCTGGGCATCACCAGTCTGGTCCAACCCCCTGGTCCGTGCCAGAATCATCCCTGACTGAACTGTTACCCAACTCAAGTTATCATAAGTAGTCAGCAAGTGTGACACACAAAAGAAAAATGAGCAAATAAAAATCTTGCTTATAAAATAAGCATTTTCTGAACATGGAGGTGTTCAGGAATGGAGGTAAACAACTAGCAGGTGACACAAGTGATATTTGAAAATTGCCAGCATGATATTCCAACACAAATGTGAATAAAATGTTTCAAGAGTCTATGTTGCTTAATCAATACAAAGAAGCAGCTTTAGACTTTCCATGTTCTGTGTCAAATGACTGCAGTCCCAATCCCCTTCCAGCTGCCAACCTCTTCTCTGAATCTCCTCATCAAAATGCTGACAATCACATCTGTACTTCAACTTCGTCTTGGGTACAATACCCATGGTTAGCAGCAGCTGCAGATCCAAAGAGGGTGCAGTGACATAAAAGCATCTCCTTTCAGCTGACAATGCCATATGAGCAGCTGCCAGGGGCTTTTTAGGTTTTTAGGTCCCCAAATAAGGTAAAACTCATTCCCCTTTTCCACTCAACTCAGAAGCACCTCCTTTCCTCTTCCCCATTCATTGCTGTCCCTGGCTGCCCTGGAAACAGAGGCAGGGAGCCTAATTCAGCCAGGGATCGAGCAGTGTCAGGCAAGTTCTTCCTCCTTGTTCAGTTTCCCAGGTACGCATGGGGAAGGGAACCCGTCTGCTTCTGATTTAAGCCTGGCTGGAGTAGGGCAGGAGCAGTGCTGAAGCTTCCCTCCCCTACCCTCACCCCCACAGCAGCTAGGGAAAACAGCAGCAATGGACAAGGGAGGAGAGGGGATGTGCTGCTGTGCACGGAGGGGAAGAGGTAGGGAAGGGAAGGTTCTTACCTGATTGATGGACTTAAAAAAAATAAATAAATAAAAGCCAAAAACAAGCAAAAAAAAGTCACCAATTGCTTCTCCTGCGGCGGCGTCTGCCTGCCCCAGCTGCCAAGTCAGAAGGTTGGGAGCAAAGGCCCAGGGATCCCTGCAGTGCCTGTCACTGCTCCCACACACCCCTTTACAAAATCCTGAATCTGCCCATGACTGGCAGTATAACAAATGTACAAGGAAAAAAGTGATGCACCTCACTACACCTCAAAGGAATGAGATGAAACCTGACTCTGCGCTTGTATTAAGGGCTGCCCACAGTCAACCCAGCTGCAAATAGGCTGGCAGTAATTTGGGTGGAGAAGAAGAAACAGATGTGGTATCAGCCACATAATTCCCACCAGCTCTAATAGCTGCTTCACTAGTGAGGATCTTGGATCTTTTTTTTGATAACAGGACTGTAGTCAGAAATTCCTCCCTTCCACATCCAATAATACATTATAGTGGTTTTGATATTTTAAGCAGCATATTTAACCAAACAACTGTGAGGTTGGTTGACAATTATTTTTCTTATATTTATTTAAGGTCACAAATAAATTTACCTTCATTGTGGCCTCCAACGCATATTTTTTATGTTCTTGCTTTTTAACAGCTTTTGCTTCCATCTCCTTTTTTGCCTTCTCTTGGGCTTTTAGGACAGCATTCTCTCTTATTTTCTGCATTTTTTCCTTGTCAGCTAGAAGAAAACCATTTTTAGTAATTTAGGACTAAGATTTATCTGTTATCTACTGTGTTTAGGAAGACAGGATTTTTCTCATCAATGGATCTGAGTCAGGCTGGTAAAATGTAAGTCAGCAGGTTCCCAAGAGGCAGCCTTCTCTCAAACTTACTTTTAAAAGAAGCAGCATTGGCTTTTCATAGGCATAACATTTATGTTTTTAGGGGTAAGGTGTACAAGACTTATGATCAGTAGAAGTGTTTAGTTTTTCTTAGTCCTATTAAATATATTCTACAGAGCTGGGTACCTGAACAGTATACAGAACAAGACAGACAAAGTGAAACAGAAAATACAGAGTGAACTTAATTGTCCAAGATATCAGAAATGCAAAAGAGGAAACAAATCAAAAGTAACAGAAAATAGTGAAGAGAAAATAGTGAAGTAAGGTTTCTAATCGAAAAAAAAAAATCTAGGTTCTTCATTTCACATATTGCACACATCAAATATTAATTTTTACACTGGTGCTACCCATACTTTTTACCACATAGATGACATAAGGGAGGCTTCTGGGCTTCAGACATATATGAATATGGATATGAAATAATTCTAACATTCAAAATAAACCAGAGCTGTTCAATAAACATTTATTTTTGAAATCCATGCATGTCTAATGATCAGTGTAGAATGGCTGTCCATTATTTATTCTTTTCTGTTCAAATATACCCATTTATTTGAGCTTTATACAGCCATAAATAAACCTGAAGTGATGATAATATGTGATAGAAATCAGATGCATTTTATGTTAACCTAGTAAAATGTCTTCTCACAATGGCAGAGAATATTCCAGATATTTGCTATAACTACATTGCATGGATTTCTGGTTGTTTTCGACATGTTGCTACAGGGCAAGAATTAGTTGTCTGTGTCAATTTGTTTCTCATGAAAGTTATTTGAATTTTGTTGCTGTGTGCTGTTAACAGGTTCATTCAGGGTTGAGGTTGGCGAAAGGAGCACACAAGACTGGCTGTGTACAGGTGTTTTTTAAAAGACAAAACTTAAAACTATAATGTACTCTTTGGATGTATTACCTATGTATTCAACATGGCAGGCACAGATCTTTCTCCTTAACTCCAACCTAACGCATTTTTGCATAAATATTTACTTCTACTTTTGTAACCGTTAAACGTTATTGCAAAAATTACTGCTGCAACAAAAGACACTGCAAAAGAACAAGTCACTGGACTGTGCTTACTTGGATAGCTATGTCTTCTGCTGTCATCTTTTTGTTTGTTTCTGGATTTTTTCTGGGGAATTTACATAACACTGGAAATAACCAATTTGGCTCCAACAGTAGTATTATACAGCCAACTAATAAAATCATTTTACATAAATTATTGTGGAGAAAAGATTTAATGTACTTTTTATTTTTATTTATTTTTTACATAACTCAGGGCTGTCCAGCTTCAGTGAGGCTAAGGGCTGCATACCACACTGGACACGTTATAGGGTTTGCACATCTCATGGGCTCCCAAGGACCCTCTCTCACAACCAGCACAAACCCCAACATCCCCCACTGCTATGCCACAGTCTCTCAACCACTGTTACACAAGCGGTGTGAGCTACATTTCACAGCAGAGAACTTACTATTTTCCATAACCAGGGTTTCCCAGGTGGCTGCTTCTTTTTTATATAAAGTGAAGAAAACTGATCCATTCTCAATCTTTGCTGTACTACTGGTATCATCAATGGGAGCATATAGAATGACTTCAAATAAAAATGGAGGGACATTTACCTATAAAATAAATATAAACATGTATTTGCTTTTTATAAAATATATATGTAAAAGTTTCTTAAAACACTCATTAGACAACTCCCTACTGAATATTTTAGATGTTTAGCAAATGTTTCCTCATAAATACCAAGAAAACCACAACAGCTCATGAAAGATAATGTACTAACAAGAATGTAATTTTCTCTGAAAGAGGTTGTTTGTAGTAGCTTGATCTAACTCATTAAAGTATCAAAGATTAGCATTTAAAACATGTTATATTTTTATTGTGCAATGGGAAATGCTGAGTAACAACAGATAAATTATTGCTGCAGTGATAATACAAATTAGTATATGCCAGCAAATACTCATGGTATCAACACCAAAAACTAGTAGTATTACCATGACACTATAGGTATATTATTCACAATTTACTCTAGTCCTACTTTGGTCATAAAAAACTGCAGTATTATGTGACAATATTGTAATCGGTTTACTTTTGTAGTAAAGAAAAGGGGATTTTCAAGGACATAATGCATTAGGCACCAGAATCTGCCCCTTAGTACCACAGCTGCAAATAAGAACAGAATTTGGTAAATGGATTACAAATTACTGGCTAATCTAATTTTGCCCAGAATCCTGAGTTAAACCTGTATATGACTGAGGCCAATAATAAAAAGAAAAATAAATATCTTGCTCTCTTCATTTCCTGGCTGCAATCACCTGATGCGGGTCAGAGATTACTCCCCCTCCAGGTGCAGATGGTGGGTGGGATGCAGTTGCTCTACTTAAACTGTAAAACCTTTCCCCCAAGAGGGGAAGCAACATTTCTCTTTAGGTAGTCAATTGACTTCATGGATCATTATAGTGTACCCCAGGGGTTGTCAGTCAGGGGTATGCATACACCTGGGGGTACTCTGCAAGTCCTAAAGGGTACACAGGGCCAGACAGAGATCCCGCACTGCTGCCTCACAGGAGCAGGGCCGCACAGATGCTGTGCTACCGCTACTCTGCCACTTCCCCCTGGGGGTACACTTATTTAAAGAAGTAAGCTACTGGTGGTACACTTATTAAAAAAGGTTGAAATCCCCTGGTGTACCCAGTTCCTGCTAATTTCAGGTGCTCATGACCCTCTCTTTTTTAAAGGTCTTGATGTTCTGTTAATCAAATTACCCTTTCTCCTGCAGTCTTTTAGCCATTCCTGGGGATATCTCTTCTGTTTCAGAGCCCTGTCTTGACTTCAGGTCTAGCTAAAATCCTTAACTCAGGTGTGATAACGTTAACGTTAATCAGGTGAACATCAACTCCAGTGTGGAAATGATTTACCGTAAAGAGGTGGACGCACTATCAAAATGTTTGGGAAAGCTAGATTGTGTTTTATGAATCTGAAGAGATGTGCATTTCACTATAATGACTATGAGACTAATATCTTTTGCCTACTTCATTGTGTTTTTTAAACCCGATGTATCCTCTAGCCAATTAGTGCAGGTTCCAATTAAGTTGCATTCATTTTTGCTTCCCTCTTAAACAAAATAATACAGCTCTAGACACCTAGCAGATTAGTAAAGCTTCTCGTTGCTTTTTCCCTGGAGAAAAAGATGTGCTGTTTTATACGTGATAATGTTGCACAGCACCATCTGCCCCCTCCCCTTTTCAAAATCCTAGATCTACCCATGACTTCCTCAAGTAATCACTGCTCCCCTTACAGCCCTCGGGAGCTGCGGGCTCCGCGAGACACCGGCCGGGGAAGCTCGCGGTGGGGGCGGGGCAGAGTCCAGCCTCCTCCCGCACGCGGCCCACTGGGGCTCCGGCCAGCGGCTCTGGGATAGGAGACCTCGCTGAGGCCGCTGAGGGGACGGAAGGGCAGGGCCCGCTCAGGCCGCCCCACCTTCAGGTATTGGTCGGTGCAGAAGATGTTGGCCGGAGCAACGCGGACCCCGCCCAGTGACAGCGACACGTACACGGCGACGTCCGTTTGCCGCCAGCTGTAGTCCCGCAGCCACACCGGCATAGCGCCCGGGTGTTACTAAAGGCGCTCTCCGCGTTGCTAAGGAAAGCCCAGACTTCCACAGCGCTCCCATGAGCACTTCCGGGTCCGCCCCCAGCAGGAGCTCCCTGTCGGGGCAGCTGCATGCTGGGATGTCGCTCCACGTAGCCCCGCCCCCTGGGGCGCGGTATATGCTGGGACGCGCAGTCTTCAGGACCCGGCGGGGGCTGTTGCTGCTCGCTCGGAGTTGCTGTGTCACCCGTACCCGGGAGCGGAGACCGCGCGCGCAAGGGGGCTCGTGGTGCTGGCCCTGCCCAGGAGTCCTCATCACCGCACATGAGGAGCTCCCCGCAGTGGGTCACACGACGCGCTTCTCCTTCTGAGAGCTCCCGGGGCCCGAGCTGGTACTTGGAGGCAGAGCGCGGAATTGCAGAGAGCCGGCCCCAGGCGCCACGTTTGAAATCACTGGAGCCCCCGCTGTCGCGTCCGGCCCGGCAGCACCCAGAAGTAGGAGCAAGAGTAGGGCTCGGGCCGCACTGCAGCGCTTCCCTCCAGGCTGCGGCGGAGCCCGGCTCCCGGGGGCAGCTCTGTTGCGCGGCCCAGCTAGGGCCGTTTTCCTTTGCAGCGCCCTAGGAGCTGGAGCCGTGCCTCACCTGGCTCTTCTCAGCTGCTGCAGGAATCTATATGCAAAAAGTGCAAAGGGGCCTGAACGTCCCACCTTGTCCCACTGTCCTTTGGTCTCCCTACACCACGTGAAGAGGCTGACTAGGGGTCATTTCATTTTGTGTTTGTTTTAAATGCGTACAAAAGCTACATATGCCAGTCCTTGGAAAGCAACTGGAAATTGCTTTGGGACACGTGTCAGAATACTGATCTAAAGACAGACCAATGTTTTTGCAATTTTTCTGTTCAAGCCTCTTGCAGCAGAGTGAGAGTTGTGTCATTTCAAAGCTAATCATAAGCATATAATTGTGTGGGAAACAAAGTGTTTTGAGGATTAGAGTCTAAATTAAACAAATCCTGCAATGAGCTTTATGCAGGTGGATCCATGTTCCCATTCAGGACCAGTTAAAAGACTGAGACCTTAGATCAGCTGTTCACAACCCCAGGTCATGACCCAAATGAGGGTCATGAGGGCAATGCCAGTGGCACGGCACAAAAAAATTAGCAATGCTGTGTGCTGGGAGCTTCTGCCCCCAGGCCACCGCTGCACTCTACTCCCCGCAGCCGGGCATGGGGAAAAAAAGGGTGGGAACCACTGCCTTGGATCCCCAACGTTGCAACTGAGGCCCCCTCTACACCTACAGGTAAAGGCATGATTAGATCTAACATGTGCTCCACATAATCACACCTCCCCCCAGAAGGCATGATTGTTGGATTTTGCATTAGATCGAATGGGCCTTGACGCTGGTATCAGCAAGAAGCAGGCTTCCATGGCTGGGAGACCCCTTTGCCTAGCTCCACATCAGCTCATGTGACCTGTAGAGTGACAGCTACATGTTTCGTGGCAGAAGAAATTATATAAAAGTCTGGTGATTTTAGGAAGTTTGAAAAACAATGCCTTATTTAGCTTGTATGCTGTATGGAAACAGTCTATTATGCAGTAGCAAAACCCCAAACCTGACCATGAGGCTACAATATTAGTTGCAAAGTCTATGGGAAATATTTTGTTCTTATAAATACACTTATATTTTTATATTTTCTATACTACTATAGTCAAGGTTAATTGACAAATACAATCCTACTGCAGATGTGAGTTAACTTGGTTACAAAGATAATAAGATCAGGCAGAGTTCTGCTTTTCATCACTTGCACTTAAAGCGACATCAGATGGAATGCAGCTCTTCTTATCCCAAGTATGTTTCCATAACAGACAGACTGTTGTTAGTTTTATAAATGCTGGGGAGTGGGGGAAGGAATGGGGAAAATAAAACTATCAAGCACTTAGAATAGATCTAGTGATACACTGAAACTTCCAGATGTCCTCTAAAGGTAATTACGTCATACTTGCAATTCCAGATATGGGCTTCAACAGTCTATTTTGCATTCTCTCTTTCATAAATTCAGGAGCTAATTTGTGGACTGTTGCTTCTTCAAACATACAAACAAAACAGCAACACAGTCACTGCCAAAACAGTGGAGGGAAGGTAATCAGAGAGAAAAACTAAATCATCTCTGCTTCTGGCCAATGTCCCTTGGAAGTCAAACCAAACATGTTAGAGAAACTCGTGCTCTATGGTTTTCCCACCACTTGGCTATGTTTTAGGAGTGTACAATTATCTGGAACTAGTTACAAAAATAGAAAAGAACTCAAAAAGTCTTTCTTTGATGCATCTTTCTAATGTGACCTAGAGAAACTGAGCAGCCCTGCACACACAAGCTCAAATTTCTTCTTTTTTCACTTAACATCTAAAGTTAGTGTCTGTGGGGAATAACCAGATTTCATTTTCTAGCGTATTTGATCATTTATCTTTTCAAAGCACTGTTCAAATAGCGAATGCCTTATGAAAGCTACAAATGGTTATCTTAGCAACATAATCAGGATAGCAAGGATTCTAATCATTTTGAAAAGCAAGAACATTTTAATGGGAACTTTCTGTGAACCATCTCTCCCCCCGCCCCGCTCTCTCTAACTTGTCAACATCAGCAGATTTCTTGCCTGGAAAAAAACAGTGGACTGAAATCTGGGAGATCCGATTTAAATTCATGGTTCTGGGATAAAATAATATTCAGAGTGCTGCAAAGGTAAAAGTTTTCATTGTAAGTCAGCAAGACTTAAACTCCTATGTCACTCTTTAAAAAAATGGAATTTAGACACACATGAAAGTTTCTGTCATATGGCCTTTGGCACATCACTTAATAGCATTACAGTATAACACTGAATGGGTGTTTTCCCATTGACATGAACAGGAACAAAATAGGATGTTTATTCTGTCTATGCCTTCTGCTCCCTAGCTTTATACCAGGAATGGAAATACTTCCCTACCACAGAGAAATATGGGAAAAATAAAATTATTCTTGTTCTGTGTTCAGATATATAACAAGCTGGGTATAAGAGAGGTAAATTAAACTAATTTTTAAGGAGTCTTACCTATGTATCCTGGAGCAGTGGAAAAATGAAGAGGTTTTGTTTTGTTTTGTTTTGTTTTGTTTTGTTTTGTTTTGTTTTGTTACCTAGCAGTGTTTCTGCTGAAACTTATATTGAAATATGTAAAAATAAAATATGTATCAATTCAAATCTATACAGTGGGGAGGTATGGCTTGAGCTTGATGGGCTCATTCATAACAAAGTGTCCTAATTCTATCCTGAATGCTGCCATTCTTTTTAGATTGCCAAGATAGTTTGGTTTAAATAAAAAAGCATACGTCCATACAATCAAAAGAGAAATATCAGAGACAAAATACTCATTACTTATTCCTTGCATAAGAAATATATGTATAATTTTGAGCAGGATGGGCTTTAATTATGGTTACATGCATTTCTTCTGTGTAATTTAGTTACACCAAGTATCTCCAATGTATAACATTTAACAAAGACATTAACCCATTTACTTGGGAACTGGAGGTTTTAAGTAAAAACAAAAAAGTAAAATAATTCATAGGAGACCTTCAATAAACTATACTGATTTAAATTTTAGTAAATTAACCAAAGACTGCCACTTTATAGACCCTTAATCAGAGAGCAACTGGGCTATGTGGCAGATCTCCACGAGTCACAAACTGCCAGTATGTCATGGATACTGGCCTTTCAGTTTTCTACCCTTCTAGCTTATTTGCACAGGTGACCCAGCTGTGGCTCAGTGGTTCACACCAAATTAAAATGCACAAGATTTGCCAGACTGGACAAGACTAATGCTCATGCAGGCCAGTATTCCTCCCCACTCCTCCCCCTATTAGAATCACAGGAAAGCACAAAAAAACTCTGTAGTAAACAGTTAAAGGGCAATATGCCAATGATAACAGTTTATTCCTTCTTCCTATTCCTTTCTCTCCCTGAAAGGATTTGGATTTATATCCCTGCCACCTTTTTAATTATTTACTATTACAATTCTGGATCTTCTACTTACCAACAAAATATCTATCCCTTTACCAGAACTTAACTTCCTATGGTAGGGTATCCAGGTGAAAAGTATTTCCTTGTGTTGGCTTTAAGTGTGTACTCTTTCTATTTCATAGCATGTTCCTTGTTCTGGCTTCTTCTAAATACCCAACCCAGCCATAGTGTCCATTTGAAAAAGAAAGATGGAAGCTTCAGAGATGCTTTTTATTCTAAATAATGCTTTCTTGAGTATGATCCAGATGCTTCTTGGGATGATGATACTAGGGTTTTGAGTACTGTTATTGGTGAATCATTGTATTTAAACATCATTCATGTTTTACTTTTGATATTTTAATGTTTTATATTGACACATTTACCAAGAAAAGTGCAGGAGCTTTATAAAAATAATAATTCTTGCCACTTCACATGCTCAAAGAACTCTACAAATACTTAGAGACAGATAGTGTCTGATGTCCATAAAAGCAGGATACAGGTCCAAAAAGCTTACAGCAAGGGTTGCCAGCCAGGGGTACACGTACCCCTGGGGGTACCTGGGAAGGCCCCAGAAGGTATGCAGCAGTGGCACAGAGAAGTGGGGACACTTCCGGTTCCACTGGCAGCACTTTTGGTTTGACTGCCAGTGCTTCCAGTTTTACCACAGGGGACTCCCTGCTTCTCAGCCAGCCAGAGGGGGTACACCAACCAAAAAAGGTTGAAAACCCCTGCCTTATAGCATTATAACATCTGCTCAGATGTTGTTTTGAGCTAGTGTCCATCTAGAAAAGGGTTGTCAAACTCATCTGATCCCACAGGCCAGATGAGTGGTACAAGGCTGCTCTATGGGCCAAACGAATAGCACATAGCTGGTCCCACGGCCCCCCCAGTGCTGGATCCAGTTTATGTGGCACCTATTCTGGCCAGTCTGGGACCTGTGATGCATGCAGCACCTGCCTGGGATCAGCTGGAGTGAGGGCTGCATGCAGCACAGGTCCTGAAGCAGGCACTGCGTGCTGCATAGATCTTGAACCAGGCAAAGCAGACACTGCATGCTGTGCAGGTCTTAGGCTGGTGGGAGTAGGCAACGTATATGGTGCATATCTGGAGCCCTGCACCCAGGGCTAGTCTAGCACACACTACACGCCGAGTGTGAGTTAACTCTGGACCCAGAAGCAACACCAGGGGCCAGACAACAGGGCTCTGCAAGCCAGATTTCACCTGCAGGCTATATCTTTGACACACCTCCACTAGAAGAATAACCTCTAGAAGAGGAGAAAGAAACTAAGAGGTCATGGTGCTCTCTAGCATGGTGCCACATTAGCTAAACCTCCCAAAAAGATACTGCCTTGTGCCTTGTCAGGGTAATGAGATTTCACCCTGGCTCAGGGTTGGGCCTTAACCAATTTAACAAATTAAATTTAGTTTGAACAATTAATTCTCTGCACAAGATCAACAGGATTTTTTCCCCTTGGAAATTAGCTTTATTTTGAAAGAAACTGAAGCCAAACAACAGGAAAAGCAACAAAGTTACATGCAGCATTTGAGAAAACCTGCCATATACATTTTCTGTCAAAGCAGGATCTACATTCTGATAAGCAGCATATACCTCCTACTAGACAAATATGACAATTATAACATTTTTTCTGGTTTTAAAAACAAAGTATCAACAATATTTATACGCTCATGTTATGCATCATACGCAAGACAGTAGATCTGTAGCTTGCCTTATTTTTTTTAATTCAACTTTAACACTGAAAGGGAAAAGCCAAACGAAGGACAAGTGAGAAAGCATGAAAAACACAGAATCCCCAAGTCTACACATGCAGGTTGTGAGAAATGATTGCTAGTAACATTTTTAAAATCTACAATCACCATATTTTGCATTTTAAAGCTAAAAAAATTCACTATTACCTAATGAAAGGAAAAACAAATATAAAAAAGCTGAAAAGTACAATTATCCTCTGCATATTACATGGAAGTTCAGATTTAAACATGATTTTTGTTGGATATCCGGATATACTAGAGAAGGCAAACACCTGAAAATATAAAAGACATTCCTTGGCACTATCAATATTTTTGTTTAATTCTTCATAAATTATAATACTGAACATTGAGTATTGCTTAAATTACATTTCTCTGCACCAAAATAATCTTATCCGTGACTAAAAATCCAAAAGACTATAAACCTCCTTTCTCTGAAACTTCAGTCACATCTCAATCTTTTTTTTTCCACTCAACATTCACCCCCAGTTATCACTGACAGAAATTCATAAAACACTCTTCAAAAAGAAGGAGAAGACGAAATAATTATGGAGTCAGCCCCAAGAGTTAAAGCATTTTTCAATACCAGACTGTAACTGAAATACACGATATAGGCCAAACTCAGAAATGCAAGAAAGAGGTATTTCTTAAACTTTTGGGATGTGTCATTTCTGCAGATGGCTGTACAGGATTGTACACCTAGATGAGCCAAAATACAGAACCATATTAATACTGCCTATGCTATGGGGTGAGCACTCCCAGTTCATTGAGTTAAGAGGTGGCACACTCAGCATTTCGCAGGATCAAATCCTAAAAGTACTTATGGCCTGAGTAGGACCCTTTATTACGATTTTCATACAGCAAAAACACCACCCTACAAGAAATACATCTTATGTAAACTAGAGAACACTCACATTCAGAACATAGCACATCATAGTTATATTGCCTTGTTTTAGAGTTTGCTTTAAGTACACTTAATTCTCTCTAATTTTAAAGAATAAGCTATTCTAATATAGCAAATCCTCAAGAAAGCCTTGGAATTCAACCATTACAAGAATAAATTTAAAATACATCAGCATCAGCTGCCTCCTGCATTTTTAAGTCCATGTCCAGTAGGTGAAAAAAAAGTTTTTTTAAACCACAAACTAAGTGATATAATTGGATTGTCACACCTGTTATATACAACTAAATAAGCACCCATTTGTCAGTGATACATTAAGAAAATCAAAGCAAGACACAATAACAAAAATGCAAAGATCACACTATACATAAATGCTGTGTTTTGAAAAGTATTCACTGTATTAGTTATCATGAATTGCTACCGTCTAACACACCGCATTCTAGCAAGAATACCAGGCCAGCTACCAATCCATAAACAATAATGTTTCACATACTTCATAGAGTAGCTTAAAACACATCATGATATGAAATCATTTGTATTACATAGTAATTTAATCCCTTGCTATAGGGTTCATGTTGGACAAAGTCTGGAAACTTTTTTCCAATTTGAATTACATACATTAACTTTGCCACACACCACAGCACTAATGCATGTATTACTTCAGACATGCTCTAATTTATAACCAAAAAAAAAAAAGTTGTTGCAAAAATACATGTCACCAATGTGGAACACATTCAAGATTGTATAAAAGTACTGAACTGATATCCCAAAACAGGTATATGTAAGCAGTACATAAGGAAGGACTAGTTTTAATATGAAACAGTCATTTAAGTCACATACAACATGATAAGAAGCATGACTTTCTTTTTTTATAAAATGTTACACAGCTACTTTTACTGGCAGGCAACTATATATAAAATGAGAAGATATTTTATGCAGAAGTTATTCATTTCTATCAAGTTGGAAAAAAGAGCAATGTTAAAAAAGGTGCTAAATGTGAACACCATTGATTTTGTAAAAATCTCAAACCCAAAAATCCAGTCAATTTAAGAATCTCTAAAAAAATGATCAAGTTCAAACAAAGGCCCTGATCCCGCAAACACTCTGAGTGTTAACTGTAGGCATGTAATTCCATAGACTATATTAGAATGACTCATATGCTCAGGGTTAAGTACATCTCAAAGTGCATTTTACAGTATTGTTATATAAGCAACAATATTATACAGATTTAAAAGTATGCTCTTCTTTGAGCAACCCTGAAAATTACACATTTTAAACACAGCAAACACTAAAGATGTTATAACACTACTTTCAACTTCTCTACTCCCTTTCATCTGCAATTATCATATACCTAAACTTCTCAGCACCCATATGAAGTAAGTTTTACTCCTATGTTATGGATGAAGAGTGAGCTGGACAATATACAATGTAGATCATACACTAAATTTGTCTAAGATTACAGAGAGATCAGTAAGAGAAAAGGATGGGATTTTTGACACCCATTTCCCCATCCCATCACTAATTACAAAACAATAGGGTACATTAAATATCTGCACATTTAAAATGGTCTTAGGCACAAACAAGCATATTAGTAGTAAAGGCTGTTTAAACATGTTTCCAGGTATTTATTTTACCCGTGATAAAATTCAATAGTTCGGGCAATACAGCCATGCTACTGCAAAATCATTCTATCCAACAGCATTATGAGCCATTTAAAAAGGATGTGGGACTGACCAGCATCCTCCATTTTCCACAAAAAAAAATCTTCAGGTTTGCAGATTTACAAAATCCATATACTATTTTGGCGTACAGCACCAGTACAATCTAAAACATCAATATTGAAAGGATAACATGGTACCTCAATATAAATGGTTTCATGAAAAGTATAAAAAAGTCAGCTATATTATAACTCCCCCTTTCCCATAGCTAGCATGGTTCTAATTCTAAACAGCTGACACATTCCTACTACCCTACTATAAACATAACTGTTCTTTTTCCAGTACATCCTTGAACTGCAATTTAGAGCTGTCTAACTGGCATCCTGGCGGCCACATGCAGTCCATGAGAGGTTAATATGCAGCCCCTGGGCTCTTATTTTTCTCTGGCTGCAGCATCAGCCAGGGGCTCCAGGTTCCCCTTTCCCCCTTCTGCTTCCTGCCTCTGCCCCAGGGGGCACAGTGACATGGCACACATCACAGTTCTAGGGTAGTTTGCAGCCTTGGGCACCTGCATGGTGCATCAGGGCAGCACTTGTGTGGTGTGTGACCCAGGGGTCCCACAGCTCACATTGGTGTGGCCCAGGTAGCGTGTTGTCCTCACTGCTGCAGCTCGCAAAGAGTGTGGCCCAGCCATGTAGATGATGAACAGCCCTGAGTTAATTTATTCCGGAAAGAGAAAGAGAGAAAGAGTACCTTTTCCCTTGTAAATATCTCTCAAGTTCAATGCTATGATAGCTTTTTAATTTTGTTACTTTGAAGATAACATCTGCTAACAACTTTTATTTGCAAAACTGAATATTTGCATTAAAACTCACCAGTTTTCATCTCCCCCAGAAACTGCTTACCAGTTAGAAAACTGGAACCAGCTGTAAGAATTAAGTTTCACAAATACACAAGCTAAGTTCTTACAAAAACAAGGTATGTAACAGATTATTTACAAAAATGGCCAAAAAACACCAAACCACACATGTATGAATACTGCAGTCTTGGTGAAATAACTTACCAGATAAGAAGCCCTTAACTAATCTCAAATATTGGGATAGGTAGAAAGAGGTTGCCAGAAAATATAGTGTTAATTTTAAATATAACATCTGACTCTTACACCAGAATGTAAAATCCTAAGTGGATGTCTGAGAATAAAATATTAAAATCTTCTATTTGTTTAGAAATCTAGAAGAAAATATGGTATCACCAACAGCACACGTGCAGTGAAAGCATCCTCACCTCAGGGACAAAAGCTGTATACAAACAAGGTTTGGGTTTTACATTTCCACTTCAGATACCAAATTAGAACTGAAGTAGGTAAGTCGCTGGGAAATTACGCAAATACATTTTTAAACACAGATTTCTACTCTACATGATCAAGCCAGTAAAATAATAAAAAAAAAACAACTAAAGTTCAGTCTTAGTAGCGGATAAAGCTAATTAGCTACCAACAGAGGTCCAAATTGTCCCAAAAGCCTCTTTCACATCTCCTTGCTAGAATCTAAAAAGGTTTAGAATTACCACCGTCTCTGGACATGATCTCTTTTCCCCCAGATTCTGCAGAAGCTCTCTTCTGAATGTAAACAAGCTGTACACAAGATGGGGAGCAAACAAATCCAAGGATGATGGGCATTCATACTTAACCTCTCTCCTCAACTAGCCTCTTCTCTAGTAACTATTCATGTGTAACCTGTAAAATTAAAGGGGGTCCACACATACATATAAAGGACACATGTCCAAGTAACATTTAGAAACACAATTACATCAGAACCTCATGGTCATGTACTAAATTGGGAAACAATTAACTTTAATGAATAGGAAGGATAACATAACAATCTGTATTTTGACATTTCTATGCTATACAGCAGCGTTTCTCAACCTGTGGGTCACAAGAATATATGAAAGGGTCATGAACAAACTTTAAAAATGAATTCTCTTTTAAACGAGAAAAATGTGGGATACTGTGGCTTTTCCTTTGCAGGATGGCAGAGTTCCTGCCCTACACACTGTGGGGCTGGGGCCTCGGGGCAGCGAGTCAGGAGTGAGGGGCACTGGGTTAGGACCTCTGGCCACTGATGTTTACAAATGGGTCCTGGTACAAAAAAGGCTGAGAACCACTGCTATACAGGTTCTTATATAGCTCATTCCCATAGTATCTGAGCACTTTCTAAACAATGATAATAACACTTGTGATGTTTGGCAAGTGTCTGGTTTCAGTAACAATAATACCTCACAGCACAGAGTAAGAATGTACTGCCTATCATTTTAGCACTGCATGTAATTAGGGTTTCTCAGTACTTATTGTAAGCAACTGAAAACAGGGGTTTATAACCTTGTTCAGGTTGACATTTTCCATGCTGGCCATCTCCAACATGGAAAATGCAATGGTTCTGCTCTCTGAGAATGAGACTAGGGAAAATTACATTGCTTCTTCACCCATTTAAAAAAAAAATCTCAAAACCGTTTTGTTGAGATGATCCAGAACTTTGGAACATAGAGGAAGTTCAGCAGAGAGGCCACTGTAGTGTCGGGGTTGTAACTTTTCCTTTACCTGTGGAAAAAAATCACCCATTTTTTGACAAATTACACAACCGAAAAAAAGGAACACTAAGTTCTTGTAAGATTTGGTCTGTGTTAAACATGCTCCACCCCCTCACAAATCCAAATGGGCTATGCATAAGTTATCCCCAAAGGGAGACCAAGTATGCTCCAGCAGATAGCTGCAGGAGATGAGCAGGACTTCCTCTGTAACTGCTCACCCCAGCTGCCTTGGGTCACTGTAGTGTGGGACACTGAAAGAGGAAAGAAAGATACTCTTTCCTGTGCTCTTCTTCATGCTGCTGTAAAAGGAGGTAGAACATGATAATGCAATTACAGGCTGTATCGTAGTGCATATACACAAGATGACCAAATTAAGGTTGAATGAACAGCCTTAATTATGACATCCCTAACTTTTGAATGGTAGCTTAACAAAAATATATTTTTTTTAAATTTTAAATGCACTTCTATCATATATTTTGTAAATATTGTGAATTCATAGTAACACAAGAACTCATGGAAGTCCTTTGCAACTAAATACTTGCTGAGAAATCAGGAAACAACATTTCTTTTTTTGGAAATATGAATATGAGAGGATTGCTGAGGTTTCATTGTATTAAGTGTAAATGTCACAAATATTAAAATAAACAGGATATGTCATCCTTTCAGAAATATTAAAGCACATTTCAAATCTTTAGCATTCACTGTAAAACCATTAAAAATCATAAATACTCCTCTTCCTTCATTCCACTTCTTTAAAGGGGGCATGGCACTGACATCAGCTAAACTGCAGTGGACAGTCACAAAATGAATGCTTCCAATATATAGTACCATTAAGGCTCAGAACTTACTGTTAGCTTGTATTCATGGAGTCGTAAGTTCTGACATCAATAATTCAGTAAATACATTTTTAATATGCAAAACCTGCTTGTGATCAAATAAACATCAGTCATGTTTTGCAGATTCAAATGTTTTGTAATGTTTCTGATCAAAGTTTCAACACTCGCAAGCCTAAACTAAGAGTACAGAAACTGAGATGGAATTTAATGAGTGGAAATAATTAGACTACATAAAGAACCAATCAAACAAAGCTTGATTGTCTGCAGAAGATGAATTACGTATTAACAGCTGTACTTCTGTAGCTCACCACATCAAAGCATGTCTTCACCCATCAGTATTCAGTGTAGGTGGCCCAGCAGTTTCTCTAGTGCGCATCAACTGGACATCCTTTTCAGCCATGCAGGTATCACAGCCCCATACTGCTGATGCTTCTGCAGTAAGAAGGCCATACGCTGATTCAGTCATCCCTGTACAGATCCGATGAAACCATTTTTGACAAGAAGCTTCACACAAGATGGCATCCTGGTCATCATTAACTTCATGTGTACAAATTCCACATGGATAGACTGGCTCAGAGGATGAATGACCATGACGACTGGGATGGAGAGGTGTTTTGCTGCTCTTTTCAGAGTTGCATCCTTCAGCTGCAGGTCTAGCCTGACGGGACTTGTTCTGGGTCCCATTAGCACGACTATTAGTGTTATCACCGTTATTAGGATGGTTGTTGTCTTGATTTACTACATTGTTTCGATTAACTGTTTTTAAATCAGTGTTACCTTGATTTACAATATCATCCGTTCTGTGGTGATGCTGATGAGTAGTAGCGTTCTGGCTGGAGGTTTTGTTTGCTCCTTGACTAAAGTCTTGTTTTTGTGCTGATGTTTTTGTCTGATTATATGTGCTGGGGGGTGGAACAAAAGAATGGTTTGAATCTAACTGGGAATTTGGGAAATGTTGACTGTTTCCAGGCCCAAAATTAGATGGCAGGTCAGGGTGTGGTATTTGATTAGAATTTTGTGGAGGAATGTGACCAAAATTCTCACCAGGGTTAGGTCTGAAATGTTGACTCGGTATATTGACATTTTGAGGCATCTGACCACTGTTATAAGCTGGCTGATTTCCAAAACCTGTATTATCATGGGGACCAAAGTTGAAAGAGTGAGGTCGATTAAAACCCATTCCCACGGGGTTCTGAGGGAGTGCGTGTGGTTGACTTCTGAGAGAGTAGGAACCGCCGTACGGTGAGGACATTCTGGGCAGCATGTGAGGGGGCATTCTGAAAGTGTTATAGCCTCCAAAGCCAGGATAACCAGGATTGCTAAAATAAGGACTTCCTGAAGATAGTGGTTTATAAGAGACAGTATTATAGTTGTCATCAAAGGGATTGGCAGCTACAAGGTGGTCAGAGCTTGGATTCGGTGGTGGAGCATATTCAGATGGAGGAGGAAAAGATGACCCCTGAAAATATTTAGAATATGACATTAAAATGATCATTTCTGCAAGCTTCCCTGCAATAAATCACAGGCTTTCAGCCATAAAGCTGTAGAACTGGCAACCCTTGTAAGAAAACCAAAGCTTTCTACTTATTCAATCCAAGTGCTATACAGCCATCGAAAGCTTAAGCCTCATGAAGGCTTAAGCTTCATCCACAAGGAAGACAGAAAACAGTTTACCCAGGCTCATTCAATCCTTAGTCCCTCTCACAAAGACTACCACTAAGGGCACCAGTTATAGTAATGACTGTTGTAATATGGCAGCCCCTGGAAGAACTCATCTCTTGGCAGATATATAAAACTATCACCACCACTTATTCCCTTTATTTTTTACAAAGGTATCCATTGTGCTGTGTCTTCCCATTCAGAACTTTATGGAAGCCAGTTAAGTTTTGTATCAGAAGAGTACCTTCTTCTATAACCTTTTTCTGAATTCATCTTAAAATCTATTTCATAAAAGTCATCAAGCTATTAAAGCAATCTATGAAAACTAAACAGCTCCACAACATACTGCTAAAAATACTCACCATATGCTTTTCTTTTCTTTTTCATTTAAGTGAAGCAAGATTCCAGAGTTAAAACCCCCAAACTCCTATTTAAATGCATTTAAAAGTAGATATAGGGTGTTTCTGGTTATAACTCAGATTTGGTCTATTAACATCAGGGGCAAATCTTTCCTCTAACCCATTTGCTTTCCTGTGAGGATATGAAGATTTTAGAAAGTAGTAATTATCCTGTATCCCTGCTGAAAGTTGTACAGGTAGTAAGATGTCTGCTCAAGGGGCTCTATTTCCTGTGACCAGGGAGACCTCTGTGGTAGGGCTTCAAAACTGGGGACAGGCAGTCAACAAACTACAATCTAACCCCCCACATAATGGAGTGTTTAGTGAAACCCAAAGGGTGCAAAAATGGCTACATAATGGTTATGTAACTAATCCTCCTTCTTGTCCATCTTGGGAAGAAAATTCTGGCTGCTCACCCTATGTAGGTCATTGGTGCACAGAAAAGAATATGGCCCCAAATATTTAGTGGCATACACCTGCGGAAATTATTTTCATATTTCCACTACTCTGCAAGCCTTGTAGTTGGTAACAAAACAGGGAAATTGGATTTGCACACCCACTATAGTTATCCTTATTCTACAGCAGAAGGAAAGAGTCATTAACTAGAAGGAACAGAAAGAGAGAGAGAGACCGGAAAACTTGAAATAACTGAAAGTGCCTTAAGCTGGCGTTTTCCCCATGATTGCTTGAATAAAAAAACTACACAGACCAGAAATAAAAAACAGTGGGATTGGGCATACATATATAAAAGTGGTTACAGGACTTCTATAAATCATTTTCCAAGTTATAACTACTATTAGATATTCTCAGCCACAATACTGAGTGGACACACAAGTGAACATTTCTGAATGAAGGACATATAGCTCAATATAGGTATTCCTCACTAGTGCCTATATCCTACGTCCTTCTACAAAAACCCTGTTGCAGGAAATGGAAAATACACATTTCCAGTTAACAGGAAGGTCAAAATCATACATATTTACTTATTCAGATGATACCACCTACTCCACTTTCAAAGTGCTCCTGAAAGCACTGCTAAGAAGCATGTCTGCTTCCCCCCACCATCACCACTTCAGCTCCACATAAGCCAAACACAGAAACAAGGCAACGAAGCTTCCCTGAAGATTTCCCCCCCTCCACCTCATTTCTAAGTTTGGCATATCTGAAGCAGGAGCAAGCTGAAGAGTCTGCTCTCAGAAAAATCATGAAAGCAGTACAGACATGCCGCATATTTGCCTCAGGGCTCTCTGCATTGAAAAATCATCGAGAGTGGACTAAAGGTCTGGCCAATGGGTTCATAAACTATAAGTCTCTATTAGCTCACAAGCCTATACATATATATGCTTCTCCTCCCCCTGTCCTGTGCTGCATATACACGCAGCAAGGGGAGCAGGCGAAAGCATCTCACAGCCATTCCTCATTCTCTGCAGATTTACACCAAAGACTAAAAACCTGGGAACAAAATTCTGCTCATCACCAAATCCATGACTAAACAAAGCCTGTTTACTCTAGCAGTGCTGCTTAGCAGAGATCTAGTCTTTCCTCACTGGATTCAAGCAACCCCCATAACTTCAATGGGAGTTACTAGTATCCTCTGAGGATATACAGGGATCTAAAATGTCACCTTATGCACTTACTTATAAGATCTTGGCTACCATTCTGCTTGTGATAAAAGGTTGGTATTCCTAGATGGAAGAGACAGTTATATTAATAAACAACATTTGAGTCCATTATTTAGTAAAAAAAATCAAGAGAACCAGAGTGAACTTACCTGAGTATTTGACTTGCGCTTTTTCTTATCTGGGCTTCCAAGTTGTACTCCTGGTCCTCCTAACCCATCCAATCCACTATCACCACCTACAAAATTTCAATCAATGTAATTCTGCATTTGTTTCCATGTAGATGTTACACAAATATGTGCCTTTGTCACACAGATAAGAAAAAGCTTACGGGTAGCAGAGTATCCCTAATTTTAGGCTTAAACAATGGCGGCCGCACACACAACACACCTTGAGGTAAAAAGCAGCACACCACAAGTACAGCTATCCATCTCCATTAGCACCAGGGGTCCAATTAAAAGCCCATTACAGTCAGTAGAAAGACTGCCATTCATTTAATTGGGTTTGAGATCAGGTCTTAGGTGCTTCACCACTAAGAAAGCTTTTCTTTTCTTTTACATATAACACAACTTTCAAATAAACCATAAAAAAAAAAACACTTAAACAACCCCTACATAACTTACCCACACTTGGCATTCATAGGCAATTAGGCAATTACAGTATTTCTCAACAAAAAAGCAAGATGAATCAAATCTATGAATGAAAACATAGCATACAGTTTAGGCAGGCCTCCCAGCTTACCAATTCTAGCTACCATCATTGTGAATCTTGATCGAGCAAAAGGTCACCTCATAAGACTAATTACGATCAACAAGAGTCTGCATGAGCAGATTCCTTTCCAAAGACATCCTGGTGCAATCAGCCAAAGCAATTCTGACACAGTTTCCTGAAACTCAGGGATGTTTAACCTTCTTGAGCTATTTATTTTGTCTACTATAAAGAAAACTCCATGATTCACTCAACCTTCACATATACCTTTTCTATGATTGTGAAAAGGTCCTGAAGCTATACAGGATCCTAAATAAGAAAACATGGCACTTTATTTTTAAATTCTTTAAAGCCTGCACAGATAGAGGAAATATGAATGGTAAATGGTCCATTAGGCCAGCCATTTTCCCTTTCCTGGCATTCAAACCAATTTTGTTTTAAAAATATGAAGAGTAATAATCTTAAACCAAAAATCACAAAGCATGGAAAGCTACTGATGTAGGACTTGACACCAACAGTTTTTGATGTTAGAGCCATCAATATGAGCAGTCTGAACCAAAGCTCGTTATTCTCCATGCTGTAATATCCACCTGCCTACATCTTTTATTATGCATAACGACAAAAAATAATTCTTTGCTAAATACGGAGGAAAGTGTGCAATGGCTAAGATGTCTACTAGTAGTTGTTTAAAATAATCTATATTTAGAAACTTGACAAACTCCAACTTCCAAGAAGGTGAAAACGTTCTGCTTCACATTTGGATTACAGCATACAACACTATCACTTAGTTCAGGGGTGGGCAATTATTTTGGGCAGAGGGCCGCTTACTGAGTTTTGGCAAACCTGGCAGACTGCATCCACCCCCGGGCCACATTTTGCCCACCCCGACTTAGTTACCAGATATTCACTTAAAAAAAAAAGATACCAGGATTAATAAAAGTGCCTAATAGGTAAGCATTTAACTCCCATTAACTTCTGTTCACATGCTTTTAAAAATCCCAATAGGTGCTTACCTGCATCTGTAGATGCCTAAATGTCTAAAAATCTGGCCGGTTAAGATCCCTGGCATAAATTCGTGTGACCTGAAGCTAACTGTGTATCACCAGGGCATATGGATGACAGGTCACCAAAGTAGGCACAGCACAGGTACCATAACAGATCAGTGTCATTCAAGGATTCCCCTGGCAGTAGGGAGAGACTCCCAGTGGACAGCTACAGCAGTCTGCACCAACACAGGGGAGAAAGACCTATTTTGTAATAACTGAAATATAAACAGATATTCAGATACTTTTGATAGGTTCCTTCACCTCAGAACCACTCTTCTGCCAAAAGGTAAAGATTTCCTTTATATTTCCCTCAAGAGGAGGACAATTTCCACTCAGGTTAACTCATAAAAGGTTTTTGAGGGAATTACCAGTCCTGGCACAGGAATCCTATTCTGTACCTGCTTTAAATAACTTCCTCCTTGTTCTGGTTGTCATAGTTAAAATCCCATCTCATTTTTCATACACACAATTTCTAAAACATTACACTACGTACAAGAAAAACGTCCTTCTCAAATCAACAGTTAATCATTACTGGAAACCGACTGGTACATTCAAGTCCTAGATTTTAAAGATCAGGCCACAGGAAATGCTTGTCATGTAAGGGTTTGAAAATAAATTCATGCTCAAGCATTTGTACAACACAGCAAATCATGGCAAGATTTGCTGTTAAAGTAACTCTTTGGGATTTAGAGAGAAATCCAATTTCTTACAGGTTTGTAATGTAAAATGCTGTGTGCACCCCTACTACTCTGTGAAGTAGAGCACCCCATGAATTGTACATATTTAGTATCAAAATATACATTTCCTTATGAGGAGGCTCATTACAAACATCCCCTAAATTCCAATCCTACGGTCTCCAACAACCAGACATTCTCTCAGCCTCTCAAACCCTTATATCAAAGTAATATGGACACTGTCTTGTGGATACCTTCCCTTCCATTCACAATTACACAGGCTACCTTCTCTCTCATTCATGTTCACTTTCCATCCATATGCCAGTTTTCTTAGGAAACTGTACTGTATGCTTGGCTCGTATCAATGAAATTCAGCAGCTGGTAGCAAGGATTGGTAAGCATGTGACCAGCTCCATCACCAAGGACCCAGAGCAAATGTTTGTTGTACTGTGGACTGCTCAAAGCTCTGCACATTCATTAAGTGTCATCTTGCACTCAAGAACTGGATCCGATAAAAATTAAGCGTAGGAGTAACCTTATAACCCACATAAGTAATACCATACACCAACAATGGAAGTACTTGGATTAGTAAAGTTAATTCACTCTAGGGTCTGCAGAACCATGTCTTAGGTTTGAAAAAAGTACTAAGCTTTTGTGACCTCATCTTTCACTGTGTGAGGCCATTAATGTAAGCTAGGTCTATTAATTTATATATTTTCCTGTTGGATTTTATATGGATTTAATTTATACATAAAAGTAAAATGAATGTTAGTCCTAGCATGCCTCCAAAAAAGAGTGAATGAGCATCATTATAATGTAGCCAAAATAAACTTTCCTGAAAGTTGCTTCTTGTATCCCCCACACAGACTTCTCATTAGTGTGTGCTGAACACTGGTATGTTGAGATATACCATACTAGACATCTCAGCTAAGGTTGCAAAATGTCTGTGATAACCCTGGATTCTCAGACATTCTTACTTTTCTAGACAAAAATGCTTCTTAGCTGAGACTGTGCTTGTTGCATCTGAGCTACTTTTCCTCTGTTAAAATGTTAAAGAAAACATTCAGCCTTTTTGAGTTTGGGAAGAGTGAGGTGTGTGTGTGTATATATATATTTCACTCCATTACAGATATATATTGCTATGTACATACTCATTGCAGTTTTCATCAATACAGTTGAAACTTAAAATTTTCCATGTTAATAAACAAACCCTGAATCGGCAAAGAATATCATGCACATGCTTAACTTAATATGTTGCACATGATCCTTTATTCATAGTATGGTAATTAAAACACCCATAGGTTTTGACAGGATTGCAACCACAGTTCTTAATAAGTAAGATATATATACATGTTTGTGCAAACTGTATTTTGGCTGTCTGAAGTCACACACACACGTATGTATATGAAGTCACACACACACGTGTGTGTGAGTGTATGTTTAAAAGTCATATATATATGACATATATATTTAACTTTTATGGGGTGGAATGTTGTAGCCATGATGATACAGGTTTTTTGGGTATATCTTTTTACTGGAAAATCTGTACAGTTGGAAGAGATGTTAGACAAATCTTTTGGGAACATTTATTCAGCTCTAAAGAAGGATACTGTGCCCAAAAGCTTGATTTTTATGGAGACAGAATGGGGGGGAAAGAGGGTATAATATATTAATATGTGCACTGTTTTGTGAGAATCCACCGTGGCTTCTGGTACTGAAAACATATGCCCTTGAGCAATCATCTCACCAAGTTCAATTGGTTACTCAAGTTATGTGCCTATTTGAGAATCCGTGGGATCACAGCTCAGGAGGTCAGTCTGTTTAATGAATCCCAGCTCCATGTGTGGTCAGGGCAGGTTTGCTCTGGCTAATCTGATAAGTATTGGGGCTGCTGCTCTCCAGGTGCTGGACAAAACTTTCAAGTGAATTGTAAACATCTGACTGAAAGACCCACAGCAAAAGCCTCGCCTGTCTCCCTGGTCCCCAGCTCCCACAGAGACAAATGTGAAGGGAAGACAAAAAAAGAGAGAATGAATTATGTCACGATAAGCTCCAGCCCAGACAGCTGTCCTGCTGACACCCAGCATTTCCATCCCAAGGAAGTTTCTTTCTTTGGCCCTGGTAAAGAGGCAGCTGTGGCTGTGCACAGCAAACAGCAGTGAGGGACAACACCCCCGCTTTCACCTCTTTTCCTAACACATCCGTGGCTGGGGCTGAACTGCAATCTCCCCAGCCCAGCCTGGCCAAGAGGAGGCAGCTGCCCCCCCCCCGCTTCCAGGATAAAACGACCGCGGGGGCCGCGTTGAGGGGGAAACCCCAACCGCCTGGCGAGGCGAGGTCCGGTGCCACAGCCCGCACTGCCCCGGTCCGCACGCGGCTGCGGCCCCCGTACGAGGCACCGGCGCTCCTGGACTCCCAACTTTTGTCCGGGAAGAGGAAGGCCCCCGCCCCGCGCGAGGCTGGCGGGAGGGCTCGGCCCGCAGGACCGGGGCCTAAGCGGGCAAACTTAACATGGCTTTCCGAGCCGCCCGGCGCTACTTTCAAAGGCTTCTGGGTACGAGCGTGCCACGGCGCGGCCGCCCCGGAGCCGAGCGGCGGGCAGGCTCCTCGCGGCCCGGCTCCCGCACCCCGCATCCCCGTCCTAGGCCCGGAGCCTCCCCCCGGGCAGCCGCCGCCGCGCCCAGCCGCACCTCGGGACCTCTTGAGCGCGACGGGGTCCTTCTCCTGTTCCGCGGACATCACAGCCCGCAGCGCATGGCTCCCCGCGCCGCGCGAATCGAGACTCTTTGCTGCCGCCGCCG
>NW_017728996.1:31946206-31950129 GCF_001723915.1 Gavialis gangeticus
CCCTCTGCAGGGCCGGACCGGGCCAGCCCCGCTTGCCGCCGCACAAAGCCCCGCCGGCCCGGCCCGCTCCGCCTCCCCGAACAAAGCGCGCGGGCGCGGGGATCGAACCCGGGGCTCTGCCCCGCCGCCAGCTGCAGCGAGCGCGGAGGAGAGGAGAGAAGCGCGGCGGGAGCGGCGCGGGGCTGAGCTCCGACCGCGCGGAGTCCCAGCCCGCCTCCCCTCCGCCCTGTTATTTCTGGGCACCTGGCAAAAAATGCTGCCCCTGCCCCCGCGAGAGCAAGAGCCGGCGGGGATGGAGGCCGGGCACGGGCTGGCCGCATCTCCTTACAGGCACCGTTATCCGCAGCAAGGAGCCACCGAGCCGGCCCCGGCAGAGCCGCTCTCCCGGAGCATGACTTGCCCACAAAAGGGAATAGGGTATGGGCCCCTGTTCTTGGAGAGTGGCATCCCCTTTTACTGCCCCCGCAGTCAGTGCACGAGGGCGTGCTGCTCGTCTCCCTCCCCACGTCTGGTTCCTCACCCCAGCTGGTCTCTTGGATGTAAGAGATTAGTAAACTGCAGCTGGCAGGGGAATGAGGGCTGTTACTGCTCAGGTGGCTGACCTGGCCCTGTGTCAGCCCTTGGGATAAATTCCTGTATGCAGGGGGTCTCACACACTGCTTTAACAGCATTGGCCATCACTAAGAGGAGAAAAAAACAATAGATGGGTACAGTACAGCTATTATTATTTTATCTCTTTGCAAACTGCTTAAAAATATTATGCCACAGATTTTTCCTATTTTGTTACAGAGATGGCTGCATTTCAGTAGTGTTTTATATATCATATTGGTGCCTCACACTGAGGCCCCAGACATGTCTGAAGATGAAGTGATTTGCTGCTTTGAGGCTTTTGTGTATTGTCCAGGCCTTTCCTAAGAAATGTCACAAATCAAATGATTGCTCCCACAGGCTAGCACTCTCTTGAAAGATGCTTTATACTGTGACACAGATACACACACTCTAATATCTTCTCTCACCCAGTTTTAGCATGGGAATAGCAGGGAACAACAATACATATTTAACTAATACATGCCCTCATCTAGAATGCTGCACTGATTTCATGTGTTACAGAGCCTGAATAGGTCAAAGATGGGCAAAGAAGATGGTTAGAGATATGAAGGACTCATATAGGAACGAGAGATGATAAAAGGAGGATTACAAAGCACAGAATAAAGTCCTAAAAATGGGTTCATATCAAAGAATCATAGAAAATTAGGGTTGGAAGGGACCTTAGGAGACCGTCTAGCCCAACTTCCTGCTCAAAGCCGGACCATCCCCAAGTACATCATCCCAGCCAAGGCTTTGTCTAGCCCGGTCTTAAAAACCTCCAAGGATGGAGAGTCCACCACTTCTCTGGGTAACTTGTTCTAGTGCTTTACTACCCTCCTTGTGAGAGAGCTTTTCCTAATATCCTACCTACATTTCCCTTGCCACAACTTGAGACCATTGCTCCTTGTTCTGTCATGTCACCACTGAGAACAGTCTAGCTCAGGGGCAGGCAAAGTCTGGTCCACAGGCCAGATCCGGCTGGCGGTAGACTCCATTTCTCAGCAGCCCCTGCCCAGGTGGCTAGGGCTGGTCTCCATGGAGACTCCAGCCACTGCTAGACTGATAGTACAAAGCCAGTGCTGCCATGGAGACTGGCCCCAGCCACACTGGCAGGGCAAGTGGCAGGGTAGGGGGCTGTTCCAGAGCTGTTGGGATCTTGTGGGGACAGCTTGGTCTGGGGCCAGGGCAGAGCTGTAATCTACAGCCTGCACACTCCACACAGGGGCACACAGGCAGCAGATCTTGGCTGTGCCCCTGCTCCAGACCAGGCCCCTGCTCCAAACCAGCAGATTGCAGCTCTGCCCTGGCTCCAGACCAAGCTGCCCTCGCCACAAGATCCCAGCAGCTCCAGAGTAGCCCCCCGGCCCAGCCAGTGTGGCTGGGACCAGTCTCCATGGCAACCCCAGCCTTGCACTATCACAGCACAGACGGGCCCGAACCATGCAGGCACGAGTTACTGGGAAATGGGAGTCTGGCTGCCAGCACTGCCATCAAGTAAGGGATTTTTTTTGCCCACAGTCAGTCACATTGCATTGACCAATAAAGTCAAGAGCTTTCTTTAAAAGTGGAGGCATTCCCCTACTATTCTTCTAAACAGCAATACCTTACCTACTCACCCCTCTTTCATGGAGTTTGTCTTTTCATCCAACTAAAGGAGCATAAACATAAGAGAGGACTACACTACAGAAATCCTAGTTCCTGTCTCCTTCCCAAGCAAAATATTTAGGATTTTTCACAGGATCTTCTGCCCTTCCTTCTGGCCTTTGACAGACTCTCAGATCACAAACCACCATGCCCAGCTGTGCCACCCTCAAATATGCTGCATAACTCTGTGCACTAGCTCCCAGACCAGAAGCAGTATCGTGTCTCTGCAGCACCTAGGGCAGGCTGATTAACCGTAGAAGGTAGAGTTAATTAGCTTGCCCTTGGCACCAAAAGGACACAAGTGGATTGCTTCCTGTTCTGCAGTGCTGTCAAGCCTGGTAAGTCTATGGTCTAAATATTGTCTTAAGACCTGTGTGACCTTAAGTAAAGAGAATAATACCCAGTAAACTTCAGTATTGCTAAACACCAAATATTCCAACAGCCAAAGTCAATTCTGACTTTAAAAAATGAGATTTATAAGTAAAGAAGAAAATTAAAACTGGGCACAGTATTTGAAGTGTAGACACACTATGGATGTATATAGGGGTATAATATTACTTGTTTAGTTTATAGTTCCCTTCTTACTACTTCCAAACATTTTGCCTTTTTGACCGGTGCTGAGCACTGAGTTGATGTTTTTAACAAACTGACACAATGATTCCCACATCTCTTTTCTGTGTGGTAACAGCTAATGTAGAGCCTGTTGTGGTATAGATGCAGTTTGGGTTATTTTTGCCCATGGAGATTACTTTACACTTATTCACATTGACTTTAATCTGCCAATTAGTTGCCCATTCTCTCACTAGAGGAAGATCCTTCTGCAGTTCCTCATAGCTGCCTTGGTCTTTATCACTTTGAATACTTGTGTGTCATTCATAAAATTTGGCCACCTCACTATTCATCTCCTTTTCCAATCCACGTAGTATTCTTACTTTTTACTTTCTGGTGGCTGAAACTTTAAGGTGCAAGTGGGTCATGTTTGCAAGCTCTTTTTCCTCAACCATGAGGCCAGAAAGATGTATATTTTTTTATAACTGAAAGTGGATGCAGTCACTTACATCTAAAGCCAAGGCACGAAAAGCACCAGATAGTGCAGGAACTGGCAACACTGGGCACATCCAGGCAAGAGCACACGTGCTTCTTGCGGCATCTCAGTCCAGTTTGAGATGCCGCAAAAGACACATTGAGAAGAAAAAAATGCTGTGTGGGGAACATATTTGTAGTGCAGGCTCAAAATTTGATACCTGGATTTCCAGGTATCAAATAAAAACACCACAGGGAAAAGCAGCGCAGGGCACAGTTCCCCCCCATGCCGAGGCAAGCCTGGCCTTGCACCTCCAGAGATGCTCTAGCATCCGGCCAGCTTGTCTCTACAGTGCCGCCTGCTGCCCTAGTACACTGCATTCGTGCGCTGGGGCAAGGCAGCACAAGCAGTGCTGGCTCTGAGGGGATCAGGGCCATGCCATGCCATTGGGGCTCTGGCCGCAGCGGGCCCTAAGCACCCCATGGCTGCTGCTGCTGCAGAGGGTGCTGTGGGACCTAGAGGGGGGTGGGGAGGGCTCTGGACCCTGTGGTGGGGATATGTGCTGTGCAAGGGGCCATGTGGCCTGTGGGGTCAGGGGGGCTGTGGGCCCTGCGGGCAGAGCAATCCATGTGCTGTGCAGGTGGGGATGCACCCTGTCGGGGGGGGG
>NW_017728996.1:31950453-31952832 GCF_001723915.1 Gavialis gangeticus
CCAGCACCTGTGCTGCCCTGGTGACTGACAGTTGAGCCTCCCCCTCCTCACCACTAGGGGACTCTCCTGAGCCATTTTCTGCTTTTAGGCACAGGGCACCCGAATGCTCTGTGACAGGGGGGCAGGGGACCCACCCCTCCTGAGCAGCCCCTCCATACAGCCCCCTCACACCCAGTCCCCCTCACAATCCACCCACAACACCCACCCCCAAACCACCCCTGCAACCCCTCACCCACATACTCAGCCACAAACTCCAAACCCCCACACCCTCCCCAAACCTCACCCCCACAAATCCTACACCCACCCACAAACTCTCCCCACCCCCTCCTCCAAATTGCTTTATACTTGTAAATCTATCAATAAAACATTGCCCTCTCTCTATATAGTGGCATTTCATTTTAATAGCAAATGAACACTATTTTGGGTATTTTAATGACAGAATTTGGGTTACTTATCAGAGAATTTGCAATTCATAAACAGGGATCACCAGGATCTCTGCTGGTGAGACAAGTGGCGAGACCTGGGCAGAGCAGCCAGTCCAGGGCCAGCACTGGGGACCCAGCTAGAGGGCAGATGAGGTGGCTGACCTGTTGGCCATTTGGGGCCAAAAGGACACACTTGGACAGTTTAGAGCGGGCCACCGCAAGGAGCACATCTTCTGGGCGATAGCTGCCCAGATGGTAGAGTGGAGGCACCCCATCTGGGTCTGGCAGGCGTGCAGTCATGGGGCCTCAGGTCCAAGGGGTGGATGCTGTCACAGGTGGCAGCAGTCACAGCCAGGCAGCAGCCCCCACACTGCCAGACTGCTGCAGTAGGTAGAGGGTGCAGGGGCCACTCCAGGTCAGGGCTGCTTCAGCAGTCCAGCTGGCACAATGGGTAGTGTCCACAGATACCAAGTTGCTGAGCCTCCAAAGCTCCTGAGTGCCAGCATAGGGCAGGTTTTTATACCGCTGGCCCCAGCCTCTAGCTCCCCCTGGCTGCAAATCCGGGAGGAGCTGGGCAGGGTTATTTTGCCCCAAGTGGCATGACTTGCCCCGCACCAAAGTGAATGTCTGGGCATGTGCACTGAGGCAAAAATCCCCAGCTCAAATTTATGCCATTCCTATTTGAGCTGCTGCAAGCGCACATGCCTGCATGTGTGGACATGCCTACTGTGATTTGACTAAAAGTGGGAGTCAGAAGAATGGCAGAGTCCTGCAGCCTAACAGCTGGTTACACTCTTCTTGACAGACTAATAGTCTGATCTGGAAAGGCAAGTATGGATACAACAGAAAATAGAACTGAGCTTATGCCTTAGAATATAGGAAATTAAGTCTCTGATCTCTAATGTGTTCTAGCATTATATATTAATTATTATTTTCCAGTGTAATGCAATTCTGTATTACTTGGAAAAGGCAAAAAAGTCTATCCTTTGGCACAGCTATTAACATGAATTGTTAAGCTTTCTAGAGAAAACTGCCTTGCAACATTTCCCAAACCAGTTCTGAAGCTCTAGGAGGTTTAAATAAAGCATGAGAGCTATTGTATCTGTGAGAAAACCTTAGAACTTGATCATTTCAAATTTCAGCCTTCTATTACGAAAATGTTTGCTTGTAATTCATTATATATAAATTATACTGGTATATTATGTGTATGTATAAGCATATCTAAATACCTGGATACAATGACTTCTTGTGATAAAATAAGGCTCTATCACATTTTGTGTGGTTGATCAATATATATCCTATCACAAATGACTGTGGTAAATGTATAGATTTGGTTTTGTAGCTGGAAAAGATTTTATTTGTTTGGCCCATGGTGATCTTCATGGGCACAGCAGGATCAGAGGTCCTCAGTTTGAATTAAAAAGCTAAGTTCAAAAGGCAGCGGCTTTATTTACAATGTTTACTTGCCTCATTTCTCTTTTTAACAAAGCGGGTAGTTGTAAGTGTGTAAGCTTCATCAGTTATGTAGGATCTAGGTAAGTTTAGGTAAGGATATTTTTCCCCATTTACTGTGAATAAAGGTGCCAGATGTAAAATGTTACAAGAAGGGAGAAAAGAAGGACCTGGATAACTATAGGTCAGTTAGTCTCACCTCAGTCCTTGGGAAAACCTTTGAGAAAATGATCAAGGAGCACATCTGCAAGGGTCCAGCAGGGGTGGTAATGCTCAGGGGCAACCAACATGGGTTCATTGAGGGCAGGTCCTGCCTGACTAACCTGGTTTCTTTTTATGATCAGGTCAAAAAAACCCCTGGACGAGGGTGTCGGGGTGGATGTCATCTTCCTGGATTTTAAGAAGGCCTTTGACACGTTTTCCCACCACATCCTCTTAAAAAAAACTTGGTAACTGTGCCATTGATGCTTACACAGTCAGATGGGTGGCAAAGTGGCTAGAC
>NW_017728996.1:31957832-31960806 GCF_001723915.1 Gavialis gangeticus
GCCTGAATCTATTCAACCTCCACAAAAGAAGGCTAAGAGGGGATCTGGTGGCTGTTTACAAACTCACCAGGGGGGACCAGCGGGAATTGAGAGAGGCTCTGTTCCCCCAGGCACCACCACAGGTTACTAGGAATAATGGCCACAAATTGTTAGAGAGAAGGTTCAGGCTGGACATCGGGAGACATGACTTTACAGTTAGGGCTGCCAGGCTCTGGAATGGGCGCCCAAGGGAGGTGGTGCTCTCCTACCTTGGGGGTCTTCAAGAGGAGGCTGAACAGATATTTGGCTGGGGTGTTATGACCCTGACACTCGTTCCTGCCCAGGGTGGGGGGTCGGACCTGATGATCTGTTTAGGTCCCTTCCGACCCTAAGCACTATATGACTATATGATTGTCTTTTCACATTGACCTGTTCTTCTATTACACAGCAAGGTGCTGTTTCTTTGCCCAAGCACCTCACTAGATAAAGACTTTATAGTTTTCCAGTATCCAGAATAATTGTTTTAATCAAAAGACAATAGCATTTGCATAAGGTCCCAGTGTGATAAGTTTAATCATTCTGAACTGTTATTCTAAATAAAGCAGAAGAGGAGGATCAGATTTTAAATAGCATTCCTCATATATAATTTAATATTTTTGGTCTATTTTTGCCTTTTTAGCAGTCCCAAAACATGTGCATCATGATGAGCAGCCTATTGCCAGCATCCTTTTGGGATTTCCTGGTTAAATCTGGGTAACCCATCTTGAATAATCCTGTTAAAGCAATCATTTGTAGCCAGGTAGAAATTAGTGTATGTGGAGGAAGTTGTAATGTGCCTCATCCACAAGAAGATTTGCATTTTCTGTGTTAGCTCTAAGTCTTGCTGATTCTCCCAGGACGGAACAAGCTTTTGTGCAAGGCTGATTTGTAATAGCAGTGTAGACTATAATTATGCTTATGGAGATTGATGTCCCTGAGTCCACAAAGATTCCTAGGGGAAGACAGTCTGCATCAGGAACACAAGTTGGGAATTTTGATTGTAACCAATGCTTTGGTTGCAAAAACTGGTAAGTCTGTTTTGCTGATCATCCAAATTCAGCTTCAAGTTTTGCTTAAATTTTCAATGTGTGAACTATGAAAATGTCATTAGACTGACTTTCTCAACCTAGCCTTTGAAGCTGGTTAAAGTACCAGTAGGTGTTTCTGAGATTAATCAGCTCCCACGTTGGGGACAATGGTGTTAAGCCTGGCATCTCAAAGAGTTTCTAAAAGATTTTTCATGATGTGTTGCATGTGTCACACACTTTTGACTACCACATCTGCTCTTTGCCCATCCCAGAGCTATTTCAACATTTCCTAACTTCTGAGTAATCACCATTAACGAAGAAGTAATCCCCATTAACTAAGTTAGGTTTCTTCTTTTGAACAACAAACAAATTATCCCCGTTGCAAAATTTATAGTCTAGTTTGATTTAAAAAATCCAAAATGTCATAGCTCATCCAGGCAAGAACAAGAGTTTTATACTATTGGAACAGATAGATTTCTATTCTTTCTAACCTTTAAAGATATGTATGCCACTTTATTCTTAGTCACAGTCAGCCCTGACTTACCAGGTCTTAAAACTTAAATGTTATGGTATATGGAAAAACCTATTTTGGATTGCTTTTGTAGGTTTCTCTCCTGACTCCTGTCAAAGTGAAATCATGGTACTAAAAGAGGCTATCATTACAGGCCTACCCATGAGCTAAGTATACCCTACTGCCTCATGCTAATGAGAAGTCATAATAATAGTAATAATACCTTTACACTGAAATGCATCATTTGAGACATATCCAGGAGAGACTGGGTGTATTATGAAGGTTTCTTCTTTACATTTTATCTCCCTCCCCCTCTCTCTCTTCCTCCCTCTCCCTCTCCCCTCCCCTCCCCATCCAGATCTGTTATTTTTAAATAACAGTAAAAACAAGAAAAATATTTACATGCTGGAGAAGTGTAATGGAGTTGAAAGAGATACAAAATGGAAAAGGATGAAACCATGGTTGCTAAGACTTAATTCTAACTGAAAAGATGTAGGGAAGGAAACCAGGAAGGATGAACAACATTTCAATGGCTGTCTGGAATATACAATGCTGCTAATCAGCTATGAGTCAATAATTTTCATATTTTCTTCGCATGTAAATTATACTTATTTAAAATAATATGTACCCCACAAAACTTTATCTGGTTGTTATTCTACCAAAACATCAGCTCTTCACAAAACATTACTTCTCTCACATACCCATACCAATCTTTTCCTATTACTAGATTTAATTCCATGTTTTGTATAGCAATACAATTTTCTCCCATAGTATTGCTAATGCAATGCATTTATTAGCTAGATTTTATGCTTCTGTGTTAGCAGTTGTGGAAAATTAAGCCTACTTTAGGTCTATGTACCAAACTGAACTAACTTACTGAAGTTCACATTTAGAAACCTGTTGTACCTTCACTGCACCTTAATTACCAGTCCAAGCAGCACTCGAGTGGATCTTTCCATTCGCCCAGCAAACAGCATCCAAGTGATTGAACAACAGAGAAGTCTGGGAAAAGCTTTCAATATTGCATTTATGAACTGGGTAACTTAAAAGTGTCCCTTCTGTGAACAAGTGGCTGAACACTAGAGGAGACAGATGAGTAAAGTTAATTAAAATAAAATATATATGGTGCTTCAAGGAATCATAAAAGACTGGGCCAAATACTTAAAAAGGAAAAAAAGGAAGGGAAAAAGGAAAAAACATGGGGGGGAGAAAATATTGAAGGAGGGATGGGATGGGAATCAGTTTTAGTTGCCCCATCGGGGGGAAAAAGAAAAGCGATCATTTAAATCTAATGGCTATAAAAAAAACTTCTTATCAGAAAGGCTGTATAAATGTTAGGACATATTAGGATTAAAATCCTGAAAGCATGTGTCTTTCTTTTTTTTTTTTTTTTTTTTACAACTGTGTAGTTCTATTG
>NW_017728996.1:31960817-31965815 GCF_001723915.1 Gavialis gangeticus
TTTTTTTTTTTTTTTTTTTACAACTGTGTAGTTCTATTGAATGGGATTATTCATGTTAGTAAAATTAAACAAGTGCATAAGTATTTCAGGATATCTGATGATGCCCCTTTTATGTCTGGTCCAGTTCTATATACATCCTTCAGCTTTTTGTGAATGTAATTCAACCAAGTTCTCTCCTGATCTACTAGGCATGTAGCATTTCCCCTGCCAAGTTTCTACCAGCTGGCAAGTGATCTATCTGTATATATAAATCAGGGCTTCCAAGCCTCATGTGAGTTTCATTCATTCAATTTTAGTTGTTTAAAACAACTCGTGTCAAAACTTTCACTATAAGCAATTATTTGCCTAATATAAATAATAAAAATTAAAAAGCCAAGTAAATCACTCTCAGATACTTAAACTTTCATACCAAAAGTAATAAAAACCTCCATTCTAATTTGTAGGGGAAAGTGTAAAAGAAATTATCTTGCCAATATGTAGTAAAAGGAAACAAAGATTTCTCCATCTTGTAAAGCATTAACTTTTGCCCTGCAACTAAATAACCAGGCAATTTATGGCTTAAAATCAAAGCAAATACTTCTGAAGTGCCTCCAAAATGATCGCACTTTATCAAACATATAAGAAAAATTATTACCACATGATCAAATCCATTTTTCTAAACAACCTGCAACAAGGCAAATTGATAAGAGTATTAATAAAAAAATATTTCAGAAGTTTATATTTGGACACTAGAGTGTTGTATTTATGATAGAAAATAATTGATATATGGGACAAAAATTTTGACAGGGATTAATGCACACTTATGAGTTTAAAATAATAATTCTTCCTTTCATGGGCACACACACATCCTGGATTAAAGATTTTGCATGATAAAACAAATACAATTCAGCAAGCTTGCTATCACTTTGGAGTAAAAACTAAGGTATGCAAATTCAGAGTTGAAAATGTATCTGATAGTGTTAAATTGCAAATTTTATTTCCAATATGCATTGTGACATTAAACAGAGAATAACAATTTTAAACAAGAAGAGGGATCTCTGAAAAATCAGGTCCCTTCCTATAAAAATGTTATCCTAGTTTTAGATACCCAAGATTAGTAAAAGGTGCAGATTAGTAAAAACTACCCTGATAATATCTTGTCATCAAGAAATGTTTTATTCCTCTCTCCTCTTGGAGAGTCTGAAGTAAAATGCAATTTTTAGTTTGTCATGTTTAGTTTATCATTACAGTCAAATGATAGCAGTAGTAGTATAGAAAAGCAAACATTTAATCAAAGCTGATATTCCAGCATTTGAGGCCAGCTGTTCTAAACAAACAATTTTCCTATTCAAAGAAGTGTTCCCCCGCTGAACAAGAAACAGAATAAGGGGGACACTCTGTGGGGAAATTGAAGAAATGCAATTTCTTAGTCTTGCTGGATTGTTATCTCCTTTAATCCTTTCCATCTTTCTTGTTTGCAGTTATTTAATAGAGTGACATACATTTAATTCCTTCACTTAGTTTTGTCAAGAGTCCTTTCTGGTCTTCTGCAAAGGCCAGTGTGATCTTCGCAATAATTGGTTGTGAATTGCTCTTGGATTCCAGACTCACTACATGCTTTTGGTAAGTGTTATAACATTTTCTATGTTGCAGAGACTGACAAACCCTGCTCTGAGCTGCCCTATGTATCAAAGCACTCAGAAATAATTAATAATAGGGAGATGACACTGTTGGGACTTGACTTGGAGTAATGCCAAAGTCAGTTTTCCACCATGATGCCAAAGGGGTAGCTGTGCTAAACTTCAAACAGTTCAGTCTCTATTGTAGACAGAGCTCTCCATTTTCTAGTTCCTATATCACCTATGCCTAGTATCATCCCTGAATAGCAGATGGGATGCTTGGAGCATAGCAATACAAGGGACCTCCTCATTTCCTGTGTGCTGTAGAGTGGCCACGTGCTTTGTGCTAGATAAGCATAGCCTGATGTGGAAGAGACTGAATGGCTACCTGACCACTATTCTTATATAATGACCCCAAAACCCTCAGTAATTGCACACTTCTCTGGAAAGCACTTAATCTCATGTATTTCAGCAAGTCAGGCAAGGTGATATTGAATGGTCTTTGTACAAAAGAAAATTTACTACTGGGATAGTTTTTTCTTTCATTTTAGACTTCACATTTGGTGTGTATGTGGTCTCCAGCTCTTCATTTATCAAGCTGTTGAATTCATGTAACAAGAGTTCAGCTACTGAGATGTCTATATTACTAAAAGTCTAGGATACAAGCTAACACAGCCCCCACCTTCTCCACCCCCTCACCCACCAATTGCATCCACCTTAGTTTGTGGTTCTGCATCTTAAGCCTACAGAGAGTTTCAGTAGCTCAGAGAGAGGATGTTTGTTGTCTCTGGGGTGCTGTGCTCATCAAAAAGATAAGCAAATCCAATCAGATTAAAACAAAAATAAAAGTTGACCCATGCATATTCTGGCCAGGAAGTTAACTGTGTAAGCTTCCTAGTTGTGAACCCAGATGTGGACAGTTACTCTATTGCTTCAGGATGAATCAGCTAACAAAAAAGCTCAACCAAAAACCCTCAAGGGAAGGTAATCACAGCCCTTCCCCTGGGAAAATGAAAGAATTATTTGAAGCAGGAAAGTGGACTGTCTGGCTTAGTTCTACCCTTATGACCACTGGTAAAAAGAGGGAGATGTGAGGCCACTCAAGTCCACTGATGAAAAATTGCTAGTCTGAGTGTATGGGCAGCCTGTGCCTTGAGTGGAAAACATATGGGCAATACATGCTAAAGAGGCCTTGTTACTGCAAGGTAAATAATCGCTCATTTTGCACTGAGTATGGGCTAGCAGCTAATATATTGTGCCACTGTTCTGGGAGGAGGCCAGAGAATGAACTCTTATTAAAGAAAGATTTACAATTCTGTATATTTGGTAAAGAACAGAATACTTTATGAAAAAGTGTCACCTAACTGCAGTTTCTGGCCCAGAATGCCTCAGATGCCAGGCCTGGGCACCTCTCTCTGCGTGGAGCAGCTGCTACCATGGTGGTTCCTTCTTAGCCTCTACTATTTCAGGGCTAGACTGGTGCGTCTAATCACCTTCATGGGAGATTTTCAAAACATCACCAGGAGTTCAGCGGTGCTACTCCATAGCAAACAAACAACCTCCCAGCCACAGCAAAGGAAAGATATAACCTGCCCTTTCCTTCAGCAAAAGTTAACTACATTTTAGGGCTACGCTTATGTCCTTGAAGGAATGAAAGCATTTTCCTCTGATATCAGTTTCTCATCTGAGCAGTAATTGAGGCCAGCATCTTGATACAAAATTGCAATTTTACACCCTGCTTATGATTACAGTAGAACTTCACTCATTTGCATTCAACACTAGGAAATCCCTAGAGTATTTCCACTATTTTCTGGATTAGCAAGTACATGAAGAAATATGATTTTAAAAAAACAGTTAAGGGGTTACTGCACCACAGAATTTATTCTGTCTTTTGTTTTGACAAATGTAGTTTCGTTTTAATTACTTAAGATAATACTTCCTACTATGTAACTGTAAACACCCTGCATTGTTTTGGACAAGTAACGAAATCTGAATAAGGCAAGATCTTCTTGGAAGTGAGACAGATTAGTGCAGTGGTTCCCACTGTTATTTGCATACCATCAGTGATACGCAGACAACTTGTCAGTAGTACGCATTAACAGATTTATTATAATTACTTATTATGACAAAAATTTGCTGGTGGTACTTAAGTTTGTATCATTTGAAATTGGTGGTATGTAATCTGTCAGAGTTTGGGAACCACTGGATTAGTGTGTTTTGTTTTATTTTGGAAGTTTTTAGCCTAGTAAAGGGAGAATTAGTGAGAATTTTCTCTGTCTACAAAAGTTCTCTCGTGGAACAGACTACGCAAAGAGGATCTGAAATTTCCATCCTTGACTGGGATGGTTTAGTCAGGGATAGTTCTGTCTTGAGCAAGATTACATGACCTCCTGATGTGTCCTCCAGTTCTACTTTTCTATGATTCAATATATACATTTATTTAGGGCCCAGCACTGTGGCAACTAGCAAAGTAATGGGAAAAGCAGTGTCAAAACAAAGAGTGTCAAGTCATAGATGCGACAGCTACAGAAAAGCACAGTAAAAATACCCATTTCACATGTCCTCCAGAAGTTCTTGCCACTAATTAAAAGGAACCAAAAATCAGATTTGTAGCCTCTCATTCTTTATGTAATGAGGAGAAACCACATGGACACAGCTGAATCCCAAATTACTGTTTCCTAAATGTACCTAAACTTGGAAGGCCAGCACATGATCATGACTGAGTTCCAATAGGTTCTGACTCAAAGAAAACAGAAAGCACCACAAACTACTTAAAGAGATATTCCTGTACAGTACAGAACCAACTGTACATGCAACCTGCACTGTCAGCTATCACTGACTTCTGCAATGGCAGATGAGAGAACTTGGGTGGGCTGGCAGCACGCATGACACACGCATGTTCAGAAACACTCCGCTGCCTGGCATCGTGGAGAAAGGACACTATGCTCCCGGAGTCCCCACAACAGTGATCCGTGGTGTTGCCATTCCCCTGCTTATAACAGTGGACACTGCTTACCCCCTCAAGCCCTAGCTCATGAAGCCTTATGCAGGGCATGTTACGGACCTGCAGAAGCTGGCTTTCAACTACAATCTGAGCAAATGTAGGATGGCTGTTGAATGCCTTTGGCTGCCTGAAAGCATGGTGGAGGGTGCTTAACTGCAGGCTCGAACTGGAGCCAGAAAACATCATGGACTTTATAGTGGTAGCCTGCATGCTGCACAACATCCATGAGACCCACAGAGAGGTTTTCAGCCAGTCGTGATCTGATAAGGCGTGAGAGGCAGTGGCCTGACAGGGACGTGGGCAGACAGCAGTGCATGAACTGAGGCCATATCCACAAGGAGAAGCTGGTCGGGTGGCCCTTGTATGGGATTGCCTGGCAGCACATATTATGGACAC
>NW_017728996.1:31965826-31967122 GCF_001723915.1 Gavialis gangeticus
ACACACACACACACACACACACACACATATATATATTTACTATTTACAAAATAAACCACCTGTCTGCAGGGGTGTGGAGGATGAGCAGGGCATGGGGGAGGTAGACTGGGGTGGACGGAAGTAGGGTGTGTACTGGGGTGGACTGGGGTAGGGGGTTATTGTTTGCAGGCTGGCATTGGTCCGGGGGGTGGAGGCATGGCTCATTACATGACACTGCCTAGCCACTATGTCCTGCAAAGGTTTAATTAAACCTCTCCTTGGTATGTGTGTGGGGGGGGTTGGATGTGGAGAGAGTGGTATGAGCAGCCTGCAGGAGTCCAGTTTTGGTGGGTGTGGGTGTGTGCATGTGGGGGAAAAATAGGGTTCGCTTGCCTAGGCTGTTGGGAAGACCAAAATCCTCCTACAGGCGTCCATCCGCTTCTTGCCTGACTTCTACATGAAACTGCAAAGAATGCTTTTGGAGTAAAGAAATGGTCTCCGTTTACTGCACCATTATTGTTTATTGAGGTGCTTGCTTACTGAGATGCTGACATGCATCTAGACTAGGGGTGGGCAAAATGTGGCCCACGGGCTGGATGCAGCCCACCAGGCCATTCTATTTGACCCGTGGGGCCCCTAAAAAATTTAGGAAGTTAACATTTATCTGCCCCTGGCTGGGGTCACCTAACCCCTAGTTCTTTTCCTGTCTAGAGCTGGAGGGGGGAGGGGCTGTATCCAATGATCTGCAAGGTCCCTTCCAGCCCCTAACAGTCTATGAATCTATGTATATTTCTGATATGATATGTATGGTTTTTAAAAGATCATATATACATTTATATTACTTTCTAACATGGGGGGTGTGGGAGAGAATGATGCATACAGCTTGGCATCAGGATCATGACAGGATTGCCTGCTGGAGACCGGATGGAGCCTAAGGGGTACAAGTGGCAGGGTTTTGGGGTGACTGTAGCTTGGCAGGGGCAGGAGAACGGGGGGCTTAATGTGAGGCTCCCAGTGTGGGGCAGGGACTGTGGAGGGAGGGAATTAGTCATACTGGGGTATTACTTACTGGTTTACTGACGTACATGCTCCTCCTGCTGTAATTAATTAGGAAAGACAGCATCGGGGTAGATTGGTATTTGGCTCCCCTCTGCTGGAATTTATGAGGAATTGCACACTGGGCTTAATTCATACAAAAGCCCTGGGCATGCAAACACAAACCTGATGCGCCAAAATAAACAAGTTTAAAATTTTTGATCCTCATTGATACTAGCCAAAGCTGTTCAGCACTTCAGGGCTAGGGACAGAAGTTACACC
>NW_017728996.1:31972122-31974752 GCF_001723915.1 Gavialis gangeticus
CTTACTGGTTTACTGACGTACATGCTCCTCCTGCTGTAATTAATTAGGAAAGACAGCATCGGGGTAGATTGGTATTTGGCTCCCCTCTGCTGGAATTTATGAGGAATTGCACACTGGGCTTAATTCATACAAAAGCCCTGGGCATGCAAACACAAACCTGATGCGCCAAAATAAACAAGTTTAAAATTTTTGATCCTCATTGATACTAGCCAAAGCTGTTCAGCACTTCAGGGCTAGGGACAGAAGTTACACCAACTGGTTTAAGTGATCAGAAACTGGTTTAAACTTGTAACAGAGCAGAAGCTCAGGGCACATAAACCAGTTTCAAAATGTCTGAAACTGCATTAAGATAAAACCTGGTTGAATGTAGTGTTAGAGTTAATGGATTTTGGTCAAACCGGTTTATGAAACCTCTGTCTCAGACCCCTGCCTGGTTCAAGTTAAATCACAGTCCCACAGAATCCCAGCATGCTTTGCAGCCCTAGATAGGCTGTGCTGTCTGCTCCAGAGAGCAGAGCTGGCCCTGCCCCTCCACTGTCTAGCTGGAGCAATGAGGGCTGGCTGATAAGAGGACGGGGTGCGGGGGGCAAGCCTGGCTGGGCATGCAGCCCAGTTTCCAGGGGAGAAGGTACTGCCCCCTCCAGGAATACCCCAGCTAGGGTCTGGGGCCAGGAAGCGGGGTTAAACACCCTTCCCCCACTCAAATTTACTGCTGGCTGCAACTCTGGACTACAAATCCAAGAGGTACCTGAAAGCAGAAAGAAGAAGTGATGAACAACCTTGTAGAGTCTTGCTGCTGTAATTGTGGACTGCAAATCCCAGAGACATCAGGGGCAGCAGGAAGAGGAAGTGCACACACAGCCAGAAAGCCTGCTCTAGTGCCGCCCTGCTTCTGGCCTGAGCCACTGCAAGCAGTGGCAATGCTTAGGGGGTACATGGAGGTGCACATGCACCCCCTGAGAGCACCGGTGCACCTCCTGTCTGGCTGTACTCCCTGTTTAGCCAGCAGGCAGGGGGGCAGGAAGGAGCACCAGTGCCCCCCCTGCAAGCACCGACAGGAGTGGGGCCGGGAGCAAAAGCAGCTGTGCCGCTTCCAGAAGTGGCCGCAGGACTTCCAGAAGTGGCACAGCTGCTTTTTGGTGAGTGAGATCAGCCACTGGGGGACCCGACATCAGTGTGATCAGCCGCTAGGGGACCCCACCCAGAGCACATGCCCCCCCAACTCAAGAGGCACCAGTTACCCATGACTGCAGGCATGTGGCTTCATTTCCTGAATGAAAGGTAAATGTCTGTTCACTTCTGTTTCTATTTAATCTATGCAGCTTAGACTAACCTGCAAAGAATCAATTCAGCCTTGGGCTTTTTGACTGTCTGTACTCAGCCCAGGAGACAAGTGTGCTCTGTGTCCTAAATGGGACTGGTACATACAGGGTGAAAATCACCCATCTGCAAGGTGCTAGAACAAGAACTATACATAATTTCAGTCTCAGTTAAACCCTAATTTGAAGTCTTGAATGGTGCTTAAGTAGTACATCATTTTGTGTTGACCCTTACAGAGAAACAGTTTTCACCCACAGCAGATTAAATGCCTGCCATGCCTACTAATTTACTTACCCCTTCAGTTTAAATGGTAGAGGCCTGAGCTTTAAAACTGTGAATCCTGGATTCTGTCCTGGTTGATGGTTTAATGGTGTCGTATTTATTGGACCAGATTTATCTCACAGCTCCCTTGCATTTGAGCAACTACTTGTTTGCAACAGAAGAGATAATAGAGAATACCATTTGCCACACATGCCTTAATTGCATGCATTGTACCTGGTATACATACATGAAAACCTATTCAGAATGAAAAGAGAGATTATTTCTACACCTGTACCTCAAATAGGTAAGACAGGTCTGCTGGGGATAGTCACTCTATGCAACTTCCTCACCCTCCATAACAGTTATGTTTACCCACTGCTTCTATAGAGAAGGAGTGTATCTTCATTAGAAGTCATAACTTGAATTATGACAATTTAGCACTTTTTTTCATTAGCCGGCCTGACAGAAGATGAATGCATGAAGCAAGCAGACTCTTGGGTTGTCTGTAGCATAACTGTCTGTGACCTCCTTGAATAGGCATCTCAGTGACCTAGTGACATGAATCCAAATCAAATGCTGCATTAGAAGTGGCAATACAGAAAGGTGGCTCTTCTCATCTCATCTCTCCTGGAAAAAGAAGAACATTGTGTTGGGGAAAATGTTTTCTCAAAGTGTCTGCCCACCCCATACCAGCTGCTTCTAGGGCTAGGGAAAGAAAGCAGAGTAGTTTGTTCTGTGGAGCTAGGCTTCATGTGATCAAGGACCAGTAGTGTAACTGAGGAAGGAGACCAGGACAGCAGCCCCAGGAGCTGCCTTGGGAAGGGTGCAAAACTGTAGGGGAGGGTGCAAAACTAACTGTTGCTGAAGCAGCATTGGCTATGCCACTGCCATCAGCTTTGCAGCACCTGGGACTGTCCCCACATGTCATTACTGAGCAGGGTGCAGAGCTGCTTTCTTAATGATGAGAGGCAGAGATAGGAAGGAGAGCAACAGAGGGATGTTCTTCACTGATCCTCTTCCCCTCTGCCCTGCCCCCCCCCCCCCCCCCC
>NW_017728996.1:31974985-31980629 GCF_001723915.1 Gavialis gangeticus
CCCCCCCCCCCCGCAAATATTCCTATATTCACCCAGTCTTTGAGGAAAACAATGGCCCTATTCTCTTACCTAACCTTCCTGGGCTGGCCAGCATTTGGAAAACAAACATGAAAACAGTTATTTCAAGCATATACTTTATCTGCCTTTAAACACTATACCTAGATGAAATTGCTTTGTACTTACCTGTGTTATGCCTACTAAGTAGGAAATTAGAAATTTCAGCATCTCAATCTAAAATCTGCAGACTCTGCTAACTGCTGGGTGCTTCTAGAACCTGCACTCCCATGTGTAGAGGGATTCTGACATCTAGACAGCTGGAGACACTAGCTATGAAGTGGGGCCTAAGTTTGGAATTAGAAACATCACTTGGGCATGTCTACATATTCATTAATATGCTTTAGGTAATGCGCATTAAATCTAATAATTACATTGTGAGGTACTAGAAAAATGCGCATTAGCCTATCTTACTGTGCATTAGCTAAAGAGCATGTTTTTTATGTGATGCTTTAATGGGCATTAAAATAGGCTAATGCACATAAAAGCACGTGCAGACATGCCTACTGGGCGCATCTACACAAGACACTTTACTGTGCAGGCACTACATATGCAGATGCTTATTGCACAGTGATTGACTCTAATCATGAGTAAATTTGCTACCTGCAAATGCAAGAAGCAAATATACTTGTGATTAGCAACTGTGCAGTAGTGCACATGTAGACACCTGACTAGGAGGGAGCAAATATGCTCCTGGTCAGTTGGGCAGCAGGGGGAGGGAGATTGCTTCCTGCACCTGGGAGCTGCCTACTGCTGCAGCAGGCTCTGCCACCAGAGCCTGGGTGGGGACAATGTCCCCCTGGCCCTGGCAGCAGGGAACTGCCAGCCTCCACTCTGCAACTGTGGGGCTGGGAGATTTTCTCTTAGTGGGACTGGGGCTGACAGATCTGTGGGGCTGGTGCTGGGAGATCCACAAGACTCAATGCTGGGAGATAAGAATCTCCCAGCATTGGCCCCACAACTGTGAAGCTGGCGCTGGGAGAGCAGACAGTTCTCAAGGGCAGGGAGCAATATTCCAGCCCCTGCCATGAGATAACTGTCTCCTGGCCCCTGGACTAGCACCCAGGGGGAGCCTAGAGTTCCCCCTGGCTGCTGTAGGGGCTGGTTGCAGGGCTGCAGGAAGTGGGAGCAATCTGCTGCTAGGAGCAGCAAATCTGCTCCTCTGGCCCTGCATGTGTAGACATGTGCCCAGGAGAGTTTACTTTCAAGTAGTTTACTCAAGAGTAAACTGTTCCCAGAATAATTTGCAGATGTAGGTGCGCCCACTGTGTATTGTCCGGATCTTTATACAGCACTAGGTATAGCTATGGAGAGACCCTGATAAGAAAATAAAATACAGCCTGAGATGGACAAAAAAGTGAACACAAGACAATTGCTATTGAAAAGAAAAGTAATGAAGGGTAAAATATCATTAAAACAGGAGCCCTGAGACAAAAGCAAACCAAGATAGTGAGGGCAAGAATCTCATCTCAGCTTTCAAAGCATGCTATACCAGAGGCTACAAGGAGAATCATCTAAACAGAGAAAATGAATTAGGCCAGTTAGACAAGGGAGGTACTTGAGAACTTGGGGAATTCATTATTATAAGAGGAGCTCATAATGGCAGCTATCTTTAAGCTTGGCTGACACTTCCCATTATATACAATAGCATGGGGGGACCTTACTTGTGGTATTTTCAAAAGAAGCATGTAAAATTTCACATGGTAGCCATCATTTCTGAAAAAGCCTGAGATATTAGGCTGGTTAGGGCTGGTTTCTGGAAATGGCAAAGTTTTTCCAGACTTCAGTGATGGGGGGGATCAGTTCCTCAAGTCGGGGGGGACTGTAGTCCATACCGGGAAAGAAAAATGTGACTGAGGACAAGTCCATCCCCACAAAATAACCCAGACACTGAGACCAGGGATGAGGTGAACTGGTGGAGTTCTGACTGGATGCAAGACAAGAATAGAAGAGCACAAGTGTTAGATGTCAGGGACTAAGCAGTTCTTTGGGTAAATGTGATATTGTTTATTAGACCAACTAAAGAGTTGGAACAATGGTTCTTTGCAAGCTTTTGGGTACAAACACCCTTCTTCAGGCATGGGGAGAGTCAGGGACCATCTTTTTATTCATAGCACAGTGGTGGTTTTGCAGGTTTTGGCAAGCATGCCACAAGTTAAACCATGACCTTCCCCAAGTGCCACTCTGATCCCTGTGGCATACCTGATAGAAGCTGTGCCCTTTTGCGCTGTAATGGAGACAGGGAAGTTCAGAGTTGTATGGGGCAAAGAAGGGCAGGATGCTGCTATGAGAGTGAGAGGCATGTCTCTCACTGTTCCAGCCCTCTGGGTTCTCACTTAGATAAGGCTGCTACCCTCCTCTGCTCCAGCCCCCTGGTCAGGCTGCTCTTCTCCTCTCTCTATTCCAGATCCTAGGTGCCCTATGGCTCTGTACACTGGCTGCCCCTCAGGCACCCCTGCAAACAGCTTCAGACTAAAATTCACACCCCACGCTGGGTCATTTCCCCACAGCAAGTCTCCTTCTAATTCTAGAGAGTAGCCAGAAGTGCCTGTGGGTTTCCTGCAGCCTGTCTGCCACAGAGATCCTCTTCCTGCAGTAGGGTTGCCAGTCCTGTTTGAAACTATTCTGGGAGGTTTCATCACATGATATAATGACATTAATACACAATGCAGTGTAGATTTTACATCAAGAAGGCAAATGCACATTACTACTGGGCTTTAAAAACCCAATCAGATTCAAAATTGAATATTTATTTTAATGAATGTCCTATCATTTATCTCCCAGGTGACTCTTGGCAGTCTCCTGGAGATTTATATCCAATTCCTGGAGACTCCAGGGCAATCCTGGAGGTTTGGCAACACTACACAGAGTGCAGGGCCAGACAGCCTGCTTTGCCTCAGAAGGTGGGCCTAAAGCACCCCTTCCAGTCACGTGGCTTCCCAGCCACACACAGCCACCCCTTTGCTTGATGGCCAGCTTGCCTTCCTCTGCAGCAGCCAAACCTAGCTGCTCACAGCCTCGAGTCCCTGCCTACTTGGATTCTGCCCCTTTGGTGCTCATGCAGTGCAGCTAGGTTCAGGATAGTCATGCCAGTGGCAGCTTCTATCCCTGTTGCCTCTGGGCTGCTTGCTTTCCAGCAGCTGGCCTTTGCTCAGGTGCCTGCCCTACACCTCAGACATGGCCTGCTGCACTTTCCCCCTTACAATAGTAGGAGCTTCTGGCTCCCTGTTACAACATCCACTAATATAATGTTTAATTTCCTTGAGAAGGAAAATGAGTGATTCTGTTAGCACAGATTAACATATATTTCTCTGCAATCTCTGCATCCTCCTGGCCTCTGAAACCTGCCTTTCCTCTGCTGTATTTTAGGAAATCAGAGGTCAGTTTTGCAGCACCAGTTGCAGAGAGATCACCATTTCTGCTATCTTCAGCAACCCTGGCAAACTTGCTATGATCTCCTGAATAATCTGAAGTATCAGACTTCATAAATGTTTTTGACAACAATTTCAGAGCTTCTCTTCACCCCTCCCCTCAACCGGTGATTTTCGCCCCACAGATAGAGATCCAACATAATTCTTTTAAAAATTGAGTTTGAACTTATATTATTTCTTTTTACATATAAAATACTATCCTGTGCTGTGAACAGTACTCAAACTATAAAAAATATTCAGTTTAATAGGTCAAAAGAAAGGAAACATAACCTGAATCACCCACAAATTAACTACTTTCAGACTTCAGAACTGCAGAAGGGTATTACAGCACCTATTTCCTGCATCTTTATACCCAGCCAGCACCCTGCTCAGGTTCTAATTATCCCTTTGATTTGTTCCTTCCCAGGGAAAAAAAATCTTGCAGCATGCCCTGAGGTCATGACAACTGGTTCTTATGGACCAATAGGGAAACATGTTACCTTTCACTGCAAACACCCTGCTGGCTGCCTCCTCTAATCTGTACCAGGAGAAATGTTAGCACGAACACCTCAAATTACCTCTGCTGCTGTTACAACAGGCAAGGAGAGAGGAAGTCTCTCAGCTAGAGAGAACTTAAATATATCAGGCTGTAGAGGCCAAAAATCAATCCTTAAATATCCCTCAGAAATCAATCAGTAGCCACTGCAGATCCCAGAGGCCCACTATAATACTGTTTCCATATGAGAAACCTCTTACTAAGAGACAGCTGGATTCTGCATTGCCCGCATTTTCCAAATGGCTTAATGTGCAGCCTTGTGGTCTGCACAACAATGCTCATTACAGTTAAAAATCAAGCTTTAGGGGAGGGAAAAAGGAAACGCTCTAAGCTTCCAGACTGAAATGAGATTCTCTCATATCTGTACTTCACAGACTTGAGTATATAGCATGAATGAAGGAAAAGGAAATTATAGAATGAGAGCCAATGCTAATGGATTAGGAATAAGATGCTTTTTTAGGTCATTCATTTTGTTAAAACCAAGAATCCTACAACACTTTATATTCTAGAGCTTTCTTGCAACATCCCTATAATGTACTTTACCTTTTAAATTACTGATCTGTACTTTCTACTTCATTTATGTCTTGGAAACGTCTTTTAAAAATTATTTAAAATTTCCTAGGTAACACATAAACAAGGAACCCAAAGAAAATGTACTTTGTGATATTTCTATCCTTGAAGATACACTGCATCAACTTGAAAAGTGAAATCCTGGCTCAAAGTAAGCCAAAGGAAAAGCTCCCATTGCCATCACAGAGGCCTGATTTTTACTCTGTATATTATAATGTTAACTGTTAAGTTCAAATTCATTGGTACACTTGAGTGGCATAAAGCAGCTAGAGTATGCTAGTAAGCTAAACTTGGTTTATAGTGGCTTTGTGTTATCTGACCAGTCCAAAATAGCCAAAGTAGTATGGAAAATCTAGTCCTAACTTCTGACTTAATGTCTTTCAGTGTGATTTGGCCGAATCAGATTCAGAGATTTGGCCACCGCCAAATTGGCTGAGTCTCTGAATAGGCCCCATCCCTTGCCCTCTTTCAATGGCTGCCCCACCCACTCTCCCAGCTCCCGGCTCTTTGAAAAAAAAAAAAGGCCTGCACTCACCAGAGGCTGCCAGGCAGGGTGGTGATCCCCACTGCCCCCCACTGCATGGGGGGCTCTGTCCCCCGCCTACTCTCTACTGAGCCCTCTGACCCCTGCCTATTCTCCCAACCCCTGTCCTTGGCTGGCCCACCTGCCCCCAGCTCCCGGCCCTTTAAAAAAAACAACAATGCTTTGGCTCACCAGCTCCTGCCAGATGGGTGGGGCGATCCCAGATGCCCCCTACTGTCCTGCGCTGTGTGGGGGGCTCTGCCACAAGCCCCCGTAAGGCCTGAGGCTGCTGCATTAGCTGGTGTGTGAAGGGCTTTTTTTTTTTTTTTTTTTTTTTTTAAGGGCCAGGAGCTGGCGCTGGGCAGGACAGCCGTGGTGGGGCTGGTAGAATGTGTGTGGGGGGTCAGGAGGCTCATGGCAGAGCCCCCACGTGGTGTGGGGCAGTGGCGTGCAGTGGAGATCACCCCCCACACCCGGCAGCAGCCGGTGAGTAGAGGCTGGGGGTGGGCAGGGCGGCCATGGGGGGCTGGG
>NW_017728996.1:31980753-31982216 GCF_001723915.1 Gavialis gangeticus
GGTTGGGGGGTACTCAGGGGGGCTGGGGGAGCAGGCAGGGGATGGGGCATGGAGGGGGTCCTCACATCATCCCCTTCCTCAGTCCCCCCACCCCCTTCTTACCAGCATCGACTCCAGGTCCAGCTCCCTACTGCAGCTACTGGGGACTGCCCAAATCACTGAAGCTCTCTGAATCTTTTCCAAGTGGATTCAGAAAACTTTGAATCAATTCAGACCTTTTAATTGGTTTCCTGAGTCAATTTGGATTCAGAGATTTGGCCACCAAATCAGGCCAAATCTCCTCTGAATCAAATCACCACCTGAAGCTTCACATAGTCCTACTGGCCTTATGTGAATAGGGGCATCCAGTCCCTAGGGCCTCATGTGTTTTTACCAGTGATTCTCAACTTGGGTGCCACTATATCTTTTTAAAGGGTGCTGCATGTTATTAGCACCATTAGGTGTGCAAACACCTACACATGATTCTCAGGATAAACCCAGAGATTTCAAATAGGAATCCATAGTGTCAAAAATGTTCTGACCTGTTGTGGTCTTTCTGAGTTCCTTGCAACACAATAATTACTCTGTTTTTCTGTAGTCAAGAAATGAGTGAAAGTTAAGAGCTGGCATTTTCCAGTGGGTGCCTTGAGTCTACCAAGGTTGAGAACAAGTGGTCTATACTAAAAAACACCCAAGCTGTACAGGGCAGCTAAGGCAGTAGTGCTGTGGGGAGCCTTTCAAGCATTCGTTTTCAACTAGCATTCAGCCACAGTATCTTGAAAAAGAAGCAGCAACTGGGACACAAAAGTTGACAGTAAGAACTCATGGCACAGTTTTACAGTCCCCTTCATTCCTCTGACTTATTACAAGCAACTGAATAGCTGCACGCAAAATTAGTTGCAGGGGAAGTAATAATTGGTTGAATTTCCTCTAACACCAAAACAACTCCACACTTACAGGGTAATTTCAACTGGTGATTGGACTCTGTTATAGTAGCCCATATATTCCTAACAATTAGAAAAAATTAAGTGCTAACAGCTTTAATTATAGATTAATTATTTCAAATATAGCCTATGCATAAGATTGATTAAAATTGTGTGGAAAAATTTGAAGACTCTATGATGTTTTATTATTAAAATCATTGAGGACAAAGAAAAAGGATGTGGAGAAGCTTGAGAGAGTCCAGAGAAGAGCCACGCGCATGATTAGAGGTCAGGAAAACAGACCTTACGACAACAGGCCGAGAGCTATGGGGCTCTTTAGCCTGGAAAAGCGCAGGTTCAGGGGTGATCTGATGGCCGCCTATAAGTTTATCAGGGGTGACCACCAGGATCTGGGGGAACATTTGGGATGACGAGGTGGAACGGTCATAAACTACTGTGAGACCGTTTCAGGCTGAACATAAGGAAGGATTTCTTTACTGTCTGAGCCCCCAAGGTCTGGAACAGCCTGCCATCGGAGGTGGTTCAAGCACCTACATTGAA
>NW_017728996.1:31987216-32036900 GCF_001723915.1 Gavialis gangeticus
AGGTCTGGAACAGCCTGCCATCGGAGGTGGTTCAAACACCTACATTGAACACCTTCAAGAGCAAATTCGATGCTTATCTTGCTGGGATCCTATGACCCCAGCTGACTTCCTGCCCTTTGGGCGGGGGGCAGGGCTGGACTCAATGATCTTCCAAGGTCCCTTCCAGCCCTAATGTCTATGAAATCTATGAAAACAATGCTAAAGTTTTATTGGATTCAGTTTAACTAATTTTAAACTCAAACTAATGAATAGATTTTCTTGTAAGCATTAGAAACTCTCTTTACTCAAGAGAAAGCTTTATAAATTTGGGGAGGAATTGCTATATTTTTCCATAGGTAACAGGGACATTGAATCTTGCTTCAAGTATCAAATAGTTCTCAATCATCACCTCAAAAACACAACACAGAGCTCAGAACTGTTCTGGTTCCCTTTTTGGGCCCCATCCCCCATGGATGTGGAGAACCAGGTTCCATCACACCTGGAGCTCTCCATGGTACCAAAATGTCAATGTTAACTACATAGACTTGATTTTTGACAAAGGTTTCATTCTTCCACACGCACAAACTTTCTTTCCTCCTGTAAAGTTTGCTGCCTGCCAGCCCTGGCTGTGTGTTGCACATTCCTGCATACTGCAGTCCTGCTGTACTATGAAGTTGGTGATTGACTCTTTCTATCACTACCCTCTTCTTTTGCACATATTGGGGAATAGGGTAGTTTGTAAAATCTGGCAGAGACTGGAATTCCTTATTCTATGAACAACAACTAGGTGACCTTTCCTATTATCATCAACCAAACATCTGCTGCTTTGATAAAAAAGTGAAAGGAAAATAAGCCTACTGGCTTGATGTGCCTGCTGAACTAATCATTGCCTTTTTAATGATGACATTCAGCAGAAATACGCCATTGAGATAAATGGAAAAGTTTATAGGTCTGGGCACCACAAATTTCCAGAGCCCTGAGGTTCAGGCTGTTTGCAGACACCAGTATTATTGCACCCATTGTTACCAAATTTTCCAACCATAACAGATTTAAAAGATTGTTAAAAATAAGTTAAAAAATTGTGATTTTGAAGTACAATTATGTGTCCATTTAAATCAACTGTAGAAACATAGCCAAGCAGTAATAAAATACATAAAACTGCCTTCAAGGAAGACCTGTAGGCCCTTTGGTCTATGTTAGAGCAGTATTTATATTGTTAGAGAACCCTCGATGTATTTCTGGTGTACATATTGTTCCCTTCCTTCCCAAATGCTAAAAAACAAATCTTTTATTATCTGTTTACAGCATGGGCCATGGTGGAATAATTTGCAATTGTTTCATTAATGTTACTGTGCTTGCGCGCACACAAAGGAACTACTACATTTTGCCTTGGAGTTCACTTTGTAAATATTTAATCAGAATTGGTGCTCAGATCCTACCAGTGATAAGCGCCATATTATTACCTAGGTAGAGAGAATTACGGTGTGAAATGATCCCTGAGGGTAAAAACAGCCCAATCCATAGTTAAACAGCATGAGATTCCTCACATGCTCCTCATCACCTGAGAATTTCAAAGGAAGAGAGAAGTGACTACATAAACCATTCATTAACCAATGAACTAGGAGTGTGAGATTTACCACTATTAGAAAGTACAGAATATAGTTCTAAGATACACTGCCTGAAAATCGCACTTCTATGGCTGCAAGCAGCTCTCTCACAAGGGAAATATCATACTCACTTTCACCTCTGACCTGTGAATCTGCAGGGAATGTTTGCTCACTGGCACTTCCAAGCAGCATGAGTTCCACTGGGAAATGTTTCATTAGCTGCTGGGACAACTTTACCAGTACAGTGTCTCCTGGAATAATCAAGTCTGACACAAGAGCCTTTTGCCGCAGTTTTAGGCAGCATTCCCCAGATAAAAGGCTGACTTCACAGAGTCAAATATTGAGCTTTGCAAAACCCATGACTTGGGCCCCGAAGTAATGTAGTTATTCTTGTTCAAGCTATGTATTTCCACTGCTCACTTTTTTGCTGAAGAGAAACAAATGTGACTGATCACTAGGCTGGAAGGTTTGGTTTCTAATTTTTTTCCTGAAGTGCAGGGGTATTAATGGTCCTCCTTCCAGCTGCGCAGATGTGGTGGGATTAGGGAGGCAGGTTCCTTTTTTGGGCTTTGGGAAGAAAAGACTGTAAACCAAATGATTGCTGCAAGGGATTGCTTAGACAGATTTAGAGTTGCCACTTGTGGCATCTGTGACTCAGGGTGGCCACCCAGCCGTAGTAGAACTGGTCCAGTTGAAGGCAGCCATATGAGAGGGAGCTTGGGCAGCCTCTTTTTATGTGGCATGAAGCAGATCAGGAAGGGAGTGACGAACAAAAGGGACAGATATGGCAGGAAGCAGAGCAACAGATAGGGCAAGGGCAGGAGATTAGAGTGGCACTTGGGGAAGGCGTGGAGCTTACCTTCCGAAATATATCCAAAGACTGGCCCCCACAGTGCTACTGAATATCTAGAGCAGTCTGACAGTGGTATCCAACTCATTTGGCCTCCAGAAGTTGCAGTAATCAATGCTGCCATAACTCACCACACTGCCACATTTCTGGACCTGAGGGTAGCACATAGCCTGGATGACAGGGCTTCATAGGCCAGATCCAGACTGCAGGTCATATCTTGGTCACCCCTATGTTGCACCAAAATTAATGAATTAATTATTAAAAGGGTGGCATGGATGGATTTGATGAACTGGTGAAACTGGCTTCAAAAACATGTATTAAACACATAAGAAACATGGGAGGAATCTTACATAGGCCTTCCACTCAGTAGCATGGGTTCAGCTGGCCAGGTGTCCTCCAAGCACTGGGGTGGGGAGGACATTCTCAACCCCATATAACACAGTGTCTTCTGTTCTTACCTGAGGATCTTCTTTACTGATAGGCTTCTGCATGAGGGTCGTCATCAGCAACAGTAAGATGTTTTCTCTCTTCATCACTGCTGGGCTTCTCCCTTGGGGGTCTCCACCACCAACAGTGAGATGTTCTCTCTTTATTTCTGGGTTTCCTGTCAGACACCACACAGGTCAAGTTGCTTCAATAACTTTTCATTGATTTTCATTCAATGCTTCAATAACCTTTCATACATCCACATCATTGACAGTCTCCCTATACAATGATATCACAGGCTTCAACTAATCACTCATACCCAGCAACTATTCTCCACCAATCACTCTCCCACAGCAATTACACCATGAATTACTCTTGTCACAACTATTTTGCTATTCAGCCTTCTCACAGCAAATCATCCCTTCTGCAACAGCTGGCACCCCATTACTTTGGTCATCCATATTGTCTGTCATTTTTCTAGGTCAGCTATACAAGTAGTTATGCAGGCAGCTATATAAGCATTCACCTAAGCGGGTCACTTAAAAGGTGCTAAGGCCTTCACAATCACTTCAGGCTTTCAAGTTTTCAAGATGAGTATCAGGGTCTTCATCTGGCCTATGGCCTGAAGAGAGAATGGGGGACAGCATAGGAGATAACCTTATATACAGGACCAAAGGTAGGAACAATTAGAAGGGGCTCATTTGTTCTATACCTTGTTCTGACACCATTCCTACACTCGTTGCTTTAATCTCACTCCACCAAAGTATAGACTGGCATTCCGCTCTTTATTTAGTGCTTTGTCATGAAAATTCATTCATTTTTTTTGTAAAATGTAATGCGACAACCTAGGAAGACATTGTGTTATTTCTTATGAATGATGTGCCTACCTGTGTGTGTTTGCTTGAGGTCAAAAGGAAAGGATCTCTCAGGATGGAGGAAGAATCTGGAATAAGCTTTCCTGAGCGGGAAAGAAAGGTTAAACTGAAGACAGACAAGATGGTGCTCTGTTGCTTTAGCCCATTTTCCTAAATGATGCGTTATCTCTGCCAAATACATACTACTTTGTTCTGGGAAAGCTGCTTCTGTGTCCTTGCAAACCTACTGTTACAGGATCCTCAAAGGAAACAGTTTAGAGATGCATCAACACAACATTTAAACACAGGATCTTCAGGTCACATTTGAGTTCCACTCAGAGCAAGGTACAGGAAGCCAGGATTTCTTCCTGAGGAATGAACTCAAAGCCTGGAATGGGTCTGAAGTGCAGCTGCCCTGTAACCACTAATTTAGTGCTAATTTAGCTGCCTGGAAATAGCAGCATTTCTCAAGGCCATGAGGACAGCTATAGAACTGCATCATTTTTGTCTCAATCTTGGGGTGGGCCCCATAGGACATCTCACTGACATGCAGATTCTTAGAGATATTCTTGTTTCCTTGTCAAGGCCTGAGGTTTGCAGAAGGAGACTGGCAATGCAGGAAGATTAATCGCCTCTCCACTAATTAGAAAAGACTGGTGACACAATTCAGGCATTCTGTTTCTCCTCATCTTGGGGAAAAATGATATTTCTTAAGAGCAGAGAAGTTCACATTATGTTGGGCCGAAAGGAAAAGTAAAGTGTTTGGTGTAGGCAGCTCTGAGAGCTAAACCTCCAGGCAGTCAATAGGCCAGTTGAACTACATGGAGAAAAGAATGAGAAGCAGCCCACTAATCCTAGGTGAAGGAAGCCTGCAGTATGAAACTTCATACATACTCATTGCTGAGCTAACAGAAAATTGGAAGAGGTTTGGGAATTATAGAAATGGTCAAATGGAGACTTAAGAGGAGAAATTAAAGAAACTAAGTATACGGTTGAATGATAACTCAGATGCAGGTGGGGACGAAAGCCAAACTTCAAGGACTTGTAGATGATTTTCATAATTACCAGGGCAGGAGAGTAATTATTTAGGAGAGTGCAAAGGATTTGAACTAGGAGTGATGGCCTGAAATTAACAAAAAGAAAAAGTTGAATAGTGGAAACTGGCAATAAAATCTGTGGAATATTCTCCTAATAGTACTAGCGGAAATATTAAACTGTAAAATGCACTGGAACAGTGGTTTTCAACCTTTTTTCATTTGCAGATGCCTAAACTTTTTTTAATTGAGGTGCAGACCCTTTTGGAAATGTCAAATGGAAGTGCAGACCCCTTTGAATGGTAAGTTTTAGTATTCACATCATTTTGATTGATCATAGTATTCTTTTGCAGACTTCCTTATACATAGTCTGAACACCCACAGGGGTCTGTGGACCACAGGTTGAAAGCCATTGAACTAGAAAATATTTTGAAGGGAAGTGTCGTGTATTATATGTGTGTGTGTGTGGGGGGGGGGAATCCAATTTTCACTGAATGGCTAGTCCTCTGGCTACTGAATTCAGTAAGAGGTTATTTTTCCAGGTGTGTGAACAATCATAACAGCTTAGCATCATCTTAACAGTTTAATGAAACCAGTATTTTTCTGTCATTTCATAAAATAATTGTTTTTCTCCTTCTCCTGAAAGATAAATTAAAATAAGAAGTAAGAGCAAACATATATAAGACTCATGAGTCTACTAGATATACAAGAGAGAACATTAAGTTTTAAAAACACTGCAGTTCCCACTGTAAAACTCCATTTTCAAGGATTTTAAATGTCTATGAAGTTTTGGTTTCTTCCCCACAAGTGAATTTAGTGTCTGCAAAAGGCACCAGTCTAATAGCCCATACCTACTGCCATTCAGCCAAAAACAAATACAATATGAGCAACAAGATTTGCAGCTCCCGGAATATTGTACAAATTCAATTTCCATGGCTTTTCTGTTTCTCTCTTTTTTACTGGCCTTGTAAACAGGGGAGTAAATTATTACAGTTGTGTTACTTGTAGAATAGGAACTGAACTGCAACCACCATCCTAGTCCTAAAGTGATACAAATAGGCCACAAAACAACTCAGGCTGTATTTTCCCTGCTAATGGATTTGACTGTCACCTTGACAGCAATCCAAAACATATAATCCCAAAAGAAAACAATGTGCTTGCTAATTAAACTTGATTTACTCTCATCTGAAGTATATTCAACTATGGAAATAGCAGTTTGTCTTACAAGCAACTACAATGGTATTCTAACAGTTTAGTCATAAATTGAATTCAATAGAAAACAAGAATCTAAAATACAGTTTTAAGGGCTGGTCACTACACAGCTGAGCTGGCAGAACTCAAGTTCTGCCAGTTAAATTATGAGGTGCCCATACTTAAAACTGCTAGCTTTCTTGTGGCCAATGCTTTCAGTCAGGAGAAGTTCTACCAGGAGCAGTCCCCTAGTGTAGGCAAGCCCTACACAAGATAGTCTGTACTGCTTGTTGGCGTGCTTTCAAATTGTTGTGACAACAACCTTACTGTGAGCAATGTGCCTTTATTACTCTCAGAGAAACTCATTCCAAAACAAAGCACTTGCATGGTAAAAAGAAAGATGTGGTATTCTCACAAACAATGATCCCATATTGACAGACATGAATAAACACATACTTGGGAAACTTCTGAGATAGCGTAAGTAATATGCTCTATGCTATGTAAGAGTCATGTTTGTCTTTATGACCAAAATGACATTGAATAAAACAAAAATTATATTCAGCCCAAACAGAGGCCTATGAAAACTCAGGCTGATTGATTTATACAATTTTGTTATAAGCAAAGAAAAAGGCTTTGCACACAATTTTTCAATACAACGTCTTGTCTTATACCCATCCTTAACAAGGACTTAAGCTAAATGATGATTCCCCTTGTATTCCAGTTAATTAAAAATCCATATTTTGTATTAAAAGTAATTTGAGGTGTATAGCTGTATTGAAAATACTGGAGCTGGAAGCATTCTTTCTGTCTGTGTAAGGGGTTCAAGGACAAGCAGGGTTGTTCAAGCTTCACCTCATTTCCCAGCCAACTTGCTACAAATCTGAATTGTGGGAGGATCATAGTTCACCTTCTAAATTGTTTCAGTCCTTCATCTCTCCAGTCAAGGGTACCAGTTGTCTTGGTTTTGTGCTATAAGCATTGTCCACTGTTAAAGGCCCGAGAGACTGACTTACTACTGACAGGTAGGAACCAACCAAATTTATGGCAAAAGTGGGGTGTGCTGTGGCTTCTTTAATCTTGCAGTTTCCTCTGTGACACCTGCCCCCCCCACCATTGATTGGGAAAGGGGCCCTGCTTGCAACTTGCTCCTGATCAGCAGGGAGGTGAAAGCTGCAGTTTTAAATATGGTACCATTTTTGCCTCCTGCCACTGATTGGCTGAGGGGTTGCAGACAGCTCTGCTGGTGGGGGAGGCAAAAACAGTGCTATGTTTAAAACCCCAGTTTTAGCTTGCTTGCTGATCAGGATGGAGGGCTGGGTCCTCTGCTAATCAGCAGTGGGGAGGAGGCAAAGGGTGAGGGGAGTGCAGGTGACCATGCAAGATTAAAAGGAGCCGCTGCACACTCTACTTCTGCCATGAATTTGGTAGGTCCCAACTGGTAGGACACTGAAAAGTCTTCAGATGATATAAATACAATTCAAACCAGAGGGCAAAAGATTCTATTAAATGCAGTTCTTATGTAATGAACCTGGAACATCTTTTAAAAACCTCGTTTCTGCAAGGAACATATCCTACCATGGTTCTAGTTGCTGACAACCTGTCTGCAGCTTTCTTTACTTGATCTGTGTTCTGTCTTGTTTAATCTTCTTAAATGCAACCTTTTTTCAGCAGAAAATGCTGTATTTTATAAAACTGTGTGCATATTTATGGCACTAGATGAATTACAGTATTATCTTGTGTTTTGAACCATTAGTTTCAGAAACTGGAAAAAAAAAGATTTTTTGAAACCCTTTTACTATGGAAAACTTTTATTTAAACTGTGCAATCAATCAGTATTTAGACAGCAGTTTCATAAACATTTGGCATTTAAACTTCTATTCATTTTTGGCATGACCTTTGGGGTAGTATATAAACAACCCTGAAAAAAAGAGAACCAACACACTAGGTAACAATTACTAAAATGCTATAAAAAAGTAAAACAAATCCACATTATTAAACAAAATATTTTAAAAAAGACATGAAAAAGGTACATTCAAAATCAAGGCAAACACTAGCTTCCCTGGTGCAATGGAATTCATAGAGCTGATCCCCTGAGTCAAATATAAAATTAATATAATTCAGCTCCATCCTCCATTAGCAAGTCAGCTATTGCTGCCCTTATAAAAAAATGGCATATGGAGTGAAAGGACCCAGAACACCCACAATATGAGATACATAACTGGCTCCTACACTTACAATTCATTCACATCTTTAAAAAAACAAGTAAACAAACAAAAAACCCAAGAAACAAAAAAGCCAAGAAACTAAAACAATATTTTTGTATAAAAAGTAGGTTTCACATACAGTCAGTCTTTACTGAAAACACCAGGCAGATGCAATGAAGGTATATGCAACAGTGTAACATTTGGCAAATTCCTAAATGGGATCAATTCACTGCCAGTATTATTCTCTGAGCCCTGATTCAGCAAAACACTTAAACATGTTTACACCTGTTTAGAATAAATCAGCAAATGATCTATCAATGGAAATCTAGAGAAATTCCACAGAAATAAATAAAATCACTCAAATTTTTACCAGCGATGCTAAGAGCAGAATTTGGCCTAGATTCAGTTTGTTAACACTATGCTAACATGAGACAGGTGTTGCTCACTGCATTTAGTTTGCAGATGAATAATGTTTTTAAAACGACATTAAATTTAAGTTTCATGGAAATGTGGTTTCATGGAAAGAAGAAAAGCATTTTCTTGCAACACAATGCTTCATGTTAGCTACACAAATGTTAGCTTTCAGGTCCTCGAGAGTCCAGTCTTGCTCCTCTTGGAACTATTTGTTACCAGAAATTCTAGAGGTCCAGCAGCTACAAACAGAATACACTTTGCATAATAATTATTCAAAAAAGATTATTTCCAAAATGTAGTAGCAATAACTGTATTAACGGCACTACAGTTAACTGGAAATATTAGAAGTCACTGGAACTGGCACTTACCTATCCCTGAAAATGAATTTAATATTAAGTACCTGCTAAAAACTGCATAACTTTTAAAATAATTTATCAATCCTATTCCTATGCATATCATTAACGCATTGAACTATCATTACTGATTTAAATATTGATGACTGGTATACTGCAAAAGGTACTTAGAAATACCTTGTGAACATGTATCAGCTGTGCATTTCATATGCTTCTTCCTTGCAATGAACTTCTAGCTTTCCCAACAATTTTAAATATTTGGTAAGAGTAGTTTAAATTGGCAGTAAGAAAAAACCCCTCTGTGTCACCTGCCAAAATATCTGTTCTGAATTTGCAAACCTGGAATGTATACCCTAGGTAACATGCTATATACCATCTCAACATGTATTAAGGTAGATCTTGCTTACTGTTGCAACAGAGCATATCCAGAGTAACTTCACTGGCCTTAGTGAAATTACACCAATGTACACATGTGCAACTAAGTTCCGTCTGTTATTTTCAAGAGGTCTAGAAAAGTCTTATACTGCCCTTGATTCTTGCATACCGCGCCCACAAATGTCAAAGGGAATTCTGCTGCCACAATTTCTCTTTGTAACAAATGCAGTGAGCATGAACTTGCAGCTCTTACTCATATTTCACTGGCATTTTGCCTGAATAAGGATTGCCCCATGAAATAGCCGTACTTCAGAGATGCTGAAATACAGTTTTAAGATGCAAGTCTGTTTGTTTGTAAACCTCCTGAAATTAATGAGGCAGTACTGGCCCGACCCTGCACCCATGAAATGAATGGGGATCCTGCCACTGACTTCCGTGCAAGCAGGATGAGCACCTCTCTGAGTGATGCAAACAGGAAGCAATGGGATAAAACTACAGAACAAGCCAGGAGTGTCAGATATAATATAAATAGGTGAGGAAACCTCATAATACTTTCTTACTGTTGCAATCCCCAAAGTTTAGGGAGCAAAAGGTCAGTAAACTTTGTCAAGTTACATATGTTAACAAAAACAGATCTATAAAAAAGTTCAGTTGAAGTGCAAGTGGAAAGCATTTACCACTCAGCTTAGACTATGCTAGGACACTGAAAAACCACACAGAGGTCACGAAATGGACAGGGGGCGAATCAAACCAGCAGCTAGGGCTTTGGATTTATTTCTAGAATGTAGACATCAGCATTGCTGCTGGAAGGGCAATGTGAGTGCTAACTTGGAAATTTAGTAAACCCAACAATCAACTTCTGGATCTTCTCCTGAGAATTTTTATGCTTAACCTTTTCAAGTCACATCAACTGTTTTTGTCTTTGTTTTTTTAAAAAAAAAGCAGTATGAGGATTACACATACAGTCATTACATCAGCCATGGTGCTTTAGTTCTTAATAAATTTAACAAAATTAATTCATATGGTATAAACAAAATTCCTTATTTTTGTTCCTCTTCCGAAACATATTCAGTAAAATTCATAATTAGACAATGGATAGTGTTTTCTTATCTCCAGTACCCAGGACACAACCAAGAAAAAATGCTGGGTAGCCTGTGATTGTTCTGCCCATGAAGTTTCATTGGGTATTTCTATGGCAAATGGTAAGGATAAAGCTTGCATACAAAAACTGAAATTTCTTTAAAAGTTCATACCCTCAGCTGTCAAAATAATGGCCTGAATTAATAATATCACACCTTTATTAGACACTTTAAGAGAACATTTGCCCTTTGCACTTGGTTCTGCACCCAGTGGGCTAAATGGCAGTTCTGCTATTGATTTTAATGTGAACAGTTCTGATGCACATACAGTTTCTGTAGAAACTACTTTGCTCACACTGGGCTTCTTCTGGATCATAAGAAAAGTAGTTCTCAACAGAATTTTACTTTTGTGATAAAGCTTAAATTAAGCCACAGATCTTTGTTAGGATCATTTTTTTCCCCCGCAGTAACAAAGTAAATGGCTCTGGATTAGTTAGGATAACGGTGAGTAGATGAGTGTGAACTGGGTTCTGGAGATGCACATTATATTTGGTTGACAAAGACAAAGCAAATGAAATGGAACAATTTAATACCTAACTAAATTTGCTTATATGCTGAGGTAACCTTAAATATCTTTGGTTTTCTTCATTTGCTGATAAAAAGTACTTTAATAAACAGCATTATGGATGTACTGTTTTGTAAATTTTTTCATCTCTCTGGCTAGTGAAGCTAAAACCCTCTAGCAGACAAATAGAATAGAAAACTCTACCCCTCTAATTAGCCATAACTTCTGTAGCAGGTCTTTGGCAGAAGTAGTTGAGGAAAGCATTCTCATTTGTAGGCATAAAAACGTATATCAGTACTTACAGCAAACAAATCTTTGGAGAAGAAAATAGTTACCCTTTGCATATCAGCCCTTTTTGAGTGAAACACTAAGAAATGAAACTAATCTGAAAAATGAAGTATGAAACTTCATACTATGGTTACACATTCTTACCTAGTTTCGGTGAATTAATACTTTTCTCTAACTAGGAACAGTATTTTGCTGTACATTAAACAATTTGCCTGATGCGACCAAAAATAAATCTTTGGTGAGAAGGTTTTTTTTCCTTCAGCAAGTAGATAAAAACTGTTCAAAAATATTTTATCTAATACTGTAATGTTGAAAAACTACATGCTGAAGAAAAGAAAAAATTTACACGTGAAAATCTTTGGAGATATCTGCTGGTAAGACGTTATTACAATTTTCTTTAAAGGCTTTTGTAACAATAAGGTAGTTAACAATTGTAGAAGCATACAGCTAATCTAGGTAATCAACTACTACAATCAATAGAAGCCCTATTGTTTTTGATTAGTAACTACTTATACAATAAAATGTATTCAGCTCTTCAAACCTATAGTTTTCAACTAGTTCAATTATTATTATTTTTTTTTGGAAAATATGCAGCTTTCTTTTTCCTACAGAAAATTCTTTGGTACAAGATTATTATTTTAAAGCCTTTAAATCAACAATATTATGAAAAGGTGAACACACACTGTCTGGTACAGAACTAGCAAACAGTTATAAGCTAAAGATCTACAGTAACTACAGGCCGATTCATGAAAATAAAAGCAGGTGACAAGGGCTTATAGATAACTTTTGATGCAAAGTAACCACCCAAAAGTCATTCAGACCACATCTAAGTTGAAATCTTTGCCCCACTGAAGTGGATGGGACTTTGATATGAACTTAAATGGAGCCAGGTTTTCACTCGAGATGTATTTCACAACTTTACATTTTTCAAATTTTGAAAACTGAAAACAAATGCCAAATTTTCTTTTCTTTTCCTTTCTCTTTTCCATTTAAATGAATGGGGGCAGGGAGAGAAACCTATACATGAACTACTTTATAACACCAGATGAAATCGGCCTCTCTCTCTCTCCTATTAAAAAAAAAAATATGATACCCTGTCAGTTTGCCCCACACTTCTGAGAGGCAGCTCAAAAGTAACAAACTGTTCCCTGAGTACAGGAAAAAAATAACACTAGAATAACTTTAAAAGGAGGTAGTATAAAACAGGAATTGTATGGGTACAAGGCAGTAGCAACATTCACCCTTTCACAGACTCTTCAACTAAAGCTCTGGCTATTTCACTGTCACTGGGCGCATCTACATGAGATGTTTACTGCACGGTAGCCTTATACCACTGCGCGGTAGTGTGCCGGTCAAAAACCGTGCTAATATGCTACTGTGCAGTAAGTGTCACAAAAAACCTGTGCACACTGGTGCTACTGCACAGTAACTGTAGCTACTGCTTATTTAGTTGGTACATCATTAAGCAAATACTAAACTAAATGCGCAGTAACTACTGTGCATTAATGAACATGTAGTTGCACCCACTGAGACCCAATTAAGAATTTTAGATTGGCATGTGGGTAAAGTCACTCCCTGAGCTAATTTTTTTCACTGATAGCATCCTAGAGGAGGCAACAAATAGGACTGCATTATAACAACAGCTCTGAGACGTGATGCAGTGCTACAATCACTTATTGGCACTCAAACACTAGGTAAAAATGAACTATGGATGCTAACCTGACAATACAATTTATCCATAAGTTCTAAGCAGCATTTAAGGCAACTTTTTGTACTCCGAAGCAACTTTATGAATATTAAGAAGGCATAAGGCAAAGCAGTAATTTTATAATATATAATGAAAGGCACCGTTGCTATGAAGTACTAGGGTACTGGAATATTTAGCATTACTGTCTATTGTGTGTATTCTTTTAGACATTTTTCACTTTGTTCCAAGCTGGCTGGAAAGCTGAATTCTAATTCATTTCACTAAGCTTTCTAGCATTTAATCTCCAATAAAGGGGCAATGTTATAATTTTGTAGGGAACCCAGCATATCCTAGGGCCCTATGAATGTAGTACACATCCTGAAAGCAATGGCTGGAATAAGATTGTATGGAAAAGGCACTGTCCTAGGCAGACTGGGGCTTTTGTGGCTATAACAATCAAAAGGCCCAAAAGGCATGTCCAGTTACTTTTTAAAAACTTGTTATGGGCATCTACTGTATCTTTTAAAGAATATACTCCATTAATCCCATACTGATGCATAACAGTCCCATTATTTTCCTCATTTAAATCTTAGGTCCATGGTGGTGATTCATATTTTATCCTCCCAGGTTCCCTCTTTTTAAAGTCAGAGCTTCAGCTAAACAGTCGTTCATCTACCTATACAACTCCTTTGATCACTCATGCACACGCATACAAATACACACACACACACAGCCAAAAAAGAAAAAAAAAACTACTAGGAAGTATCATCTGTCATGTAGCTGAAACCAACTATAAACAAAAATGAGGTAAAGCAGTTGTTCAGAGTTCACCACTTGGCAAACTGAGGTAGATAGTCAGCAAAGGGGCCAACAGCCTTCCCTTTGCTCCAGTGATAATTTTTTTACTCTGGTCAGAAATCTTTACTGTCCTTTCACATTGTTACCCATTGAACATTCAAAATGAGTGAGTTTAAAAAAATACAAACAAAACCAAAACACATTCACCAGAAATATGGGATCACCTGATGGGTTGTCAGGCTCCCCACAATAAACTTTGGCTCCCTGTTCATTGTCCTTCGAACAGACATACACAGCAAGGATGTCTGGCATGACTATCAGGATGAGTATGTCAATTTTGTGCCATGGACTGTTTCTGAAGAGATGAGGTAGGACTCTGATCAGTAGGTAATGGCACAGGAGGCTCTCTGCAGTTACTTAAGACAGGGTTCACATTCACACCTGAGTCACTGCCTACAAAAGAACCAGACGTGCGTGGGGTGGTACTTATAACAGAAGAAAGATGTATTTCGTCGTTGGACTCATGTGAGAATCTTCCAGAGTCTCCTGTTTCATGGCTTCCTTCACTGTTTGCTGAATGCTCTGTATCAGCTACAATACTGAATGGCACCTGGAAATTAGATTGCTGGCCTGGGGAATTGGGGGAGTCATCTTCACTGAGCAGCACAGTAGTGCCTGGCTGATATAAGCACACAGCTTGGACAAATCTTCTTTGAGGCTGGATAAAAACAAGGGGAGAAAGTGGTCACTCAACTTTGGTTACACGGAGACAATGAAGAACTTTTTGTTGAACTCCTTGCCCTATTTGGCTGAAGTATCTATAACAGCACTAGCCGGGAATAATAACCTGCAAATACCTTCTAAAGGGGAGGATAAAATGGTACAATCTCAAGTCTCTCTAATGTTTCCTCTCCAGTACTAGGTGAAATAGTCCCTTCTAGCTAACCACACATAACTGAGGTTGATTTTCATTGATGATCCTGTCTGATTTTTATAAATTACATTTGTGTATTCCACACCCCCATAGATCCTCTTTCATGTAACATTCACAGGGTGGCAGTAAATCTTTTGCTCAGAGATGCAATAGCAATATGCATGCCAACTTTGGACAAGCTTTAGCTTGAAGGGTAGGTACAAGAATATGAATTTATGGAGAATCCCATATTTCTTGACTATGAAAGAATATGCAAGTCACAATTCAATAAGCATAATGAGCTAGATCCTCAAGTATAAACTGGCATGGCTATGTGGATTTACATTAGCTGGGGCTCTGGTCTAGTGACTTGATTATTTTACACTCTCTTTTATCCCAAGAAGTATAGTCAGAGCACCATCAGAGGAGCTATTCATTCCTGACTTCGAGTCTTATCTCTAATTCTATTGTATTTACTTGAATGTGAGATTTCCCCCCCCAATCAGCATAAGGAAAAAAGCCCCTCATCTCAGATTCATGTACAAAATGGAGAAGGGGGCAGGTGGCTGCTGCAACTCTGACTCTGGCCCTGAGCAGCCTCCTGCCCCAGCTTCATTTCTCCTCTGCAGCTCTTGTTCAACCCCCACACTTCCTTTCTGGTTGGCTTGAATTGGGTTCCCTTTCTGGCATGGAGTACATGGAAACTGTCCCCTGCCCAGCCAATCAGTGCTGGGGCCCAGGGCAGAGGCAAGATCTGCTACCTGCATGCTCCTGCCCAAGGAAGTGGTGCCCATTGCAGGGGCACACGGATAGCAGATTTGGTTGTCCTGGGCCCTAGCACTGGCCCCGCGTTGCCTCCATGGAGACTGGCCAGGACGTGCACAGGTACAGCACCTGACTGGGTGGATGGGATGGGGTTGCAAGCAGGTGGGGAACAACATCCATGAGCAGGACAGGCGGGAAGGGCTGGGGCTGGCATTGGGATCGCGGGGCTGTGATAGCGCAGGGGCCAGGGCTTGAGGCAGAGCTGCAAAACACTTATGGCACCACCCTGCCTGTGAAACTGGCATTTGTCACAGGAACGTGCAGGCAGCGGATCATGGCTCTGCCCTGGGCCCCAGCCCTGTGCTGGCACTGTCCCACAGCCCCAGCCCCAGCCCCACCCTGTTCCCTGACGCTGCTCCCCGACTGCTTGTGGCCTCATCCCAACCACTTAGCTGAGCACACCCTTCTCATGCAGTTCCCGGGCCGGTCCCCATGGAGACCCCACCCACCTGCTCTGTCCAGCATCCCAGACAGTGGGTGAGGGTGCAGACAGGCCGGGGTGCCTGAGCAGTGGGGCTAGGGCCGGCAGCGGCAGTGAAGACTGGCAGTGGCAGCTGGAAGGAACCACCTCTGTGGGGGCTGCCAAGAAGCGAGTCTGGCTGCCACAACATCCCAACCCAGCTGCACACTGGGGGGTGGTAGGACCAGCCACATTCACCATGGCTCTAGCTGCCCCCCACACCTGGACCAACTGTGGGCTGGACAAAATCCTCTGGTAAGCCAGATCTGGCCTGCGGGCCATATTTCCCTATCCCTAGTCTAACAGTAAGGGGAAGGGTGCAAGAGGCAGAGAATGGTGAGTAGGGGGAGGGCAGCAAACAGAGCTGTGGCAAACCAAGGGTGAGGGGGTGCTAGTGGCGAGGGAGCAGGGCAGAAAGGCTGCAGGGGGAAGAAGTGGGGGACACAGAGGGCAAGGGGTCCCCTGAGCCCCCGTCCCTGGCAGCCACCTGATCCTCCCAGTCACTATTTTCCCTGCTGTAGCAGTGGGGAGGATGAATTTAAGATAACCCTCCAATAACTAGATTCTATATCTAGGAAATTTCAACAAATGTATAAATCAGGGTCTACTTAGATTCAAGTAACTACAGTAATTTCCCTCTGTACACAGAGATATTACTACTTATTTACCAACCATTTTCAGGATAGCGAGAGGATTATTTAAAACATCTATCGAGCACTTTGCAGCTACAATGTAGAAAATGTTTTACTCGTTCACAAAGTGCAACCAATTTTAGCTTAAGCAGAACAACTGCTTAACAGTACAGAGCAACACTGCACACCAGTTTAGGCCAGGAAATAAAAAATAAATCCTCCACTTGTATTTATAAGGAGATAAAACACCATCATCATGAAGGTTTAGAAATCATTCTGATAAAAGCTAACCTATTCCTAATGTGTTTAAATAACAAGTCTAACCCTCTTTTCTGGTAACAATATAAAATTATCCTAGGGCTTGCCTGTTCACACTCATTTGGGTAGGTTACCTCCTCCGCCTTCACCTTCTTTGAATCTTGGAAGAATAGCCACCTTTTCTTGTAGCTGGTCTTTGTGACAGGGCCATAACTGTTAATAATCAGATCAGTCCCCCCCTAAAACAGAGAAAGAGTATATTGTTTTATTAAACTATACTGGTAAGAGGTTTTTTTTTCAAAAGTACAGCTCACTGGTCACACATCCTGTTTATTCCCATTAGCAGCTCACGAATGACAAAGGGACTGAATCAAATCTGTCCACTCATTTGTTTTCTGTGGTCTAATAAGCACAAAATACCCAAGCATAATTCCTTTCCCTGTGCCTTCGATACCTGGAATTCCTCCATCCAAGCTGTACATCAGAAACATCAGAGCAACTGATATGTGGCAAGTTCAACCTACCCTTTTAACCTCCTATAATTTGTTCATCTGTCCATAACTTAACAGCTATATAAGTAATGCTGGTTAGGGTATTTAACTTAGTGGGACTTAGATTTGTTTAGAAACCCTCTCTCCCTGCCACTGGATGTCTACAATAGAACTCATGAGACACCTAGGCTGCAACCAGACAAGCACAGACATGTGATATGCGGCACCGCACCATATGCTGCACATGTAGGCATTCCCCTCACTGCTACTTTGCAGTGTGGGGGTGGGGTTCCTGACCCCAAGAGATCCTGGGGTCAAAGAAACCCACACCAAAGAAAACCGCTGCCCAAAACCACAGCCTGGCCAGCCAGAGCCATGCTCCAGCTGCTGACCAGGTTTCTTACCATGGTTGTAGCCCCAGAAGGCACCCCAGGTAAGGTTGCTGGAGCCAACACAGTTGCTGGCCCCAGCCTCCCCTACCACCTACCCCATCCAGGGTAACTTACCACACATAAGATGTGCTGCTGTTACCTGTCCCCAGGGAAACAAATGTCCACGCTTATCTGGACGTGTCCCTAAAGGGCACTTTAAGCTATAGACTCTCACCCTCACACACTGCTAAAGCCAGAATCTGGCACTCTTTAGCACACAGCATACGTATTCAGGCAGACTTTAGGCAGTTTAGCAATGCCACTGCATTGCAATAGTTGAGGTTGTCCCACTTCTGAATGCTGATTATTGTTATTGATTAACATATTTCAATGAAGGAAGAAGGTCACAAAGTCTGTCAATTGTTTCCATAGTAATATTTCTACCTTAGAAGCAAAATGAGGCTCACATTACCTTAGCATCAAGGAAGCTGTTCCCCACTATCATTGGCAGTAAGGATTCTTCATTCTCTGCAATTCCTTCAATACTCTTCCCTGCCTCATTAGCACTGGCTAACGAGATGCTGGTATGTGATAGCTGGTCCGTACCTTGCTGCACAGGTTTAGGAGCAGACGTTTTCCTGTGCAATATTAAGCAGGAATATAATAGGCCCATGGAAGAAATACATAAGATCAATTTACAATAACACCATATTCCCCTAGTAAATCATAATGTACAGGCTCTTACTTTATAATGAAAGAACATTTCCTATGATTAGTAACATTATCTAGGAAGAATAAACAGTTATGAGAACAGGGCTGTTCTGGTACCCAAGTATGGCTAAAAACAACCTTCTCTTAAACTGTGGGAAAAAATAGTCTAAGGGTCTCCTGGGCCAAACAGTCCACTGGAGCAGCATGGTTAAAGTGCATTAGTGTCTACAGCCAACTGCACAGGAAGGAGTGATGCAGTTAGTATTACATCTGACTGCCTTTGACACTCCAACACAAATCATTAGGTACCTACTTACAGTTGGGTTGCCTAGAGGCAGTCTTTGATATCAGTTTGGAATCATACTCAAACTTGCAACTCCAGAACTGTAGTGAGGCACTTTAACTACTCTGTCACTGCAGTCTGGCTCTACTGTGACAAAAGCATGAGATCATTTATGCTGAACTGGAACACTTCATAAAAAAGCAGAGTAACTTAAAAGTCCCCAAGCTCCAAACTTGCAGGCCTAATTCACACCGCAGTTAATGATATAGGCTGGACAGTGACCTCCACCTGCATAGCTGCAAAGCAACTGAAGCAAATATAACTGAAGTCCACTTCTGAGTTCTTTATATCTTGAGTTTGCAGAAGCTCCTCCCCAGGAATACTGTGGGGTTGAGTCTCTGTTGACTGGGACTGGGCAGGCTACAATGTAGTTCAGGGGGAGCTGCTGAAAAATATTGCAGAGACATCTCTGAATCATGGGGATTTCCATTTGAAAATATGATTACTAACTAGATTACTAACTCTTCAAGCAGCATGAACTCCCCTCTGTGCCTCCTACCCCCTCCATTACAGAAAGGAACTAGGTAAAGGAGGGGGAAAGAAAATACTCATCAATGGTATGACCGTGTGAAGTGAGGCTGAATACTCTGTGGTAGGAGAGTACACTCTCAGATGGAATGAGATGTCTCTGACTGCCTGGTTTCACAAAGGAGCAGTACTTTTAGAAAGTACTTACATCTTCCATAATGAAAACATACCTGGCTTTACTGCGGTAGATCAAAATCAGGATGCAGATAAGAATACAGGTCAGGGCTATACACACTCCAACAACAATACCAGTCATTGATTTCTGGTCCAAGTGATAATAGCCAGAATAAGCTGCAGTATAAAGAGTCACACGGCACTTAGACTTAGTCACCCCTTATGTATATCTGAGAATAAATGCAGTTACAGCCACAGTAATATTGACATTTTCCCTTTAAATACTCTTTTGCAGACCTTTGCTATTATACATTTTTACATTTCTGTTGGAACAAACACTTTGAATATTAGGCTTATGAAATTCAAGCTTTTTAACCTGGGTAGTTTCATTAACTTGTTTTTAATTTGGTTATCATACACATATTAGACTAAGTCCTAAGGCCTAACTATTTTTATTCAGTGTTTTCTCTGGGAAACCTGTCACTGACTTTCAGGGGCAGGAGAGAACTGATTGAGATCCTCTATTTTCTGTCTCACTAAAGGCAAAATATCAAAAAGGTTAGCAAAAACAGACATCTCTGAAAAATTACCAGCTTTTTCATTTTAATAGTTTTAGAATAATCTACTAAATGTATATTAACTCATCCAGGTAAATGTCTACTCAGTGACAGAAGAAGGCAACTTTGTAGTTCTGTTCATGTATTGAGAAGTTACTGAAACAGTCTTCATCTGTAACGCATCTAGGCCGGTTTCCAGTGGGAGAACCGTAAGAGGAATACCATCCTAGGCAAAGACAAGTGAAGGTAGGCAATGACTCATAGGTCCAAAGAACTGGGATCCAGATTCCATTTCCACGCAGCTGCTTAGGAAGCCATCTTGCTCCTGAGATATTCTCTTATTCTAATGGACTCCATCACATTAATGTGTCATGTTAAATAAAAGTCATCCCTGACTAGCAAAGTACAGGTAAATATGCGATAATTATGCAAGGCTAAACAAATGGCATTCAGGACAAGGATAATTTCAACTGTACACTGTCTTTGAACTGAGAAAAACTGAAACCAGAAACTGTATGGACTGGGGCACAAAATTCCGAAGTTTCTCTAAGTGGAAAGGCTGCCTCACACCAAAAGCCTGAGCTGGTCCACGAAACAGTCATTGGATGACACCAGTCACAGATCTTTTCTTTGGTAGCTGATAATATTCTAATATTAAAGCCTTAGTCTGTCTGTCCATAGTGCTTTATTTGCACTCTGATTGGTTGTCTGAAACAACCAATCAGAGTGCTCCAACAGCGTTCCGGACAGGAGGTAGCGGCACACCACCATGACAGCAGGGACAGAGAGGGGGGTGGGGGGGTGAAGCCAGCAGCACTGACCTCATGTCTCACCCCCCTCACCCTCCGCCAGTGGCACAGAGTACTGGCTGAGGGGACAGTAAGGCAAGGTTCCCACCCTTGTTCTGGGAGACGGCGGCGGCACAGGGGGGTGGGTGGCAGCGCTCTGTTCCTGCTGCCCCACCCCCATCATTTCTGATGGGCAATTGGCTAGTATTAACATAAACACTATTACTGACCTGTGGCATCTGCTGAATCTAAACGTTTAGGTCTCTGATTGGACTCTGATGTCTCCTTTGGCAGGACAGCAAGTTCCACTGCATTTGAAAAAGGTCCTTCTCCCACCTCATTGGATGCTGCTATTTTAACAAGGTAGACATTACCAGCCACAAGATTCTCCAGCAAAGCCATAGTTATTGCTCCTATTAAAAGATTTTATTAAAAATAAATATCAGTTAGGCAAATAATGTAGAAACTTACTGAAATCTAGATATAAGAAGAGATTTTGTTCCTTTGAATCTTGTTTGGAAAAGGGAGCACAGCATTCATATTCTTATTAACAATTAATAGCATACAAGTACTTTCCCACCAGCTTCTTTCAAATCAATTGCATCAGTAAAATAACTATGCTGTTTACTGCACAAGCATGGTAAGTCTGCAACTTTTGATCCACTTAAAGAGAGCTTGGAAATGGGAAGGGGGAAGAGGAAGATACTTCACACTGCAAATCAGCAACAAATTATAGTGGTCTTTCAAACTCTGCTCCTGTTGGCCCCAGATCAGTAAAAATAAAGGTTTTCTTCAATGTGACAGAATGGCTAAATATCCTCAGCATCACTTAATATATATCTGTGAAGCCTGAGGAAGAACTTAATCTTTTTAACATCTGGGAATCTTCCACCTAAGGCTAGCATGGAAGTAAATTAGTGACAGGCATTACCTATGACTAGCTCTTCTCAACAAAATTAACATACTGAAAAAAATCTTACTATTAAAAATTTCCTGCCAAAGAACTTCCCAACTTTCCCTCTGTATTCCCCTCAAATTTGTATCACAAGTCTACTTTATTTATACTTTAACTAGGAACAGACAAACAATATTCCACTACTGAGGTTTCCATGAAGATAAGCCATTTTTAAAAATGGCTCTCATCCCCCATATTCTCAACAGGGCTGTGTCTGTCTCCTGAAGAAGCATTCATCATCCTTGAGGTAAACATGGCTTCACAATCAGTGAAGACAATGAGTTGTGACAACCATTTTACAAGAGGACTATTTTTTCCAAGTTTCTTGAGGGGGAACAAGAAAACTTTTGGTCATAGGTGACTGGTAAGGAGGGTGTGTGTGTGTGGGGCGGGAGGGGCACATGTCCCCCGACAGTGCCACCCACACCAGCAGTGGCTTATGCAGGTGCTTGCCAGCCCTGTCCCCAACACTGGCTTCTGTGGGTACCCCACCAGGCTCAGGAGGCACCAGTTGCCCATGCTTTTGCTTATGAAAAAGAACAGCATAGAATCTGATTAAACCTAGAAATTTCTTTGCAACAGTTATCTCCTGCCTTACCCCACTCTGTAATTCTTCATTTCCTGGGTTTATGACACTTGTTTGTAGGATAACTGCAAGTCATGTAGGTTATTCGCCCTAAATTACTAGCATGTGTTCTTAATGCCATCCTAACAGTTTTTTGGGGAAGAAAGTAGAAACATTATGGATGCAGCTCTTCTACATGCACTTTTATGTCAAAAAATGGCTTTGTAGCTTCAGCACCTTCTTCAGGTGTGTCCAAAATTATGACTGCAGACCATGTAGACACAAGGACTAGCTACATAACAGTTATCTGAGGTTCCAATGGTAGCGAGAGGCAATGTGAAAAACCAGAAAACTTGATGTTTGGATGGCACACTAAGCTCACAGAGGGGGAAAAACAGCTTACAGTGTTTATAAATAAAACCTGGACAAATTAGATCTATAGTCAATGAAAGACAAACAAAGGACCCGCAATGCCATACTCATAAAAGCACTTTTATGAGCCATACAGTATTCAAGAGACCTGCTGGACTGCCCTAAAAAAAAAACTCCACTACCATCGCTACAGTGGAACTAAAATTAAATCAGGTGCCACTGGATTTATGGAGCGTTTGAGTTTATTTGAACCAGCTGAGCTGTGAAGCAGTACAGAGAGCTCCTCTCTCCTCTTTACCAGTTTTAAGTGTTTACCCACCACAAAGCAGCAAATGATTTTCATCCAAATATCACACCAGAACTATCAAGGTATTTCCACGAATGTCCGTAGCACTTTGTTTTTGTTGCTCATACATAGGGACTTACTGAATTCACAGTAGAAGTGGGCTGTACAGCAACTCCTTCAATCTTGCAGGTTCCCCTACTCCCCCCTTCCCTGTTGCTGCCTGGCTGAGAGGCCCTGGTGGCCTTGTTGATTGTTGCTGACTGGCTGGGAGGCAAAAACAGCACCATTTTAAACACAGGGTTTTTGCCTCCCTTCTTATCAGGAGTGAGTGACAGGGTCCCTCTGCCAATCAGCAGTCGGGAGGTGCACAGGGAAACCTGCAAAATTAAAGGAGCTGCCTCCCAGCCCACTTCCACTGTGAATTCAGTAGGTCCCTCCTCATACAGGATGTTTTGTTATTTCTATTTCTGTTGAAGGGAATATCATTGCTTTTCCAACCCTAGAACTAATAGTTACAGTTTACCTTCTTTGTGTAGCACTTGCCATTCTCCAGCAATCCAAGCCTTTCTGGATGCATAGAGGATAGTATAGCGAGTAACAACAGTTTCAGGACCATCAGGGGGCTTCCAGGAAACCAAAGCAGTGTCATCTTCTATCAAAGTCACCTTCACTCCAACTGGAGGGCCAGATGGAGCTGCAAGAACAGAAACACTATTATTATGGTTATTAATTCACATACACTGAAGCTATTTTACAAAAAAAAAATTGCAAATCCTAATGTCACTCTTAATGGCTACAGTTAACTCCCAAGTAAACAGCTGGGAAAACACACACTGGTGTCCTCAAAAGATACTTTCTTTTCCACTCCAATTTGAGTTTACCATTTTATGGAATCATATTTGGATCACTGAAACCAAATTACTAAAACCATTATTTTTGTTTCAAGTCCAATGTAAACTGTTATTTATAAACAGATCAGTAATTCCCATTAATTTGAGCATCCCAGACACTGCAACACTTAGGACATGAAACTGAATTCATTATAGATGTTCATAGCCCAAGCTGCAAGAAATGTGAATCGAGAAATAAGCTGCTAAAGCAATAAAAAGGAAACTGGATTTTTAACATCTCTGCAGTTTTTATAAATTTAAGTTTTGGGTATACAGACAAAAGATTTTTTTATGTATGGCTTAAAAATGACAGTGTCCCTTTAGCATGCTATTTTTAAGTTCTTATTAATGGTGTTATAATTTAAATGTCATTTGCAGAGGAAGCAAGTTTTATTTTGTGCACCATTAGCTACAGCTTCTCTGTCAAAATGTATATGCAAATTCACCGTTCTAAAGGTAAGTGGCTTATCCTTCTCATTGCTTTTCTGTACCTCCTCACTAAAGACAAACAAATATCAAAATAACTTGGGAAAGTATTAAAAACAAAATTCCACACACCACTTAAGAAAATAATAGTAGTAGAAATAGTAGTAGTAATAATAATAGAGTGCAACAAACATGAAAACCGTTTTTAAAACAGCATCAGAACTGACTCTTTCCTAATGTTCTTACCTTCTGGAAGTGTGGTATGGTAAACTACAGGACTCCAGGGACTAGATAGCTGATCCACATGCAATCGAACTGCGAACTCATACATTGTTTTTGGCTCTAGACCTTGGACCAGCATGTGAGTTTCTGATCTATAAAGATGAATAAAAAACCCATTTATGTAAAAACATGGTTGATTAGCTCACCCAGATGAACCTCTGGGATGACTAAGTGTGCCAATGACTGATGCTTATCAGTTCAACCCTGCCAGGATAGGAACATGTCTGAAGGCCAGCTAGTACACAGTGTCCCCACCCCATCGAGTTGGAGAGGTAACCTCTAGAGAGAATCCCCTCCCCCTAGGCACTTCTCAGTGATGTGTGGACCGTCCTCACAGAAAACAACTCCTGCCACACAATGGGCTCTAATTCCTACTCTGCTGTACAGGTTGCTTAACATAATGCTACAATACCTCTGTGCACTTAGAAATACCCTAAAATCTACAGAATAGCAGAATCAGTCCTTAAACCTAAGGAACCCTGGCTTCCAATCCTGTGATCAGATAAAATGACCATGTATTATCCTTGCCCAGTTAATCTATGAATGAAACATCCCTTTCACTCCTTTATACACTTCCAAGTCTCTCTCTTCTTCAGATGGAGAACACCTTAAACTTTACATGATTCAAAAGCACAAATTCATCGCACTGATCTGGCTATACCACAGAACAGGGCTGTCCAACTTCTATGTGGCTGGGAAGCTACATGCCTTGTGAGCTGAGCAGTGAGGGCTGCATGTCATGCAGGCCACACCAGCATAAACAATAGGATGTCTGAGCCACACACCACACATGCGCCCCCCCTACCTCTAGGCCCCCACTCATCTCTCTGGCTGTGACACCCTCACTACACCACGCTGCACATGCGCCCAAGGCCACATACTACCCCAGTACCACAGGGCATGCGGTGCCACCCTGCACACTAAGGTAGGGGAGGGAATTGGAAGCCAGAGGAAGGAGAGGAAGCCTGGAGACCCTGGCTGCTGCTGAAGCAGCCAGAGCAATGGGAGCACCAGTCCTGAGGGAACCAAGGGGCTCCAAATTAACCTCTCACGGGCTGCATGTGGCACCCAGACTGCCAGTTGGACAGCCCTGTCATAGAGCAGAGCTAGAACTGGATGCCCTGTCCTCTGTGATGGCAGAATGTAGTGAGGTAATCCTGAGCGTCAAAGATGAAGAGCTAAAGCAGTCTAACAGCACCTCCTGATAACCTACAAGTCAGAACAGGCAGCAGCACTGTCCCAACAGGTGGAGATAAGGTTCCAGTAAGTGGTAATTAAAAGATGCAGGAAGATGGGAAAGAGAAAAGAAAGCAAAGAGGAGGCACTTGGGAATGAGGAACTAAGAATAATTAGCCAAATTGTACATACGTTTGAAGGTAGAGGACCAGAGATGCATTCTGCAGCCCCACGGGGTTACAACGGATGGTGTAATTAACGACTTGTGCAGATGTGAACGCAGGTTTTCCCCAGTGGAGGAAGACAGAAGATGAAGTGTTAGCTTTGGCATACAGGTGGTGGGGTGGTGGTGGTGGTGGTACCATACGATCACGGACAGCTATTTAAACACAAAAGAAACAAGATTTATTTAATGAATGAAGTATAAATGTTGGCAGGATTAAGAAATAGGTCTGAATTGGTAAGACTGGATCCAGATCTGGCCTTTTGCAAGGTTAGATGCTGTTCAGAGCTAGGAATCTGGTTCAGGCTATTAAAGATCTCTAGGGAAAGAAATAAAACAGCCAAAAACAGGTGATTATTCCTCAGACCTCTCTGTTTAATTAAAGCTGGGGAACTCATCAAACAGGAAAACTGGAAATGTATACAATGGGGTATGTGGGCTGTACAGTGTTGCAGAGACAAAGGGAGAAAGTGCTGTTTGCTGGTTCTCTCACTCATTCTTCCTGGTTGCAGTTCATATTCTACAGAAACCTGTCTCAGATTTGGTGTAGGGGGTGGGAGTTTACAGCTGTCACAGATGTGGTCTTTTTGGTCTCCAGATTTTTAATAATAAATTTATATTTTGTTTGATTAAAAACCCCAAGCAAGTAGAATTAAACTGTTTTTGAACTGCTCAGTTCTTGTAAAATTGGGGAAGTGACATTAACACTTACAGACACATCCTGGAGTACTGACTGTTTGGTCTGCCTGGTAACCTTCTTCCAGGCTGTTATAAGCCAACAGCCGTACATGGTACTTTCTTCTAGGATCTGCAGAGAGGAACACAGAACAAGTCATTAAACTGCTGGTAAAGAATGAAGATTTTCAAATATCTACAAAAAGACTAAGAAAATTGCTGAAGTCAGCTCAATCCTAATACCACTTTTGTTCAAAACTTGTTTGCTGGAACCCAGAAGGGACTCACATTCTTGCTCCCAATAGCTTAAATCAGAGTTTTGTCACAAGACTTAATGAAAGCATAATCAATAATAAATTGGTTTTTAAAGCAATTTCTTACCTTTGCAGCTGTAATGCTGAATTAATTTAGCACTATTGAAATAAACACCCTGAAAAAAGACTTTGATTACAAAAACTTTGACTATAAAGAGCACAGCCTGGATTCCAAAGATACCAGGAATTGTTTCTGGAGAAGTTGGATAGATTGAGGGGGCAAAAACAAAAGCAAAAAAATAGGACTGGGTTCAACCAAGAAGTAGGCAGAATTGATGTGGTCCTGGCCCTCCAGAAGTTTTGCAGTGAATGATTGTTGAAACTTCTTCTGACTTAGAACATTAACTTTTAGGCATTTTCTTAAAACCTGATCTTAACCTGTTTCAGTAGTCAGTGATTATTTGACTTCTTTGAAGCAGACATATTTTCAGAAATTTCATTTTCTCGTAAACAACGTCTTGTCATTTTCAGTAAGTAAAAAAAATAAATAAGAGTACTCTTCTATGGGATATGTTGTTTCTCTCGTGAAGTTCAGAGGAGTTCCTTCTGCAGGTTTGAGAACAGCTGCAACAAACATGTTACTAACTCTACAGTTGCAATTTTGCTGTTGTTTTTTGATGAGCTTGCTTGTAGGGCCCCTGGAAGGGATGGCCCCAGAGCACTGAGTAAGTGTGTGATGGCCCTATGCTTCAACATAGTGAGAGGAAATGTGCAACTATGCCTCACTAAAACTATCGATACCTGAGAGTTTTTAAAGGCAAAGGGAAGGAAGCTACACAGCTCCCATCAGAAGGCCTTGCTTTGGGAAATCTCTGCCAAAGACTACAAATGGAAAAAAAAGAGGGAAATATATATATATATATCCTTCTGTTTTACCAAAACTTAGATGTAGTTTGCAATAATTGCAGATACCAATTTTTCAGATCAAAATGTGATTTTCATGTTGGTGTGCCTCATAATATCTCTTCTTTGTTCTTGATGGAATTCTTCTAGTGCTGCACTGGGAGAAATGTTTGGTTATTTCCTTTTTTACTACCTACATACATAGGATATTTTGCCTTCCACAAAAATTTTAAAAGTTAAAATGGAAGTCACAAAAGTGTGTTGCCTTCTCTCAGCCTTTTTCCTGTCCTAAAATGTTTGCAGCTTTGATTTCATTCTTTCCCAAATTAACCTTCCTTCTTTTCTGCTTGATCTGTGATTTAATGTAATCTCTTGAATCCAATCAAGACGCACATACTTTAGTGATGGTTCTGAAGGCAAACAGGACTTGAGCTTCAGTTGGATCATTAGCTCCCTCTGCTGTGTCTGCATTCCTAGTACCATCTTAAACAAATCTCCTTTACATTTAAAAAAAACAAACCCCAAATTCCCCCAAACCCAGGAAGTTATCTTTCTGGGAGAGTTGCAAAGTACATTTACAGAATGTTTTCATGCTTGTTTTGAATGGGGCTGTGGCAGGGTAGCACCAGGGTACCCACAAACATTTTTTTTTGCCACCATCCTATTTTGGGACCATCTGCCCCACACTCACCTGCCATGCCTTGCTGTCTCCATGAATATTTAGACTGCAGGAGCCTATCCTCATGTAAGTGGTGCAAACTACCCTCATGGCCCTGGCCTTATGGGCCACTACATATGGCTCCTGCCTTCCCTCCACCATGTCCTATGCCTCATAGATGTCACATTCAGTTAATCCAGCTCACACCCCACAACTGGGCCATGCTTTGCTGTTACCTTCCAATTACTCTCGTCACATCATGTTTGTCACATACAGTATATTATACCATCTTAGCTGAGTCTAACCCTGTCACATCCAGGATACTCCATTGTCTTAGCTGGTTCTAGCCCATACCAGGCCCCCTCATCACAGGTTCTCTACTTCCCACTGGCCTGGCTCTGCTTACTCTGGCCCTCTCCCTTTCACAGTGGCCTGGCCCTGCTTACCTCAGGCCCTCTTCCCTTCATGGTGGACTGGCTTAGTTTGCTCAGGCCTCTCTCCAGACCTGGCTCTGGTTAGCTCAGGCCTAAATCCACTGCCCCAGACCTGACTCTGGTGTGCTTAGGCCTCTCTCCAGACCAGGTCCCAGTTTGCTCAGGCATCTCTCCAGGCCTGGCCCTGTCTAGCTCAGGCCTCTTCACTTCTCCTTGGGGCCTCTGGACCCTCATGGCCCAAATGGTCTCACTCTAGCCCCTCACTTTTCTGTCAGGATGTGCTCCCTTAGCTTTTCCCCTCCATGGGGTAACCAACAAGGCAGTGAGGTCTGAGGCTTTCCAGCACTCCATACTCGCCTTTCACTGGGGAGGCTTGGTGTGGCATTTCCTAAACACTGCCCCGCCACAAACAGCCCCACCACACCGTCCAACCCCAGTAGAGTGTATGTCGCAGAGCACTTAGGTTCCCTGCTCCTTTTAAAGAGGGGAAACTGCTAGGGAAAGAGCCCTAGCAGTGAGTGAGGAGCCCCAGCTGCTGGTTGCCAGGGCAACCAGAGTTAACTAGTGACCCACGCATGCCAGCAGTCAGCTGACCGGAAGGGGCAGGGCCTGGCTCACATTTAAACCCCAGGGCTGAGGCCAGCAGCCAAGGGGGAAGGAGCTCTCCCAGAGCAAACAAAGGGGGGAGGCCTGAATGCAGGTACAGCCTCTGATGTGGGTGAGAGATGGAGCACCTCGGCGCAGCTTGAATGAGGTTATAGCCGGGCAGCTGGAATTTATGTTATAGCCCAGGGGCTTGTGTTTTGTTTACTGTTTAAGACCAGTGGTTTGGGTGAGGCTATTAGGGGATGGAGGAGGCCTCATAGGGGACCCATGGCAGCATGGGGGCCCCTGCACCAGAGAGGGCACAGCATTTGGGGTGCACCGACCCCAGCGCCAGAGAGGGTGCAGTGCGAGACAGGGCCGCAGAGAGCCCAGGGAGGACAAGGAGGCCTAACTGTAACAAGGCCCAGACCAAACAACATTGGTTCCATCTGCGAGGCTTGAGGCGTGGTAAAGGGATGGTTGGAGCTACGCATAGCCCATAAGACTAGGGAACCCCGAAGCACCCATTGTAGAACAGGACCCACAAGGGGTCCAGGAGCCCACAGGGTCAGAGAGTATAACAAGACCATGTCCAAGACGATGAAAAGGCAGCCTCCTTAATATATACTTTACCATCAAAGATGTGGCGGACGAGAATCGAGGGTGCCCTTTGGGCCAACTTGGCATGGGAAGGGGGCCTTGGAGATCACAGCCCTCCTGTAGGACCCCGTGCTGTGACAGTGTAGTTTTCAGTCTTACCCAGCACCCATCATCAGGCCACGCTGACCTCACTGTACTTTCTCTTAGGCCTCCTCTGGGGATGTACCCTTCCCCCTTGCACTGGTGTTCTTAAGCTCTCAAGTCCCGACTCCAGCTCCCAGTCTTCCTGGCCCAAATCCTCTCTTGGACCCTTGTTCGTTAGCTCCACTCCTCGGGTGACTCTACAGGTCACCTCCATGCAGGCTCTGATGACTCTGGCATCCTACCTCTCACCAATGGCTGCTTATCCACGGATCTCTGCCTATCTCTAGCCAGCCAAGGTGCCAGGACCTCTGCAATACTGGCCACCTGTCATGGTGGTTATTCCCTTCAACCCTTTAGTGGGCCGTGCCCCCACTAAGCTAGTTGAGGTCTCTGACACCAGCACACATGGCCCTCTGCCCTCTTTCATCCTGGGCTCTCCTCTCCGAGCCTCTTCAAGTTGCTCACTCCTTACTGGGCTTGGAACCCCACTATGATCTTATTTTCTCTACCCCTCGGGTACACTCTAGCCAGGTGCTCCACTTCCTGTGCCCTGGTTCTAATTCTCAGGGCCCACTCGTCACCTTTGGTGGCCTGACCTAGCCTAGCTCCTAGCCCAGCTCTCCCAAGGCCACTGGTCTCAGCTTCTCTGCCAGGCTGGGGCACTCCTCCCCTGGGTCCCTAGGAACTTCTGCCTCCCCAATAGTTCCTACGCTGTCCTCCAATTATACCGATGACATTCCAGAGTTGTGCTCCTCTCCTGCATGAGTGCTGCTCTCCCAGCTACTGTATTGTTGCCCCCATATTACAGCACTCAGCCTGGGCTTATGCCCTGACTCAGCCCAGGCTCAGGCCAGCCAGTCGCCCTCTGGGCAGTCATGTGAGGCTTCCTGAATCACCCCAGCTGCCACTTTCTCAATCTGCTGGGTCAGCACACCTGCTGAGGCTTCCCTGCTCTGGCTGGCTCCCTTGAAGTAGCAGGCATGTCCAGTGCCCTGCCACAGGAAAACTTCTGGGAAAGTATTGCTCCAAATGTATATTTTGTTTTTAAAACAATGTTTAATCAGATCTAATACAACGGTCTGGGGGCTTTTAATATGTAAATGAAACAGTTATTTTAAACATTTCTTTACTGCATTTGACACTTAGCCTTTGAATCAGATCAGTGCAAAAGAACAAGTAAAAGTGAAAGCATACAGCCTATTTTCATTGTCCAGGCAGAATATAGTGCAACAATGAAATTGCAAAAACTAAATCATATTTTAAAATGTTACTAGTATTTAATGATCTAAGTGCTGCTATTAGCACAAAAGGTTGCTTCAATTTTTTTTAACCAAATAAACTGATGAAGTGAAATGCTACTTCAGATATCACTTTTTCAGATCTCAAAAATAAATCATAAATGAAGAAAACAGCTGAGCATTTGAAAAGCCATACTACTTTAAAAAAATAGGACTAACAATGAAAGAGGGGTAAACCTAAGAAGCTCCCCAAATTTTGGGTGCATCAAATCCAATCTTCCAATCCAATCAAACTTCTCAGGGCTGCAAAATTAAGCACTGAATCTAAAAGACATAGCATCTTTGGTTTTCCAGGGTTCCTGCTGCTAACTAGGTTAGAAACACCAGCATATGTTATTTTAGCTCTTCTGCTTCAAGTTGAAGCTAAGTACAAAAACTTTAGAAAGGTAAGCAGAACTTTTTTTAAAAAAAGGCCTTCAGAATGACTTTTTTTGTCTTTTGAAGTGGCTTGTGTTAACTGATTTTTCCAACTGTTCTTAAAAAACTCCTGAATTCTTATACTACTTGGCAGGGTTTTAAAAAGATTCCATATAAACAAGTGGCATCCAACTGACCAAGTGTCACAGTCTATTTTTCCTTTACAAGTTCCTCCAGAGGAGACCCCTGCTGCATTTCCGCAAATCACAGGATGACAGACACAACAATTTATCATCCTGCCCAGCACCTTCAAAAACGCCTTGTGCCCTTTGAAAGTGGTCACCCAGAACTGATCATCTTTACTGTGAAATGAAGAATAGCTAAGGTCTAATGCCCTGCTGAGCTGAATGAGCCTGTGAGGTCTGTTTATACTCACTGTTTTGTTTCGTTTTTTAAACCTGAATTCCTCATTAACACTTAATAAGGTGGGGAGGGAGGAAAATGTTTTACTCCTAAACACATTACTGGGTATTTTTCTGTGCGTCTTCAAGTAAAAGCTAATTTTTAATCATATTTTGCAAAATAAAAGTGTCTGGATTAGGTCAGTACACCAAGTAAAAGCACAATATTCAATACAGTCAATCTTACATATGTATAATGTGAAAAGCTGCAAAATAAAGAACATTAATTTTCTATAGCACCACATGCATCTGCTTTCTACTGACATGAGAAACACTCTGAATTGTCTCCACCATTTAAAAGCAGACCTCTGTACAGAACATAATTATTACATGGTTCAATTCTTAGCAAAAATTGAAGCCAAAGTCCATGTAGAAAAAGTTCACCAAACTGTTGTGTATTTATTGTTTCCATGGCCAATGGAGCACATATTGGCAATATAGCCTCTCACAACCAAAGATTATATATTCTGGACTGATCTGAAGGCACCTAAAAATTACGGAGCCCAAGAGTAAAGAAATTAAAAGGTGGAATAGGAAACTGTATTGGACAGCTGAAGAAAACACTTTAAAACATATTTACAAATTATTCTCATAATATTGATGCAAATCCAATTCAGGCAATATTTGCATAAACATTCTTAAAAGGTTTATGATATGGGGAAAAAAAAGTTATGCTATTATATAGAAGATCTTCTTGTGGCTCGGAAAAATTAAGGAAATAAATGTACCCAACCAATATTATGAAGGAGGAAATATATTTTTGTTCTGAAGTAGTTTGTACACAGACTATTAAAGCTTTTATTTATTAGACTGATTTACTGCCTTGATGTGATCCAATCCTAGGTGGCAATCCCAATACAGTCTTGGCATAAACATTTTCATCTGGCAGTTCATCAATTGGATCAAACATTTTCCATACAGATCTTTAAACAAAAAAACAAACCTAGGCATTTGCATTATCTTTATCCAGTATAGATATCCTGAATAATTTATATATAAATCATTGTTAAAAGATTGGTGATGGCAAGGCCACCCAAGAGCCTGACAATCTGAACTTTAGTATATGCCATCTATGTGCATTAGACAGCAACTGCAGGCTTCATAGTCACAGAAATCAAGGAAGAACCCAGAGAGGCCACCATTCAAGCTTACAGACAAGGGAACAGAATATCTCTGCCACAAAAGACTGCTGCTGTTCAGCAACAACTGGACTCTGGTATTCACTTTACTTAACACAATATTCAGTACCTTAATTGATTTAAAATCTGAAAACCCCTAATTCTACATCTGTGCTATGTACTGTTTCAACTAATTCTAGAAAGTCAGTTTTACTGGTTTTTGATAAAGGCAGAAGGTCTAGTCCTGGAGATGAGGCAAATGGGTATTTTGCAGTTGATTTACTGGCTGGCTGAACTGAGTTACTTTGTTTTTGTTGAACATTTGTTTTTTCACTGTTGCTGGCTTTATCATGTGTTGTGAGATTAAGTAAATAAATGTCAGGGTACCTGTAGCATCTTTTTATGGACATCTTTATTGTTATTACTTAAATATAAATAAGTCAATTGATTAAATGTACCCCAAACTATACACCTTACGTACAGTAAGAGACCAGCACTGTGCTTTTGTTAAGTTGTAAACAAATTATCTAATATTAATTCACTAGCTTTGCTGCAAGAGGACTTCCAAAACTCATTACCTTAGTGAATAAATTAGAGATTGCAAAGAGAAGACTGGATAGGCAACTGGCTGGGGTTTTATGACCCCTGCCACCCCCAGTGCTCCTTCCTGCCCATGGCAGGGGGTCGGGCTAGATGATCGGTCTAGGTCCCTTCCAACTCATTGATTCTATGATTCTAAGATATTATGAAGCAGGTAGCAACTGGAATTTGGAGTAGCTGGAGTGATCTTAGTATAAACATGACCATAGTTTTATCTGATGTGGCCAACAAATGCCAACACTCAACTATAAATTTAACCACAGGCGTAAACTATTGTGTGCATGCGCACGCGCGCACACGCGCACACACACACACACACACACAGTATTCCTATGAAACAAGAAGCTGGCAAGATCCTAACACATCTATTCAGTATTCAAGATAAAGATTTACTTTCAATGCTCTAAAAATATTACTGTTTCGCCTATCCTACAAAAATCCTACCAACAGCCTATAAGACTCTGCAGTTCAGTATAATTCGGTATTCTCCGATGTCATTTATTTTCCCATAAATAATTGCAGTCAACTAAGAAAACTTTAATGTTTCTTCCACCAATCAGACACTAGGGGGAGTATTCTCTTTCTCAGCAGCTGAATGGGTTCCACAAGTACAGAACTAAATTACATTCACTTAAATAAACATTTAACTGGACATGTTCCTAAAATATAGGTTACAACCAGAAAAGGCTATTGAAAGGAACTATTTTTCTTTATAAAAGTCCTGGTAACAAATTTTAACTCCTCTATTTTATTATCTCTAGATCCCAGAGATGTAATTATAGCAGTGCAGGTCATAATTACTTAACATACCCACACACACACTATATTGTCATTACTGTTATAAACCAAGCCATCAAAAATCAGGTACATTTGATAAAAATATCTGACTCCAGAGAAGTGTATTTTCCCTGCACTAAGTGCCCCATATATGTTTAGTGTTTCAGATAAAGTGATTCTGAAGTTTCAGCACTGAATGTTAATGCAATAATAAAACAGCTCCCATTTCCACAGAACATCACTGCATTCCATAGGAAGATGAGAGAAGCATTATTGTAGATTTCCTTTTTTCCCTCAAAACAAATAGTAAAAACAGAAGATTTGACTTTGTGGCAATTTTTTATTCTAGCATTTGCCATGCTTCTTTAGACAGTTCACAGTTAACTTAAATACTTGCAACTAGTGACATCAACTCTGCGTCTACCAAATCTTCCAGCAAATCACTTTCAGTGATGCCAACTGCTGCCAAAATAAAGTACTACACAGGACAAACAAGTCATCCCAGTGGGATGTAGAAGAAAACCTGTTCTAAGTGGATTTCTTTTCTTTTTGTCCAAACCTTTAGAAGACCAGATTAAATATAAAATTCTTAGGCTATACATATGGCTAGTGGAAGCAGCTAAACATTTTATTTAAGCATATAGGGCGCGTTCCCATATGCAGGGGTGTGCTTTTGCCACAGCAAAAATAGCAGTGGCACAAATTTGTTTGGTTTGGTGCAGGGCAAACTGTACCAAGTGGGGTAGGAAGGCAAATATTCCCAAGTGGCACCTGTGCTGACCCCAGCAGTCCTATCTGGGGTTCTGGGGGTCTCCCAGGGCAACAATGGCACCGATCCAGCTGGTTTGAGCTTGGAAAGTATGGCTTTGGCCGGCCAGACTCCATTTCTGGTGGCACATGCTGATGCCCCATGCACCATGCTGCTCTTTTTTTTCTGTGGCTTATTTGACACTGGGATCTCCCACTGTCAAATTCTGGTGCCAGGCTTCAAATTAGCAGCAGAGCAAATGCTTGCACATTCACCGTGTGCAGTCTGCAGTACTTCAAACAGCTCTGAGGCTCCGCAAACCACATGTGCACACTCTTCTGGACATGCCCAAACAGCCCAATTCTCAAACCGATATCCAGTTCCAAAAGCGGATGCTTTACTTAAAAAATGCTATTCCTGGACATAAGCAGGACATTAATACCTAGAAGTGTACTGGAGCTACCTTGCACCACACAGAGCAGATTATAAAATTCTTTAGGATGAATAAAATTACTATCTCTTCACTTAGTTCCACACTTTCTAAAACACAGTGGCAAGTAAAGAAAAATATACAAGATGATCTAACATTGTTCTATAATACTATAAATTGTTGTTCTTTTAATTGGACTCTAAATCAGAAGCTGAAATCAGCCTTCTTGCTGGGATATAAAGTGATTGCAGTAACAGTTACTGTCATTTTGAAAAAGGAAAAAGATGTCCTTTGTTTTGTAGCTGTTTCTCCCTGTGGTAAGGGCAACATGGGGAGAGGAAGGAACATCTCCCCAGCACAGGTTGGTTCCATCTGGTGAAGTTATACCTCATGACTGCCAGATGGTGTCATCATGCACTTCCAATGAAAACACTGCTAGACAGAGTATTGGCAGTGAGTAAGAGGTATCTGTACTGAGGTTTTCTTATACCCTCTCTGCAACTCATAAAACTTAAAATGTAAATCATTTGATTTTTAAACTATAAAGTTTGCATAAACAAAACAAGGAAAAGGTAACCAAGAACAAGTTTCTGCAGCACTTAATTCAGTTCCATATTTTCAATAAAGAAATGTCATTATAAGAATTAGTTATTCCAGTATATGCATCTGTAAAACTCTAAATAAAAAAAAATTAAAAAAACATGCATCAGGAACAAAAATTTGCAGTTCTCAACCATGCTTTAACACTATCCTCTGAATCAAAGAAAAGGTCCCAAGAACTCCGTATGTTTTATTGCAGTTTTAGTAAATCCTCTTGTTTTCACAAGATTAATTTATTCTAAACATACCTACAAGTGCCCAGGCTGGAAAGTGACGAACATATGGGAAGAATATCCAAGACTGTTTTGTACAACAGACACATTGACACATCGCAAAGCAAATATTCATTGATTTGGAGCTAATACTGAAAGAAAAAATTACTCTTTTAAATCAAAGGTTTTAGAGCTGTGCTTGCTAATGTTAAAGCAGCCAAAATTTGGCTTTTTGGCAAATGCATCATAGAAAGCATCTGTTTACGGACTATTTAGTCGAGGTTACAAGAGAGTATAATATTGTAGCCCTTAAAAACCCTGTCATTGTTTCTTTCAGCTGCTGCATGTTTGTGAAGCTCCAAAGGCCTTGAAAGGAGCCAGAGCAGAGCCAACAGGTCAGGGCTAGATAAAATTAAGAAAGAATCCGAGGTCAGGACCATGAAAGAACTTTTTTTTTTTTCAGAACAGCAAGTCCACCTCCAGCAGGCTTTCATTCAATACAGATAAAAGGGCTAAGAGGAGAAAGAGCACTCCACAGCTGGATTTAAGATTTAAAAAAAAAAAAATCCTGTTTAGGGACAGAACCAGATAAGGGGACTCAAAGAAAATAGGGCATTTTAGTACCATTTATTATTGACTCATTAAATCCAGACGCTGGACATTCTTCTGTACCTGACTGCTCTGAACATCTCACTACTCTGACACACTGGAAAGAAATGAATTTCTTGGTATATGGAAATGACAGATTTTTTCCTTTATTTGTTCCATAATTATGATTGCATAGGATTGAAACCTGCTGTTGAGCTTTACACACACACACACACACACACACACACTCTCTCTCTCTCTCTCTCTCTCTCTCTCTCTCTCTCTCTCTCTCCCTCCAGATTTGGTTCCTTTTATTTAAAAAAAAAGAAACTGAAATGTTATTGCACATGGAAGGCAGAAAAATTGTTGGCAGTTAAGTTTAACTACAAAAACTTATCTGGCCAAATGTCCATTTTTAATTTAATCTTTTGTGTTGCTGGGTTTTTTGTGGAACCTACAGGTCCATTGTTGTATAGTGGTCTGGCTGGATAGCTCATTGGTCTAGCCTTCCAGGGTGACTGCACTGCCCCCAAGCCTGTCCCTTCAACACAATAAACTCCAGATAATTATTCAGAGAAGAGGCCAGCAGCATGGGCTGCTGTGACACCTGGGTCATGGCCTTTGACATCAAATCTGGGGCTAGCCAAAGTCTGCTCCAAGCAACAGAGGTCCAGGGGAATTATTAAGGGGGAAGGGTGGGAAAGGAAGAGCAGTGAGAAATACTATCCTGAAAAATGCACTTTTGAAGCGAAGCAATGTAAATACAGAAGAAACTTATTAGAAAAATAAGCAAATATATTTCAGATACACAAGGCAAAAAAGTAGATCAGTGTATTAGACAAATCAATGACACCAAATTATAATACACCTTCAAACTTTTAAGTTTTAAAACTGTTCTTCTCCAAAATATGCAACAGACAGCAGCTGTTCACTTAGCACTGGATTTCATGTACCTGCATTATTTTAAACTGTACCTACACATTCCTCTAGTCCCATGCATTAGATAAGAACAAATGTTTAAAACAAATAAAAAAATAGTTAAACACTTTAATTACACTTTTAAAAAAATTCTATTGATGCACTGCACACGTTACAGAGACGTATATTTACAAATGTTTTCATATGTGGTTATTTAGGGAGATTTAGGGGTTTTTAAAATAAAAGAGTGGGATTTAATTAGATTAACACAATTAAAATGTGGGTTTTAAAATACTCAGACTGAGACAGTCCAGAAGATTATAAATTATCAGCATTTCACATCCCAAATGGTTTACACATCAATTTAAAGATAATTGAAGATGGAACAGAGACTGTCTGTAATACTCGTGTTTTCCTTTACCAACCAAGTAACTAAAAGGGAAAATATACAATTTGTTCTTTCTACAACATGGTAAAAGTTTATTTTGGTAGAAACTAGACCATATGACAGATGTGAGTTGATTCAACTAAATGGTGTAGGTTTCTGCGGTTTTGGATGGCTCCCGCTTATTTGTCTAAACCTGAAAAGGCTCCATATCCCTTTTGTAGCTTTGTTCTATCCCCCTGAAGGGCCTCAGAACAAACAACACCTCACACCCCCTTGCAGTAAAAACATCACCTCTACTACTGCCCACAATCAGCAATCTCAGCAAAAAAGAGGAGAGGGAAATTCCCTGGGTATAGCATTTTGGTACCTTAGAGGCTGCAGAAATGAGGAATCTGTTTAAAGAGTTTAATTTTTTGTTTTTGGAAAGTCTAAGCAGATTTAGAGAATTTCAGCTTGCTTTGACCAGATTTTTCTTCAGAACAATGTCACATAATATTGCTCCTAGTATATTTCAAAGTGTTTTAAATCAATTCCTGTTTGTGCTACACTAGTTAAACATTCTTTTAAAACAGGAAGGAACAGTGCTGTCCAATAATTTAACAGCACACTAACACTATAGATATCCTAATACTAGCTGGCTTGAGTCATATATTTCAATCTGCGTCTTCATAGGGGAAATTTCAGTTCACGTACTCAAAAGCTGACTTGAAAGTGATACCAGAGGCCTGGACAAACACCTAATTTTGATCTTTTGTGCTCGGCTTTTCTTCTGGGAGACCTTTTCTTTTGTTGCTGCCCAGTGGAAGGAACATAGCTCATTGGTCCTGCTTTGAAAGATGAGAGCACTGCCCCTAAATCCACCCCTTTGAGTACAATCAGTTTAATGGAATTATGTAGAAAGAGGCCATCTTTGAAAGAAGAAAGGAGGAGGAAGAGTGTCCAGAAGAGCCAGCAGAGCCTTAATTACCTTAAATTCCTAACACAGATACTTCCATTACAAATTTGTACCGAGATCCCAACTCACAATGTGTCCAGTACTGTAAGTATTCATATCTGTGTGCGTGCATGTGTAAGTGAAAGAGGAAATATTTAGTGAACTAAGCAACATTATATTACAAGATAAAACTAACTAAACGAATGCCTTTAATCCCGCATTTCAAGAGGGATACTCTAGAGTTAAAAGGATCCTACCAGATTAGCTGAAAATTATCCAGGAATAAGTTATTTCCACAATGAAAACCAACTTCTCCAGGTTCTTAGAAAAAAATATTTTAGATAAATTTGCCTGATGTTTATATTTGAAAACATTCTTACTCAAAAGGCATCTAAACCATAGGAAAATAAGTGCTCCACAAAATTTGGTTTAACATCTGTTTAAGCAACAGCGATGATATCGCACATATAGACTGTCTGACATACAGCATCATCTTACAAACAATACATTTTTACACACTGACAAAGGGAATCTATTCATGACACCCAAACTTCCCCTCAAGCTATGAAATAAATTTCCTTTCAGAACTAACATTTCTCTGTTGGGCTGTCATGGGCTCCCCATGCCATTTTGACCCTTTTGTGCAGCTAAATGAAAACACCATCTATCATTACTTGCACCACAGTGACTTTCTAGGAGGTGCACAGTTTCATTGCAAAAACATCTGTGGTTTGGTGACCCTCATCCCAGATCCCAAGCTTTAAGTACTACTGTTGCAATCATGATTACAGGATACAAAAATCTCAGGTAGTCTACTAACAAATAGCAGAGTTTGCTTCTTCCCTAGATGGGCAAAAAAATCACACTCATTCACTTCCAAATTGTTATGGATAAAACAAATCAGACACAATATGAGAACAAAGTAATAAATTAATACAGGATCTTTACAATAAAACACCCTGTTATAATATTGCATTGTCTGTTGTTATCAATACATTCCATCTCCAAGGGCAAATATTTCAGTGGTACAATCCAAATGGGTTGGGGGTGTGCGGGTGGAAGCAAAACCTGCATGTCTGCATCCATACAGCTGCTCATGTATATCAGTCACACAATAGTTGGTTCTAGGAGTACCTACCTACCTCATATGCACCCAATGTGCTATGTGTTTGTATGTGCAATCACTTATACACTCAGTCTGCAGATGCTAATTCAGAGGCTGGTTAAGGAAAACTGAAAATCTGACCCTTCAACTCAGCAAACTTTAGGGTGGTAATCAAGAAGGCAGCTACAAGCAAATTCATACAGATCTAGTCATATCTTGATATGTGCAGAAGGTCAACAGGCAATTCCTGTCATCTTGCCAGCGACACCACGTTCAATGGCCTCTGTAATACTTCATTTGCTGAAGTGAAATCCAGCTTAATAAGAAATGACTTAACAGGAAGGGCTGTCAGCACGTTTCCTTTACAACCTGGCTTTAATGCAGAGTACTCCCTGAAACTTTGGCACACACTGCCAAATCCACGAAGTGATTTACAATAACAGCGTTCATAGAAGGACTGAATCCAGCCACCATCTTTTACAGAGTCCACCCCTGTGCCTCAGGTCAGCAGGTAATGGGTGCTACGATATGGAACTCTTTCCACCTTCCAAACTCTCACACAGGATATATGATGCAGGCCATCCCTCCATATATGTACACTGCTGACTCTTCCTAGGCACAGACAGGAGTGACACTTTTCACCAGATGTGGCCCCTGGAAGCGCTCTACAGCCATGACTTAACACAAATGCACAGCTGCAAAGAGCTTCTAAAGGGCCTGATCCTGTGACCAGATGAACCGCTGTTACATGAGGGTTCAGATGAAGGTGCTCCAAAGTGTAGTGTCTTCATTAACTTGTGTCTGTGTGCCAGGAGCAGGGCTGGCTGATGCTTCTGATGTTGTTTTCAGAATGGGAGGGGGGGAGGGAGCAGAAGGAGCTCATTCAGGGGGTTGCCCAGCTGGTGCCAGAGGTGCCAGAGCGAGGGACAGATAGACTGGAGCCCCCCTGAGGTGGGGGCTCCAATCCAACCACCCCTCCATTCCAGTGCAAACTAGGAAAACTCCAGCACAGACCTCCCTCCACTGCCTTCTCCCCCTCCCATCGTGAGACAGCACTGAGGGTGGGGGGAGAGGGGCATGGAGCTAGGGGGAAGAGGCTGCAGAACACAGCTTCTCTCCCTGGATTGGCTCCAAATTGGAGCTTGATCCCTCACCCTCCCGACCCAACAGTTAATGTCTGTTGGGTTGGGAACATGGGTCTAACTCATGGTGGTTTCTGTAAAGCACCATGAGTTGACTGGGAAACTACATTTCTGTCTGCACCTGCTGTTACTTTTCCCTCTCTATCCCCTTAGCTGCCTGTTTCTGTGTAAGAATCTCTAGCTGGTTTTATTTCTTTATTTCTTACCAGAGGTGCTGTAGTTACAATTTATGTCATATACCCTCTCTATTTGGCATTATATGATTATTTTTCGATTTTGACATTTCCATCCAGAAACATCCCAATATACGACACTTCTAGAAAAAGAAACTAACCATCTTCCCCTGGATCAGAACAAATACCCCAGACAGCACTCCATCCTCCCTTCTAGTGTGTAGTATTGCTGTACTCAGTGCTGCAAGCTTATGTGGTATTCAGAGGGCTAGTAGTACTCTACACGGGTACACTAATTGAAAGAACATTAGAACTGAAACTCGGCGTTTGGAAATGAAGCCTGATATGCATAATTTAATGGTTTCCTTGGAATTTTCAAGCACTGTGAAATTTGGTACAGATAATACTAGCCTGAATAATAACCAGGACTTTTTTATCCTTGTTTAAAGAATCATTAAACTCTGTTTTTGTAGGCTAACTCATAAAATGAGCTCCAGCAGACAGACTCAACCCCAGTTTGCAGGCTAAATCTAGTCCCCCATGTTGTATCATTCATCCCACAGGATTCCCCACAGGTCTGTGGCGAGTCCTACAGGCTGTGGCTGCAAACACTAGATTAGGCATGTGGGGTTCAATCCCAGTGCACAAAGCCACGTATGGGTGGTACAGGGTGCCAGAGCCCAATCTTAACACATGGGGTCAGATGGGGGTGGTGCAGAGCCCCAGGGCCAAATCCTAGCACATGGGGGTGATGCAGGGCCCAATCCTGGTACATGGGGGACAGCCAAGAGCATGATCCAGGCATACAAGACTGATCAAACTTCTGGCATAGCCTCCACCACCCATCTGGCCCACACACCCAAAATGTTGAGCATCACTGAGCTACAGCATTTGTACTGGGGAGAGAAGGGGAGGGATGGAAGAGGGAACACCTCAATATCATGGCTTCTATACCTTTTAGTGAAATTAGTGAAACAGCTAATAACTGTTTAAAACACAATTTAAAAATATTAAAATACATAATTAATTCTGAATCTTTGCTACACTTTTAAAAACATTACCCCAGCAATAAATTTTGCCCATAAAAGGCCTCAGTTCTTCCAGAGCATCTTAGAACGTGGCCCTAATGCTTCCTAGAACACAAAAACTTTCTCTTTACTGAGAATGGTTTTGGTTCTCTAAGCTTTGCTCTGAGCATTGATATCCTTCCCCTAATATTGTTTGTTGTTTTTTTTCAAAGCAGCAGCCACCAACAGGAGCAGTCTGACGGGTTTGCAAGGTACCTAAAGCTTTCTGAAAATCCTTTGCTCTTTCAAAAGACAGCACAGACTGCTATTTCTTTGCTCCTTATAAGCAAAGTATTATTTTCCACATTTGGAAGTGGATCATCATACTTAGAATACACTGTATATAGTATAGTAATATTAAAGAGTGAGAACATTTCTCCTGTGGGGTTCCACTGGTAATAGAACAGAGTTTTTCAAAGACTATGTCCAAGAATTCTTTCTTGCTTTTAAAAGGTGTTTTGCAGTCCTATAAAATGGAATTAGGGGAAGTTGTAAAATCCTGCTTGAACATTGAGGTTTTGTTATTGAAAATTTATGTTTGATACAATCTAGAAAATGTGTTGCTACAACAAATTTTGTTTTTATTAAAATGCCTGGCCAACATCCAAGTTTCCACAAGAAAAAATACTTGCCACAACTTTTTTTTTGTTTGTGTGAGGTTATTTTGTAAATGGGCAAGAGCAGATATAAATAACAAATATCTAAGTAGCCTGATATGGAGGCTAACCACAGTCCAAAGCTGACTGTTCATCTTTTCCAATGCATGAATGATTTAGATTCTAGATATCTTAACAGCTTGAATGAAAGAAAATAGTATTAAAACAGCTCTTTCTTTAATACCTCTGCATTTAAAATTTACACAGCCTTTAGAGACTTGGAACTTGACAACTCTTGTAGACTGGCTGATGGATTATTTAAATAGGTGATCACTTAACTCTCAGGTAGCCTATTTAATTTGTAGAACTAAGTATTGGTATTACCCAAAACAGTAAACATCATGAATTCTATTTAACAAATATGAAAGCTGAAGGACAAGAAGTTAAGTGGCTCACCCAAGGTCACATTGCAAGCCAGTGACAGAGAAAGGAGCAGACTACAATCTACTGGCTACCCTGTGTTGTTCTATTCATTGGACTATACTCATGGTACCTCACATTAGCAGAAGTAAGGTCAAAGCAGTTTGAATATTCCCATAGATAAAGATGAATCACTTATAAAATCAGGCTACCCATCCTCAGTTACAGAAGAGTCGTGTCATAAAATGTATCCTGACAATGGTTATGAATGTATTACGGTCTTCACCTACTTGGTTCTAAGATGATGTGGCAAATGGAGCTTGGGACTGAAAGACTGAATGACAGCTGACCATCTACCATGCAGAATATGTGTTTGCCTTGTATTTTCTCTACAGCCTATTCAAAGACAATTTGAACAAAAGCTGTCAGGACTTCAACCCTCTTTTCTCAGATGATATTTCAAACCTCCATGATAGAGATTGGTGTGATCATGATCCCTAAACCTCACGGACAGAATAACCATGTTATAAATTCCATTAATGAAAGCAAACTTCCATAAAGGGGAAGTGTGTTCTGATGCACAGACCACAGGGTTGGGAGTCTAGAGATCAGCAATTCAATCAGCAATTCTAGTCCCAGCTCTCCCAGTGATTTAATAATTAGGATTTCAAAGTCCAAAGTATTAATAATGAATAAGGATAGAAATATAAGGAATTTACACAGAGAGCCTAGCTTTACTAGCATTTCAGAATTGTTTGAAAGGGGAAGGATTTACTGCCGCTTGTACCCCACTGGCTACCATCCCTGGATCTCCCTGGACAGGAAGAGGTCTCTGTTGGTGCTGGTCTTAATATAGGCAGATCCAGGCAAGAGAGGAAAATAGAGGAATTACTTCCCAGAGCAAATGCTACCTGAACAGTTTATTTTAAATAAAGACAAACAGAACACTTCTCAGTCTTATAGCTTGTTTTCGTTTTTGCTGTTATAATGTATAATACAATTTTGTGGGTATGCTCACACAGTTACCACATATGGGGTGCATCTACACATGCTTTTACGCACACCTAAACTTAATGTGCATTTGCCTAATGCAAATTAAGGCAATTTAGGCACACATCTATATGTGTACACACTAAGGCACATTAACACAGTGTGCAGACCAACTTGGGACTAAAGTTAGTCCCAAGTCAGTCAACATACACAGCATTAATACATTTTAGCACATCGACATGTGTGTTAAGGCGCTTTAGCTATTCATGCCTAAATTTGATATCTGCTTTTGCAGGTATTAAATTTACATGCAAATAGCCTAAAACTGCCATTTTCAAGGTATATTAAAGGCACACACGTAGAACTGCATGCTTAACATGCCTTAAAAATGGCTAATGTGCCTCATATTGGCACATGTAGACGTGCCCTTGGGCATTCAAATTTCCACTATGAGAACATTTGAGGCAGAAAATGTGGTTCAGAGAGCATGCTTGGTGCTCTGCTAAGCAAGGAACATATTTCCCTTGTCTTACTTCTAGAATTGTATTAAATAGTCTTTGCTTTCTATGAATCTGTTTTAGGCTGAAAACAAGATTTTACAGAGAAACTCCGTAACAAGATTTTTCCTAACAGCAAAAGAATCCTCTGATCTGTCAAAATGGCCTCTTTTGAAGGAAAAAAAGTTGGAGGTCCTGCAGAAAAAAATAATTCCTTTTCCACAATAGTGTATTTCACCAATGCAGAAAATAAAGTTAATGTAATGTTTAATTACAGCACTTATAGAAGTAAAGAAGGTATTATTCCAGGCATGAGGATTCTCAGAAAGTGTAATACCTTATTCTTAGAAGTAGAGTTGCTTATCTCCAAACACAAGACTTTTTGCAAACTCAAGGTATTAACTTTCCTATACTCCTTTATCACAACCAGTCAAGTATCAATTCCTGGACAGCAACAAAAGTCGAGGAGAAATATATCACTGAACTTCTAGATTTTAGTTAAACAAATGAAGTTAAAAAAAAAAAAAAAGAAGGAAAAAATTAAGAAATAACTGGCCAAATACAGCAAATGTTTTCTTCTGTCCACTCTGAAGTCTCTTTCATGTGCTAATGGTGGCATTTTTTTAAACTCTTCCCCTTTGACTTACTCAGACCTTTAAAGACCTCACACATCTAATGGTTCCTCACATTCACCAAGAACAATCGAGAGAGGTCTGGGGGTTGACATACCATATGATTAATGGACAATGTTGATTTAATTTCCTATAACAGGAGTTCTCTAAGCCTTCTCTAAGGAGCTGTTGCTTTGCCTTAAGTATTTTAATAATGAGGTCCAGTAAATACTGAATTAAACAAATTTTGCCTCAAATTCAGAAGTCCTTCCCCTCTTTAAAAAAAAAGAACTCCACATATTTAAGATTCATTGGAATAAAAAAGAAAATGTTGTACTAGGATTCTCTCAAAAAATAATGAAACATCATCCATCCTTTATTACCAGGTCAACTGATTACTTTTAAAAGAAAAGGAGTGAAAGCAAGCAAAGACAATGTATTAAAAAAGGTGAATATTTATTCATCAAAAGACCAAGGTAGTCAATTTCAAATTAAACTGATTTAAAAATATAGTCCAACACACATATTTCAATACTTTTGAACATCTATTAAAAAACCCCCTCAAGTTAAAGGGTAATTAAAAAACAATCAACTTGTATAAAAGAATCAAGAAATATATTAGTTTTGGCTTTAAATGATTGTCATTGTGTCTTTGCTTGATATTAGTATAGCAACTGACCAGAAAGCTATTTGCATACAGTGGAATTGTTAGGCAATGAATGCAAACTTTTCCATGCTGACTTCTCTTACATATTTATTTTTAAAGCTGGAATTTCTAGACCCAATAATGCTGACTTAAAAGTGTTTGCTTCATAACATTCCTCACTCTCACACCTACTGGAAATACTACATATAAACACTTGAAGGAAACAGTTTTCTCCTGCCACACTGCAAACAGCCCCCTTCCCACTCCCCTCAAAGCTCCAAGGCTTCACAACATCTTCTAATCTAGTTCTTCAAACAGTTGCTAAACATTTAGCTACTCATGGTCCCTAAAGAAACAACTGTATCTGATATTTCAGCTGGAGTGGCAGCTGGGAGAGTGGGGAAAAAGCACAAATCCACCATTGCAGGTAACTACTGCCTTTCATACCATGAGTGAACATATCTTTTACTTTCTCCATCCTCTTATTTCTCATGCAATGTAGTCTCTGCTATTGATATATCAAAGCCTGTATTTTCTCATTTTTATTTTATGGACTGTTACAAAGTATTGTCACTTGAAATAATGGAACTTCTTTCTTCCTAAAGACTCCAGCTATCTACTCAGGGGGGCATAGTTAATTGGACTGAATACTCTATTTAGCTATTTAAAGTGAAGCTGTATAAGTACAGTAATGTACAGTAAATCTTTATTCAGTGTTGAGGTTCAATGAGTATCTGTTCTGTACATTTTTCATGCAAGAGAACCTTCCCCAGCTCTTAAAAAAAAAGCTTTGGCAGTTAAAATGTATTACAACAAAAAACAGTGCATGTGTGAGGCCAGCAGAATGATTTTTTTCACAGAAAAATATTTCAAACTGAAGATTTGTATGCCATGTTTACAGGAGCTGCACACAAAGCACAAAGTCAGAGAATCTTTGGAACACAAAATCTGAGAAGGCAGTAACAGCTTTTAACCCCACCCCCCAAAAAATGTGTTTTATTTAGGCAGATTAATCATTTCAGACAGATTCAAGTCACTCCATGACTTCCCATTTTGCCCAAAGAAACCTAGAATGTACTCATTTCTTTGAGTGTTTGTCATGTTGTGTCACATGTAATACTCTAATCAATACTGTAACAGATATGTTACTCACGAAGCTTTCAGTATTTTAGAACCTATTAATGTTGACTGATGGCTAAACCAGTAAATTATTGAAATGTCTGATGGCGTAATTTAAAATTGACAAATACATTAAACTTTAATTAAAGCTTTCCATTATAAATGAACCGGATAAAAATAAAAATTTACTTTCAGTTGCAAAATGCAGGGGAACATCTTTGGATATTAACTATTCCATAAATGTCAGGGTCTTTAACAGCAATATAATTAAAAACAAACTAGTAAAAAACCCAACCAGTTGATGATCATTCAAATTATACACTTGTGGATACCAACGAAAAAAATGATACAATATATTTGTTTTTCGAGAAAAATTTGTGGTGGAACCTAGTATATGACAGAAATAGTCACACAATTATGCAAAAGTAAAAATGCCCGACTTTTAATGATGTGGCAAGTGAACTGTATACTAAAAATGCAACACTGGTAACTGGTAGTTTAACTGGCCTTTCTTGACAAATCCGCTCAAAACAAGCTGATATATAACATCCCTACTCAATGCTATACAGAAGCAGTCAAATAAGCTGCATCAAATTCAGATCTGACATAAGTGATGACCATTCCATTGTGTTCCAATGAAGTGGCATCCAATTATGCTACATCTGAATTTGGCTCTGGGAGAATGAGTTTTGCAATCTGAGTAAAATGATTTGTAATCTTTACATTTGTGGATACCAACTAAACTTTGTTTGTTTTGTTTGGGAGGGGGGTTGGTGTGTTAAGCACATATATATTTAACCACCATGGTCCTTGGGGAAAGCAAGAGGTTACAAACCGCTGAGGAAAAGGTGCTTTTAAATGCTCCCAATCTACTTCTAGACCCTTTTGTTTTTATCAGTGTGCAATAAGATCAACTCCCCCCCACCCAACAAATCCCTTATGTTTTAGCTGATAAGTAATAGTAGCAAGTCTGTTATATATAATCAGGAGAACTGACAGATAAAAGGTTTAGTTTAAGGCTGTAATCAGAGTGAGTAAACACTAGACTGACCAGCTGTAAACAGTAGTAATAAATGATAATATTTGTCCTGGTCACCTACTGAACTATTAACACACATTTCACTATGTAACAATGTAAATATAATGCCCTTCTAATGCATACAGTATATATAGTGTACACGGCTGCAGCCCCAAAAGCAACTCAACTAAACATCGGTTGCTGAGCTTTAACAAAAATGAACATAGGTTCTTGATTTATTTAAATAGAATTGTACTGTGGTCATATCAACATTTTTGCTAGCTATGATAGTCAGATTCAACATGGAACTCTTAATGCAAAAGAAATGCAGTTATTAGACTGCATTTTACTTGGCAAAACTACCAATATAGTATATACACAAACTTTTGCAAGGGGGGGAATGATTACTTCAGGGAAACCAACACAAAATTCTGGGGGAGGGAAGAATCCTCTACGGAAGATATCCCTAGGTTTCAAAAAAATTAAACTTGAAGACAGTTTCTTCAGGACTGCTTTTTCAGCTGACCTGCCTTTATTTTTGTTAGCCCATGATTGTTTTGTAAAAATGTTCCCATCAAGTATTTGCTTCCTCAAAATTGTATATGAAGATTCAGCTTTAGGAGTTCCTGTCACCGGTATTTATATGCAGGTGACCATCTTCATTCTTCAAACAGACAACTGCACAGTCTTTTGGATATAAACACTTAGTAACGTACTGAATGTCCACCAAAAAAAAAAAAAAAAAGCA
>NW_017728996.1:32036996-32039776 GCF_001723915.1 Gavialis gangeticus
CAGTCTTTTGAAAAAAAACACTTAGTAACGTACTGAATGTCCCCCAAAAAAAAAAAAAAAAAGCAGAGGAAAGGACGTAAAGCTGAAAATGTATCCCAAACTATCAGAAATTCAATATGTTAAACAGAGACAGTGTTACAAGACATTTCAATACAAAGTTGTAGCTAGTTGAACTTTTAAAAAATCCTAATCCATTTATTCTTCTCTACACATACTCATTTATTTATAGACTCTAGAAAGCATTTATTCCCTGGCGTCCCATGTAATAAAGAAGACAGGAAATTCCAAAGGTCCTCCTGGAAAGGGGTACTGTGTCAGGGAAAGGTAAAAGTATTTAGTCTCTGTTGCTCAAAGAGTTTTCACTAAGGTTATCAGACCAGTTTTTCCATCCCCTAAGGTCTCTGGGTGAAAATGATTATTACTATATCATCTTAAAAACAGCAGAAACAGACAAGCACCAAAGACTGCACATCTTGGCCACATTCATTTATATCAGTAAACACCTATTAACCATACACACCTATTAACTAGGGCTGTGTGAGCCTTCAGACCGTGCTTCAGATCCGAAGAAGCTTTGGACACTTTGGTGTCCAAAGCAGCACATCCAGATCGAAGCACTGGCTTTGTTAGGCTTTTTGAACCGTTTCAGAGCTGCTTCGGAGATCCAGCCATAGGGTATAATGGGCAAATCAATTAAATATCTAGAACTTTGTTTTTGTCCGATTTGGCTGAAACCTGAAGGGATGGTAGCCTCTGCTGAGAGCATGAAGCCTGCCAAGTTTCAAAAGGATCGGTGCAGGGGTTCAGGGAGAACTGCACCCCAAATTCTTGAAACCAAAACTCATGTCATATCTGTGTGTTACATCACGGGGGGTGAAAACTGCAGGGGTGGTAGCCCCGGTGAGGCCACAAAGCCTGCAAAGTTTCAGGAAGATAGGTACAGGGGTTTGGGGAGAACTGCACCTCAAGCTGGTGACAGGCAAAACTTGTGACATGGGTGACAGTGTGTGTGTTAAGGTGCAGTGGGGTGAAAGCTGCAGGCCTGCTAGCCCCTGCTGAGGCCACGAAGCCTGCCAGCTGTCAAGGAGATAGGTGCAGGGGGGTTCTGGGGCCCTGCACCCCTAGCTGCTGATAGACAAAACTTGTGACATGGGTGCTTGTGCAACTGACTGTCTCCGTCTTGGGGCAGTTGATTGTGTGTATTGATTATTTCCTCTCCTTAGTCTGTGGTTTTGTAGATGTTAATCCACGCTTGTTATGTAGTAGCTAGGTACTGTTTATTGAGCTGGTCCTTGAGTGAATCATGATTCACTGGTAACTGGTAACACAGTAGCTTAGCAGCCAGGCCTGCAGTAGTCCCCCCACTCCCAATGCCCCAAGACAGACACAGTTGTACAAGCACCCATGTCATGAATTTTGCCTGTCAGCAGCTAGAGGTGCAGGGCCCCAGAACCCAGAAGCCCTGCGCCTATCTCCTTGACAGCTGGCAGGCTTCATGGCTGCAGCAGGGGCTACCATCTATGCAGCTTTCACTCTGCTGCGCCTTAACACATACAGTGTCACCCATGTCACGAGTTTTGCTTGTCCGCAGCTTGAGGTACAGTTCCCCCCCGAACCCGTGCACCGATCTTCTTGAACCTTGGCAGGCTTCATGCTCTCAGCAGAGACTACCACCCCGGCAAGTTTCATCCGAAGCAGACAAAAGCCAACAAGTTATAGATATTTCATTGATTCCCCATTATACCCTATGGCTGGATCTCTGAGGTGGCTCCAAAGCTTCGGAGCCACTTTGGCCGGATCGAAGCGGGAACCCAGTCCAGAGCTCCGGATCAGATCGCTGGCAGCCGAAGCCGCTGGATCCGATGCGGGACTGAAAGCTGTCTACTTGCACAGGCCTACTATTAACCATACTAAACACCTTACCTATTTGAAACCTTTTTGCGTTTCTAATTAGAACTGCTCTCTACAAAGTGTAAATGCTGGCTGGTTAAAGGAGGTGTTCTTGGCCACCTTTATTATATAAGAGAGCACACATTTTTCAACTTTTATTTAAAGCAATACAATGCCAATGTTTGTTAGGTTGCACGCACAGATGCTTTGGTCTAACCAGTTGTGGGTAAATCCACCAGCTCAAAGCAGGACTTTGGACAACACTTATCAGGACAGAAACTGTTAGAAACAATGACAGGCTAAACAAGACATTAGTAATGGCTGACTGAAAACTGAACCTAATTTCTGAGTTCTTTTTACTGTGCTATGGAATAATGTTGATATAGCTTTTTCTCAAGGTCTGAAGTACGGTAGGGACCTGGTAGATACTGAACCATTTTTATTGATTTAATTACTTACATTACATAGAAACAGTAAAAGTAAACTTAAAAATTAGATAAATAAAAACACAACTAATGTTATGGAATGAATTTCATAGTTTCATAGTTTCTAGGGTCGGAAGGGACCTGAGCAGATCATCTAGTCTGACCCCCTGCCATGGCAGGAAGAGCACTGGGGTCAAATGACCCCAGTGAGGTGGTCATCCAACCTCCTCTTAAAAACCCCCAGGGTGGGAGCCTGCACCACCTCACTTGGAAGCTGGTTCCAGACTCTAGCCGCCCTGACCATGAAGTAGCGCCTCCTGATGTCCAACTTAAACCTTCCCTCCGCCAGCTTGTGACCATTGTTCCTGGTCACTCCTTGCGGCGCTCGGGGGAACAGGGACTCCCCCAGCGCCTGCTGATCCCCCCTAACCAGTTTATAACAGGCCACAAGATCCCCCCTCAGCC
>NW_017728996.1:32040282-32054789 GCF_001723915.1 Gavialis gangeticus
GGGTGAAGATCATCCGGGCCGGCTGACTTAAAAATGTCCAGCCCCTCCAGAAGCTCCCTAACTAAATCCTCACTCACTCTAGGCCCAGGTGAGCCTCCCCCGGGGAGTGCATCACACCCCCCACCCCCTCCAGCTAGGCAAGCTGCAGCCGGGCATAGCTCCTGCTCCCACATCCCGTGCCCCCCTGCCTCAGCTGGACAAGCAGTGGGGGGGCACAGCCCCCACTCCCAGCATCTTTCACTGCCCACCTCCACTCCTCCTCAAAGTGCAGTCTTTTGCTCCCTTTCCGTTTAACAAGGCAGCAGCAAAAGATTATTCACAGGTTTTTTACTTCTGATTGGACATGCTTAAGGCTCCTACCATAGAGGTCTTAGCTCTCTCCAGAAACCCATTCCTGCCTCCAATAAACTAGACAAGATAACGTGTCAGCAGAACCCACTTACCACTTCCTCTGGAGAGCAGGCGAACAGTGTCAGCCTGGTACAGATAGAGGGTAGGGCTGTGAGAAACTTCAGTAGCTGATTTGAGTCAGAGGAGATTCAGCCCAATTTGGCGGCTAAATCTCCAGATCAACTCAGGAGACCCATTAAAGGTCTGAATCGAATTGGATACCTCTGAATCGATTCGGAAAAGATTCGGCACCCATTCAGAGATTTGGCCATAGACTAAACAGGCAGCAGTCCTCAACCACACTGGACATAGCTGCCTCCAGTTGGTAAGTCTGTTGTGGTGGGCAGTGGGGAGAGAAGGGGTGTGGGGTGTGCAGATCAACATCCCCACAGTGAGGGACAGATTAAGGCTGGGGCTGGAACAAGCTGCCCAGCCGGGGCGGTGGTGGGGGGCAGTGCAGGACTCAGAGAGGGGGGCTCCCTCCATTGTGCACCAGTTGGGGAGGGCATGGGAGCAGGCCTGTCCCCTGGATCTGCCTGAGGTAGGCTGGGCCAGGCTGCACTCTGGGAGTGAGCTGCACCTGCATCACACCCCCCACCCCCTCCAGCTAGGCAAGCTGCAGCCGGGCATAGCTCCTGCTCCCACATCCCGTGCCCCCCTGCCTCAGCTGGACAAGCAGTGGGGGGCACAGCCCCCACTCCCAGCATCTTTCACTGCCCACCCAAAGTATACACTGGCCCAGCCTGCCCCATGCAGATCCGGGGGCACATGCCCGCTCCCATGCCTTCCCAGACTGATGGCACACAGCAGCACAGTGGCAGAAGCCCCCCTCCCTGAGTCACATGCTGCCCCACCCTGGCTAGGCAGCTTGTCCCAGCCCCAATCCATCCTTCTCTGTGTGGGCACTGATCTGCCCCACCCTACCCCCATGTCCCTTCCCTCCCTGCTCCACCCACCGCAACAGACTTACCAGCTAGTGGCAGCTGTGTCCAGCATGGTCAAGGACTGATGCCTATGTAGTCTATGGCTGAATCTCTGAATTGGCGCCAAATCTTTAAATCCGATTCGGCCGAATTGAATCAGGACAGTAACCCAAGTCACCGAATCAAATCACTATCCCTCCAAATCTGCTGAATCCGAATTGAATACTTGCCGCTTCGTACACACCTAATAGAGGCCACAGAGTATGCAAGGGGTCTAATGGCCTTCCTGAAGTTATTTTTTTTTTAATACTTCTAAAAGGGTCATTTGAACATATTTGATAAGGGGAAAAGGAGCTTTTGTCTTTATATCTGATTCTTTTGTTGTTATTTACTTTACTTTCTCACTTTGCCAATCTCTCTTGTACTACATAGTCAGAAAGTTGCCAGACAAACTTTCCTATCAAGAAAATTAACCTCAGCTCCTAAATGCATTTATTCCACAACTGTTTGGAAATACAAACCAGAGAAGCAAATTCAAAGCGTCACAATTAGAATGTATTTTACAGAAGTCAAACTCTACAGAGCAAGAGAGAGCAAAAGAAGAATTAAAAAGGGAGGCAAAAATGCTTGGTATGCATCCAAGGGTCTGCTCCTGTCGCAAATTCAAGTGATAATGTTAATGGAATTTTACACTGGGGCTAGGAAATGGTCTGCTGATGAAAAATAAATGCCAAGACCTTTAACATAAACAAATGTCGGCATGAAACGGAGGATATTTATTTTGAGAGTGGCAAGCCTGACTCCGGTGACAACATTTAATTCCATTTACATGGTGACTATTGTGCCAAATAATCCCATTAAAAAATAAATAGGAGTAACTGGGCAGACTTGCACTGGGGTGAGAGAGGTGATCTGGCAAACATGTGGTAGGAAGCCACATGAGACAGAGAAAATTTTAAAAAGTGACATATTAAATATTAAATTCTTCTTAACATACTTGAACACTAATTTTGTGCTTCTACTTTGCTGACACTCCAATTTTACGTCCAGTCCTGTCACTTTACCTTACATATTGGTTTGTAGTTTATTTACAGTGAACTTTAACATATTATTCAACATCATTATCATACTCAAACCAACGTTTTTCCTAATAAAAAAGAGGCTTGCCTCATCTTAGCAGCACATAGTACCAATCATCAGACAAGACAGTAAACTGCTGCTCATGAACTGATAGGCTTTGCACCACAGATACAGGCCAAGATGCAGCTCCTTTCCAAGTCTGGGTATTCTTTACTTGCTTTGCAACTGTAAAAATTGTTTTAGCTGGCCCTGTTTAGTAATATACCTAAACCTCAGTCTAAAGTGAAAGAACTAGCACTGGAGCCACACTTCATGCATAAGGCTACAAGGCTGGTAGATCAGTGTGTGCAAAGCAGTATGGTACATTTACAACAAAGTAATGAGGAACACTTTCAACCTGGCCAGTCTGGGGTTCAACCTATACCCATGTACAGACATTCAGTTTCTATTGGGAGAATTGCCATTGGTTTCTGGAGAATTGCCAATTTCCCAATAGAAAACAAAAGTGTGCAGATGTTCAAACTTTTTCTTCCACAGCAAAAATGGCTGCTCTGGGAGAATATAACCCAGGAACAACCAGGGTTAAATTGCTCATGGGAAAGTTTATCTTGGAAGACCGAATGTCTGCATACTCTCCTCCAGCTTAACTCTTCCTGGGGACCCAGAGGAGCAGAGCTGGGGCAAAGGCTCCAGTGCCTTTTCCAGATGAGGATCACCACAATCTGGTGAAGACATGGGGGTCAGGTGCTCCCCCACAACTCAGACTCGGGGGGAAGCAGCTGTCAGCTGCTCTTGACCTGCTTCTCACACAGGAGTTCCCAGTGCGAGAAGCAGGTAGGGGTTTTGCTGTTCCGCTCCCTTTGCTCAGTTCCCAGGCACTGGGAGTGGAGTGCAAGGAGCAATGCTGCCCCAAGGCTTTCTCCAAGCCCAGTTCCCAGCTCCACTGGCTTCCCCTTGCACTTCTGCTCATCAGTTGGAGATGTAGGTGGCAAATGGAAGCTGGTGGGACTGGGAGCTGGGCTTGGGGGGAAGGGGGGGGGAACTGTCTGCCCAGCTCCAAGCCCTTCCGAGTTTTAAATCATCCCCCCACAAACACTCAGCTGAGCCATGGGGGGCACCAAGGGTAAGCAGGGGTGGAGGCACTAGGAACCACACTTTGGGAGGCTCTCCCTGGGGTAACAAGCCAAAACACACCAAGTCCTGTCTGTACCTCATACTAGAGAGCCAGGTGTGTGAAGTGAGTGAGGATTTTGCCTGCCTGGCTCCTCTTGCCTGAAGTCCTGTGCAAGCAGCAGTACTGCAAGCTCCTTTAACAACTGTCTTACATTGGTACCCCAGTGTGAAGAGGGAGAGGGACTTTGCCCCACTGTTCCGGTCCCCCAGAAATGGAAAGACTGGAGAAGCTCATGCTTCTCCCAGAGTGGGATCACCCCGGTTGCAGGAAGGCACAAAGAGCAGAGGAGAGGAGGTGGCTGCAGAATAAATATCTGTACTGCTCCCTCTCCTGGAATTGTTTCTAGTGGTAGAAATTTTCCACCACTAAAAATTAACATTTGTACATGGCTTATGAAAAGTAACAAGAAAAAAAAACAAATTATGGAGTCAAAAAGCCAATCAGAAATCAGATTTTTCTAATGGGTTTTAGTGCAAGAGTGACAGATAATTCACTATTCCTGAAAAGCCGCATTTTAGCTAGGCTCAGAAACATCAGCATTATAAAGTAGCAAGTTTCACTTTCATCTTTTCCTGGCATACAGGCTACACCTAAAACGTCAATAAGTTTAAGCTGACCTTGGCTTTACTGACTTACGTTTGTACTAATTGTTTAAGCACATGCTATATCAGTGGTTCTCAGAATTTTTAGAACTTGTTAGAAACCTTATTAGAAATCAAGGCACACTCATTAGACTCACGGCACTCTTTGGAAAATGCCAGTTCTTAGTTTTCAGTCATTTTTCTAAGTGCAGAAAAATAACAGAGTAATTCTTTTGTTGCAAAGAACACATAAAGACCATAACAGGCCAGAGTGTTTTAACACTATATATTTCTATTTGAAATCTGTTGGTTTGCTTGCAAATCAAGTTTGCATACCGAACAGTGCTAACACCCATGGCACCCTGAAAAGGATCTCAGGGCAACCCAAGGTGCCACAGCACTACATCAATATAGTAGATAGAGAAAGCAAGCAACATAATTTTTTTTCAAACACAAGTTACAACTCTTCTTCTTACTTAAATATCAAGGAAGCTTTAGATCCTAAAATATCCTCTGTACATACTGTATTTTCCTAAACCATGCATCAAATCTTGACAACACTTCTAGAGACTGCTTTCATCTATTTAAAAGTATGCTTTACACTATCCTGGTACATAAGGAGCAACTCAGGACTGAAAAACAACCACTAAGATAATCAACTGTGGAAGCAGCTGCTGGGACACTTGACTTTTGTTATTCTAAGCCATCAGTCTATTACCAAGAATCTGTTTCACTTCCATATTCTACACTTAAGGTAAAGGAAGTATAATTACACATTCATGACACCAGTCAGAATTTATTAGAATGAAAAAAATTACAATTAAAATGATTAGTGGGGATTAAGGATGTTGGGGGCTGAGATATTTGAAACAGAAAAATATATTCCCAGAAATTTAAGAGAGATGTAGGATTATGATACATGTCTAGAGCAGGGGTTGTCAACCAGGGGTATGCGTACCCCTAGGGGTACTTGGGAAGCCCCCAGGGGGTATGTGGCAATTGTGCAGAGAAACGGGGGACACTTCTGGCTGTGCCACTGGCACTCTTGGTTTTGCTGCCAGCACCTTTTCACTGCTGCACTTGGGAAACTGCCTGCTCCCCCTCCCCACTGACTGGCCACCAGGGGTACACCAACCAAAAAAGGTTGAAACTCCTGGTCTAGAGTATGTAGCATTTCTTATACAGGTCTCTATCACGATCTTCTTGAATGAAATAAAAGGTTTAAAAACAAATGTAAAAAGCAACTAATTTGTGAGAGATGGATGTCACTGTAGGCTAAAATAAGAGGGTTAATGGCAAAATCCGAAGTGTGCTGACATCAATGGTAGAACATAAGAATCTTCTCAGAGCAGACAATGTAATTTACGTATCTATGTATCTTGTAAAATCGTGTGGCTCAAAAGATGTACACCACACTGTGCATGGTTTCCATATTCTCAAATGGCTTGATGCACATTAACAACTCTGCTCAGAAACAATAAAATAACAGATTCCATATAGGAATGCTATTTTTGGCCTCTCTATAAATCAGCAGCAGTGATAGGTATAACATTTCAGTAGATGCTGATCTACAGTTGTTAAAAATGTGTAAGAAAACGGTAAGCTATCAGGAGATCAGTCTAATCTAGGAGGCAGAGGAAGAGCTTGGAAAGCCAACACCAGAATTTCTTCCACATTATTCATTACTATAGAAACATAACCAACTTCTGGAATTACTTATTTTCTATGGTATTGTCAGGAGCCAGGGTGCCAGTGGCTCTCCAGCTAGTGCCTGCTTATAAGCAGCAGCCCTTCCAGTGCCTAGCAGGCTGCTCAACAAGACAAATACTTCCCCATCTACCCTTGGGCTTCTGATTTCTTGGTTCTTAGTTTCTTGATTCCTGCTTTTGATTCTTAGTTCCCCCATCTTCTCTGCCTGATCCTAGTGTCCTAGCTCCTGCTTGTTCCCGATTTCCTGTGCCCTGGGTCCAGCTCATTAACTGCCTAGCTTCATCTTTGTTCCTGGTTCCTGTCCATGGGTTCCTGGCTGTAGCCTGATTGCTTGTTCCAGACCTCAGCTGAGCCCACTGTGCTTCCACAGACTGCCTTGCCACCTCCTTGACCTCTTGGGCGCAGGCAGAAGCGACAATTTCCACCCAGTCTGGCCCCTGAAAGCGTTCGACAGCCAGGACCTAACACAAGTGCACAGCTGCAGAGCATTTTAAAAGGGCCCAATCCCATGACAATCTGAATCCTCATTACACAAGGGTTCAAATGAAGGTGCTCCAAAGTAGAGAGCCTTGATTAACTTGTATCTAAGTGAACCTGCAGCAGGGCTGGGCTGATGCAATTCATAGGGAGCTTGTTTCTGGGGGATGCTCAGCCAGCACTGGAGGGTGAGGTGGGTTGACTGGAGCCCCCTATCTGAGCTCCTCCAACTCTAGTGCAGGCTGGGAAAACCCCCAAATGGACCTCCCTCCCCTGCCTTCTCTCCCTCCAATCCTGAGACAGCACCAACAAGCTTGAAGAGGGGGAAACAGGGCAAGGAAAAGAGACTGCAGAGATTGGCTCCAAATTGGAGCTTGATCCCCAACCCTCCTGATACAACAGCTAAAGTCTGTTGGATTGGAAGGACTGGTATAACTCATGGCACTTTCTGTGAAGCACCATGAGTTAAACCGGGGAGCCACACTTCTGTCTGTGCCCCTTGTGCTCCAGACTCCAGTCCAGACCCATGTCCCCATGACTTAGCCTGGCTATTATCCATATCTAAGTCCCCCACAGCTTTGGTTCCATGCTCCTGACTCTCTGGCTAGTGATTCTGGTATAGTTCCCTGCTTCCTGTTCCTAACCCTATTCCTCCAACTCATGGTTCTACCCAGGCTCATGGTTATACCACCTAAACTCATTTCCTATAGACCTCAGACTCCTTGACCCACCTAGTCATGTATGTTCCTGATCCCCTGGGCTGTGACCCCCTAGGGTCAAGTCCCAATCACCTACCCTGATAGGTACTTACGCAATACCAGGAGAGTGCCTTCTGTTCCTCCCTCCACACAACCTTTCTCCTGGGAACACCTCAGTGTTCTATTAATGCCTGCAATGTATGATAAAGATGCCACAGATCCTTTCAACTGCCCATTTATTGATAGCCTCCTTAAAACCATGTCATTAAAGTGAGTAAGACAAATAAATAAAGGAACATAAAGATATCTATGCTATCTTCTGGTCCATTAAAATTAAGTTTACTATGATCAGATAATCTGGGAAATGGGTTATAGAGTGCTTTGGCACAATTCTTCCAGGTCAAGCAAATTCCCCATGTATAAACTGGCCAAAATTTTATTTTACTCAGAAACAGAAATGAAACAAATTAATCAGGAATTATTTGATGTCACATAAGCAATCCCACTGAAAGGGAGAAGTTTAATTCTTCATTACTGAATGCATACCCATTCTTGCAGACTGAACTCTGTGGGTTTACAGATTGCAGGGAGTATTAACTGAAGCATCATCTAAACATCAAGCTGATATTTTGTAAGTGAAAGCATTTGTCATGTATTGTTTTATGCAAAACGTCAGTGTTGACAAAAAGTTGAGGCAGGCAGCATGTGCATGCCTTAATGAAAGTCAGACATATACTGTAACTATCAGGAGTCTGTCCAGATTTCTCCTGGCAATAAGGAGATGTAAAGAACTTAGCTGTAAAAATCTAGGTCATGTAACATTTACCCTGCCACTTAACACACAATTTGACATTGGGCACTGCTTTTTTCTCTTGCAGGCTACAAAAATAAAAATTAAAAAAATAAAAATCAAACAAAAATATGAAAACAACCCTAAAGAAGAAAGGTCATGTTTGAAATCCACATTCAAATACAACTTCAGCCACAACCTGCTAAAATTCAGCACACTAGCACATGGTCTAAAGCTACTTGAATACTCTGCAATTTATGCATCCATCCTATGACATCAACACTGAGACAGGTGAGACAAAGGAAAAATCATCATTTTAAATGCTGGTACGTTAGAGTAATGCAGAAAACAATTTCAGATGCTGTGTGTAATGATGACACGGAAAAATTGGGAATGTAAATTTTTGCACATCCTCTTAAAAATCTTGATTGTAATCAGGAAAATTACAAGTTTTGTGAGTACAGATTTACTTCATCTTGGCTTTCATTTCTCCCTAAATTCGTACCAGTAAAGGAACAGTGAAGAAGATGACACTTTACTGGTAAAAGTATATGTGGACAAAATATTTTTATACCCTTCTGTAAAGGAAGTTTAATCAGAGGAAAACTGATGAATTAGGAAAAATTCTCTACTTCAGAGGCTGCATAATGAATAAGTTTACATTTTTCTCACAGTGTTTTTGTAAACTGCAGAATAAGACAAAGGGAGGGAAGGGAGAAGAGAAAAAATATTTATGTCTCAAGACATAGAAGCCACATCCTCCTAACCTGCTGCCCTTTTTTCTCACTGCTCTGTTAAACAGTCAGCTGCTGCCAGATGCTCTGGCTAAAAATGGTCACAGATGGTCAGTTGTCCAGTTAACAGAGCAGAATGCTTTCCTCAGTCTCTCCCTAAAATGGTATCTGGGCTAGATGTAGCAGATGAGAAAATCTGATCATGGTCAAGAGGCCATTTGACCTAGTTAAGACTGCAGGTCAATTCTGATCATTTAGTCAAGATTAATTCTCCACTTGGCCCTAAGTTAAAGTAGGCCATATTGACACAAAAAACCCCAGTGTCAAGCTCTTCTGTGATTTTGCTGACTCTAGTACTGGTCACACCTTAAAAAAAAATCTGAAATAGCTCGTTATACCTGCATATAGAAGCACTTCCAAGTGACTTGTAAATCTTTATGCCAAATTCTACATCAGAAGACAGCAACACATTCTGACAGCAAGCTTGGGTCTGAGGTGGGCTACCACTAGGACCTAGATCAGGGGTGGGCAAAATACAACCTGTGGGCAGGCACCCATCAATTAATTGCATCTTGCCCAGCCCATAGCTGCCCCTGCTGCACTTGCATGGGGCCTGTGCCCTGCTCACTCCCACTGGGGCAACATGTTTTGCTCCTACCCTCAAGTAAGGGAGAGCCCCAGCCCCAACCCCAGCCCCAGCCAGTGCACAGATTCCAGGTGGGGCCAACTGCTGCCGTGGGAACTGCTCGGCTCCCCCTCGTGTCCCTGCAGCAGCGCTCTAGACAGCAGGTAGGGAAGTGCTGGTGGGCAAGGAGAAGCTGCAACTGGGTGGGAACAGAGCCTGGGGCTGGCACCCAATGGGGTGACAGGAGCGCAGAGCCTGAGTCTATTGCACAGGACTCCCAGTGGCTCACATGCAGCTCCTAGGACTCATGTGCCACCGGGGGGAAGCCCTGTGTGATGGAGCCGCTGGCCTTTGCTGCTCCCTGATGCCACATGCAGCTCCCAGGACTCTGCTGGAAGTGGTGCAGAGCCCCACACAATGAAGCCAGGCCAGTTCCGCTCCCTGCTTCCCAATAGTCCCCGGAGCTATATGTGGCAGCAGGGAGCAGGGTCAGGCCTCCAGCTCCATTGCACAGGGCTCTCCTTAAACTCATTAAGCGGCCCTACAGCTGAAATAATTGTCCACCCCTGACTTAGATGCTGATGCTACTTCGCCTTGCTGCCTGGCTGTGGTGCACCATGGGCAACCCTCCCCCCCACAAAAGAATGCCATCATTTCCATTTGCCACCCTCTTGCCCCTCCCGTCCCCTGACTCCACAGGTTAAATCCAATAGCTCCATGAGCTGGATCCATCCCACAAACCACAGGTTGCCAATAGCAAAGTTCTCTATTCTTTTAAGTATAGAAATATAGGTATTCTGCAACATATTATTATTCACTGAATTACTTTGACACCAAATCCAGACTCATGAACTTTATTTGTTGGGGGAGGGGGATAGAAGGTTTAATCCAATCTTGTTCCTTTATAGGTCTCATGTAGAGTTCTGTGATATAATTTTCCAAAATTTACAAAGTTTACGGCTTGTCTCTAGATGCCCTTTGACTTCATTGTTTCTTCATTATTTGTCCTTGACAAAGCATTGGGGGTAGGGGGGAGAAATAAATCCATATACTCACCCAAACCACTGATGGTATATTCAAGGTCTTTGACATCCAACAGAATTGGTCCATTCTCCTGCTGGCCTTCTTCCTTATAGTATAATTTGTACCCTTGAATAGTTGCTGTTTCCTCAGAGTCTTGCTGCCACCTTACTGTTATGGTTGTACAATTTAGTGGTTCCAAACGCAACTCAGGAGACTTTGGTGCTGTAGTTAGAAATTTTTTCTTTTTTACATTTTGAAACAAGTTACTTTTTGCAAATATATTTCTGCAACATTCTAGAATTCAAAACATCCCCAGTACTGCCCAAGATTTTAATTCTAGCCTCTCTCTACAATTCATTAGTTAATACTTTATCATGTAGACACATCCCAGGGCTAGCTCAAGGAAAGATTCACTTTGTAATTTAATATTTTCATTATGGAGAATAAATATGAGTTAAACATTTTAGTTTTTCTTGATTAGTTAGTCCCCCAAGTTATGCACTTGGCTTACTGCATTTTAAAATTGTAATATTATGTCAGATCTAAAGTTAGAGGTAACATTTAAAGTTATTCAGAGCTACAGTAATTAGCAGTAACTTCCTACTTCCCTTGTGCTCCAAGCATTTAACGTAGGATTGCATCTCCTACTGCAGAACACGAGCTCTGTGCACTTCATTAAGTACATTTAAGAAAAAACCCTCTACAAACTTTTTGGTGAATGTACATTAATGCTGAGGTGTATGACCATTAAGTACAATGCTACTGAGTAATGAGCTTGGCTACAAAAAAGTAAAATCCCTCTGAATCATACTGCTCAAGATAAAGTGACTTTACATGTGGAACACACATATGCGTAAGTATGACTGCATTGATGGGTGTCCATTAAGTAACCACATGCATGACTGGTATGGGTAAAGCCCAAACCACAGCAAATGTTTTTGGTACTAAACTGTAGTGCCATTACTTGAATTCTAAGTGTACAAGATACAACAAAAGCCTTCAAGATCACTGTTAAACAAGGCCAATTGGTAAAATGTTTGAGCTGCTTCTGCTTAGAAACAGAAGTTAAAATCCCTAACATAAAATGTCAAATAAATAATGATAAAATACAGAACTATACAATTAAAAAGCAGCACAGAGTAACAGATTAGCATTCTCATTTTTATACCTATAAAAAACCCAATACAATATAGGATAATTCAAATAATCATGTCTCATTCAAACTGTGCCACTGAAACAAGCTTGATAGCATTTTTTCATATTATATTCCATTTGCTTTTACATATTGTTTGTCTCTTACTGGGCACATCTACACAAGATACTTTACTGAACAGTAAGCATGTGCATCTAGACACGTACATACTATGCAGTAAACCTTGCTAATTGCGAGTAAATTGGCTACCTGCAAATTCAAGTAGCAAATTAACTTTCGATTAGTAACGGTGCAGTTGTGCTTGTGTAGACACCTGACCAGGAGCAAATCTGCTCCTGGTCAGCTGTCCAACAGAGGGTGGGAGATTGCTCCCTGTTCCCAGGAGCTGCTTGTGAGATCACAATCAGGGAGCAAGGGGCTGGGAGATCCTTATCTTCTGGTGCCAGCTCCACAACTGCAGAGCTGGTGCCAGCACAGCTGAGCTGGCGCTAGGAAATAAGGATCTTCCAGCACTGGCCCCATGTGGTAGCTCCCTGCTGGTGGGGGCTGGGGAGCCTGTTCTCTGCTCAGCTCCATGAGTGCATAGCTGGGTGGGAAACAACCTCCACTGCAGCTCTTTCCAAGTCCCCTGCCCTTGATCAGGGAGTCAGAGCCAGAAGCTCCCTGCTGCCATGGCTGCCCTAGCAGCAAGAAGCCCCCATGGGCAGAGCATAATGTCCCAGCCCTGGCTAGGAGCCAGCGGTCTCCTGGCCTCCTGCCAATCCCTGGGTTAGCACCCAGAGAGAGCCTAGAGCTCCCCCGGTGGCAGCACAGGCCTACTGCAGGGCCCTAGGAAGTAGGAGCAGTTTGCTGCCATTAGCAGGAAATCTGTTCCCGCTTCCCTGCATCCATAGATGCCTGCCCTGGACTGTTTACTCACATGTAGTTTACTTATGAGTAAACTGATCCTGGATCAAACGCATGTATAGATGCACCCACTGTATGCTATCCTGACCCTTTGTTGGGAAGCCTATAAATCTGAATATATATACACATACATTTAAATAATTAAAACAACCACGTGGTGCAACTTCACTCCTTGTGATTACAAACACAAAATGAGAATTTATAGCAACATGTGCTCAGCACAACAGCAAATGCAATGGAAAAGCCTTGTTGAGGTATTTTCCTCCCACAGGGTACAGATTAAAATACATTTGGGACTAAGTACACAATGCTCCTTTCTTCAAAGGACCTTAGCAAAGAAGAATTACCCTTCACACTTGTGGCTTTTGGAGTCCGGTGGGAGGTCCACAGAGATGCTTCTCCCCAGCCTATCCTTGTCGCTGCAGTAATACGAACCAAGTAGACACTATCAGGCTTCAGGCCTTCCAGAAGATGTTCATTTGCAGTCCCTGGAAGCTCTACAACTTGGATAGCACTCTCTGTGCTGAGGCGGTAAGACAAACGGTACAGGACCACTTGGCCTCGTCTGTATTTGGATGGTATTGGCAGCCAGGAAATAAGAATATCTGTAGGACTTCGACTTGTCAAACTAATTTCAGGAGCTCTCAAAGGAACTAAAAATAAAAAATAAGACTAGGTATCTTTTTTAAAGCACACAGGGGAAAAGCGGATGAAAACTCTTAACCTAGTATCTACTATTGTGAGTTTTCAGTAAAATTGTCCTAGAAAAAGCTGGAAAGCCAGCTAAAAAGATCTGGAGGATAGAGACACAAGAAGAGATCATTCTAAAACTGATCACAGTTCCTTATGTAATAGGAACCCTAGCAAGCCTGCTCTTGGAAGTGGCTCAGCACTTTCCACCTGTCACCAGCTGTTGTGGTAAGAATCAGCATCATGCGGAACTACTGCGTCCGACCTGAGCAGTTTTGCATTAATACAAGTATTAATTAAATTAATACACATATTAGCTGTATCACTGCATAGGAAATAAGGGGAAGACAGTATTTTCTGAACATCTAAGATATCGTAATAACCACTTTTAACTAAAAAAAGTTTCCTCAATTGTTTAAGGGTCTCTTAGATAGAAATGGTAATTTCCCCTTCAAAAAGATGAAGCAAAGATTGTTTAAGTTATATACATTATCATTTCAACAGTGTATGAATAATACAACTAACTGTGTGCATGAACAATGAATCTTACTGCTAGCAGGGTAAAAGAGGGCATTAGAATCCTAAAACCCCACAAATTATTAACACTTACTTAATGCTACAAACAATTGTTAAGGAATAGAGACCAGCCTTTTGAATCATTCAGTAACAACATGTTCTTTCAGCATAAAATAAATACACCCTGCATAACATGGAATGTTTTTTTATTCTCACTTTTCAATTGCTGGCTCAGTTTTGCATTTGTACGTACACAAAAGTGCCAATGATGTCAGTGGGAATTCAAGATATTCCAAGAGCATTAGCACAGGCTTGGACATCTGGTTTCAGTGCAAATAAAAATGCTTATTTTACTCTGCCACATTTATTTAACTTACCATCTTCAAGGGTGTGTTGAGTCACATGATCTGACATCTGACTAGCTCCCATGGGCATGTAAGCCACAATATAAAAGGTGTAGTTGCTGGCTGGTTCCAAGTCATCAATAATGTAATGAGTTGTGTCATTTCCAATAACCACCTGATATTCTTCATTATTTAAACCTGGAATAAAAGAGGAGATAACAGGAACAAAAATTGCTGTCAGTTCTTAGCACAAGAAGATCCAAGGGTGGTGACTAAATCTATCTTTCTGGTCCTGCAAGTTTAAGGAGTTTATTTCTTTTTTAAAATGATCCAGATAAAGGAAGCCTTTTGTACATGGAAGTAACTGTGTCTTATAGATTATGGTGGCTCAGGATTTTTGGTTGAATAAAAAATGCTGAATACAATTAATCAATTCTAAAACCCCTTTCTAGAATTAGTCACAACAATTTGTGCCCAGTGTACAGTAACACAACAGACAAGCTCTAATAGCTTTATCATTCGTAGCAAGTCTTTAAATCTATTTGTTTCGAACCAGTGTGCTTTTTCAAAACCTATTTACAGAGGTTTCATATTAGACTGTGAAGAATGTGAAGGCTTCATTCTTTTTTTAAAAACAACAACAAAACAAACAGAAAGAAGTCGTTCTGCAAAGGATCTCATTTTAGCCTTGAG
>NW_017728996.1:32054800-32063253 GCF_001723915.1 Gavialis gangeticus
AAGAAGTCGTTCTGCAAAGGATCTCATTTTAGCCTTGAGAATTCTATTAAATTTGACTGACATGGTTTTTTTCTTTAATTCAGAAAAGCCAACAGCAATGGTCCAGAATGAGCTTCAAAAATGTTTTGCACCCTAATGAGCTGTAAAAAAAAAAATTCTCAGCAATTCATATTAAAATATGCATAGCAATGTATAGAGTGGGCTTTGTCTTTGTTGGTCTTTATTCCTATAGAGGAAAGCTGTGAAGTGGAATAAGTTTGGTGAAAGCTTAATGAACAATTCACACCAAATGCATGTCAACTTAATCAAAACTCTGTAAGAGCCAGCCCCTCCTCTTTAGAACTGAATTTATAAACAAAAAACCAAAGGCAAATTCCACCATTAAGTTTTCCCACATTTCTGAATTAACTTGATAGCATTTTAATTAGACAAGATTAGCAGCATCTCACAACAGACTAGTTAATGGCTTGTTAATTAGGAATTGCATGGCACGATTTCTGACCTGCTAAACAAGATCCTTGAGCTCAAATTAAAAGGACTTGTTCTCTCATTGAATGGATTGCTAGGCCTCATGTGGAGGCCCTAATGAAACAGCCATAATAGAGAACAAGGCTTGCCTTCCACCACAATCAGTATTCCCTTTGTACTTTTTCTAAATCACTAACAAGGAATTAACACACTCCAACATGCACTCAGCAGAGTCTTATTCTTCTTGCTACCCTGACCCCCTATTTAAATGTAAAATATTCTTCTTTAAAAAAATAACGACACCTGTCAGGTTCTTCAGCCAGCTTTATTAAACACTAACATTATGATGATGATGAAGGAAGGAAGGGATCTCAACCTGTTTTTGTCACATATTTTACAAATGCTAAACATATTATGGAATTGAATAATGAACTGAAGCATCTTTTTTTTTTTTTAACCATTTACCACCTTCTGTCTGGGAACACAGACAGAAATTTCAGGGACTGTATATGATTAGTGTATTTTGAAAGTTTTCATTTCACTTCAAACTAAAGTTAATGGAATTATGTGCATTAGTCCAATATAGTATAGATATAGCTGAAAGCACTATTGTGTTAGAATATTTAGAATAGCATGAAACTTGCTTACACATAAACCCTAACAATTAATTGATACCTCACCTGATACTATATTTAGGAAGAATTACAAACATATGATTTAAAGCAAATAGATTAAAAATGTGCAAACGTAAGACAACAATCCAAACATGAGGCACTCTCCATGCGACTGTAATGCCAATGCATGCAATGTCTAAACATACCATACTAAAACAGGAAAAGGTAATTACAAGTTTCACTTTGCTATTATTTCATTATAGTAGCACCCAGAGCCCCAAAGAGCACGTCCAGACGAACGTGCACATGCCTCTTGCAACATCTCAAAGCCCTTTGAAATGCTGCAAGAGGCACACGTGGGAACAAAAAAACATTCCCTGCGCTGCAAATTTGGCTGTGCAGTCCCCATCCGGGTCTAGCGGGTGGGCAGCAGCCCCCACTGCCAGACTGCTGCAGTGGGTAGAGGGTGCAGGGAACTCTCAGGGCTGCTTCAGCAGTCCAGCTGGCACCCGGTGTAGTGTCCCCAGGTACCAACTGGCCAGGCCCCAGAAGCTCTTGAGAACAAGTAGCCCTGAGCTGCTTGCCAAGGCAGCTTTTTGTACAGATGGGGCCAGGACAGGACAGCTTTTTACACTGCTGGGGCCAGCACAGGTGCTGGCTTCAGGCTCTGGCTCCCCATGGCTGCAGATCTGGGAGGAGCCAGGCAGGGTTATTTTGCCCCAAATGGCACAACTTGCACCACACCGAAGTGCATATCCAGGCATGTGCGCTGAGGCAAAAAGCCCTGGCTCAAATTTGCACAGCTTTTTTGAGCTGCTGCAAGCACGTGTGCCTGCATGTGTGGGTGCGCCCAAAGGGTCTATCTACACTCTAATACTCTAGTCTTGCATGGATTTACAAATAGGAGTAACTTTAAACATGTAAATCATATTACATTTAATCCAAGCATGTATGTAAACTGTCCCAGTATCACTACCAACATTAAGATTCAAAAGAAGGTATAGCAAACAAACAAGGGGAATGCAGAAAGGTAAGATTAGGGTAACAGTGGCCCAAGCATCTGCATCTGTGGTCTACATGAAGAAATTAAAGAATGTGAACTGTTAAAATATAGGTTAACCAAAGGTGATAATGGTGTCATCAGTGTCATCAGATGCAAAGCATCTCTCTAGCCACATTATGAGCTATCAAGCCAAATTATTATTTTTAGTTATCTTTCTTATCTCTCCTTACACTTCAAATTAGCTCATCCAGCTTTCAAGAGGGCGGTTTTTTAGCTTAGAAACAGTCTCAAAAAAGGTTAACACATTTTCTTCGTTATGGACAACAACGATCTTCGGAAACCTGTACTCCCTTTATTTTTGGCACTTAAACAAAAACAAAAAAGCAAGCAAACAAAAAAACCTTTTGTTTGTTTATTTGTCAGCCTTTTTCTGCCTGCACCTCCGTAGATGTTATTAACCCAGAGGTGGGCCATTTCTTCAAGGCAAAAACACAGACATGTGACTATAACAGGGGGCCTGCTCGAGGCCGGTCCAACTGTGGCTCGCCCACCTGTTCTTGGGCTAACCACCCACCTTCTCGCCCGCCATGCCTTGATCTTAATTGATTAATAAAGGTGTAAATTAAATGGAAGGCTGCCCATTCTCAGCTCCCCCTGGCATCGGGGCAATCTGCAGCTCCCTTCCTCCCCTACACCACAGCCCAAGCCTCGCAGATGGCATCTAATTGTTCTCATCATCACCAGCCCCACACTGGGCCCCAAACTCCTTCTATCAGGACCCCTCCAAGATCCTTCCTTTCAGGCGGCCTACCCGGCCTTCATTCAGGCTATGTAGCTCCCTGAAACCATTTTCCCCTCTCGGGTGTGGTCCCCCCGGGACCTTTGTCTACCACCCCTGGCCCATCTTCAGGCCAGTCGGAACCCATAGCTCCTGGCTCTCGGGCGTCCCTCACGGTGGGCCCCTGGCCCTTTTGACCAGTCTGATCCTCCCCCCAGCAATGTCACAGCAGGTGAACTTAAATAAAACTCTCAGACATCTTGATTGAAAGATCACACAAGAGCTTCAGTTAACCAGGGACAGCATAATGGAGTTCCACTGTATATATATATATTCTTAAATCAAACAATTACTCTGCTGGTACACCTCCTGCACAGATGTTCACTCAGATACTCCTTTCTAATTCCCAATAAAGTTCCCTACCCCCTCATACTACCAATACAGAAGCCACATAAATACTTAGACAGATTATACAGTGTGAGTTTAAATTCATATTTGTGTTTAATAGGAAATGTGTGGATAATTCCTCAGCAATTCTGAAAATTTAGGAATAACTTTCTATGTGTACACTTCTTCATTGGAAACTCTTCCCTTATGTCAAACATCTACTTTGTGTCCTGAAAAATCCTATTTTCAAAAGCAAAAGGCAGCTATTTCTGTATTAGTCCTTAGAATAATTAAGCTGCTCCTTCCTGTCTTCTGCCTACCAGATGGCAGGTTGGTATTTCATACTAAGAACTGACCATCTGCAATCCTCCCCTTGAATAAACTAACTGTTAAATAGGACCAGAGAAAGCAATCTTTCCACTCAGAAAACAGAGCTTCAATGATGAGATTAGCATCATGTAGTTCAATTCATGCAGCTAAGTGATTTTTCAGTCACTTGGCAGTCACTTTTGCTTATAAAACACACCAGCCTCCTATCATGAGATAGGTAATAGATAATTGCTTTGAATGTTAACATTTAGAGCAGTGGTTCTCAACCTTTTTTGTACCAGGACCCATTTGTAAACATCGATGGTTAGTCCAAATCCAGTGCCCCTCACTCCTGACCCACCCCCCCCCAGGCTGAGGCCCCCCAATGTGTGGAGTCGAGGAGGGGCAGAGGGCCTTCAAGCAGCCCCTTGAAGGCTGGAACTCTGCCAGCCTGCAAAGGGAAAAGCCACGGTTTCCCACGTTTTTCTCGTTTAAAGAAGAATCTATTTTTAAGTTTTGTTGATCCATTTTTTAAAGTTTGTTTGTGACTGTTTCATATATTCTCGTCACCCACTTTTGGGTCGTGACCCACGGGTTGAGAAATACTAGAATAAAAGACATGACTATCTAGTTACTTCCTACTGCCTTAAGTGAACTGTCCTTTTTTAGACAAGATAGATGTAATATTTCCAAGATAACCCATAGCAGAGTGCTAAGGGGTTATTTAAGCACATTTTTCAACCTGGGTACACTGACAGAATCATACCATCTCCTCTGCTTTCAATTGTGGAAGGCATGAAACAGAGGAAAAGCCTCCCCACCTTGGCCAGAGTTCTATCCAAGGGAAGCGGGTTAAACCAATATGATCAGCACAGGCTATGTGGATTAAGAGTGGAGTGGCATATCTGGAAAAGAGCTTAGCTCTGTGAACACACTGGTCAACCCTATCTTTCACACCCAAACTCTAGCTGTATACACCTGAGGCATGCATATAAGCAGAAGGGAAAAGTTAGCAGAGACTCCCAAGGAGATCCTGCTGCCAGAGAAAAGGGAAACCAAGCATCACATGGAGGCACTATACCTCTTTGTCCATGCTCCAGCCAGTTGTGACTGTTCAATATTTGCTTACCTGTCCACACTGCGGAGGTTAGAAGATGGTGAGGTTAACATGTGCCAGCCCTATGAATAAGATATTTTGGCAAAAGTTCTGTAGCCTCAAAACATTTACTACTTCAGGTTGGCTGCCCTGTGCTCTTGTATGTAAGAAAATCTGATTTGGCCTAAAATTAAGTTTATGAGACTTTTGTTGTTGGTAGACTCTTATTATGACAAACTAATGCAAAATCCACCCCCCAAAAAACCTGATCACAAATGAGACTTTAACAAATATTACACACATGCACTTTAAAACAACACTGCTTACCTTCTGCTTTCATGTAGTGCACAGAGTATGCAATCACTTTATCTGAATTATACAGGGGTCGCTCCCAAGCAAGCAGGATTGCTGAACTGGACATAGTTTCAGCATGGACATTATAGGGAGCACTGGGTCTGTCTTCTGACATAACTACAGTCAGTCTGGCCCGGGACAGGATACAGCCCTGGCTATTTTCAGCCATACACTGATAAATAGCATCATCTTCAGGAATTATCTGATTGATCACCAATTTACTAAAGAGAGAGAGAAAAAAAAGGGGGGGGGTGTCTTATATTAATTTAGCTTAGTATAATGAAAATTCTCACTCTTTTACCCCTTCTCTATTAATTCATACTCTAAATGCCTTAGATTGAATTTACTATTCATTCTTTTCAGTTAGAAATTGATTGTCAAAGTGAGAAGCTTTAGAAGGTCTTCACAAACCTTCTTCCAGGCCCTATGCTTAGTCCTAAAGTCAAACACATTTTAAAAAAGTAAAGGCATTTTTACAAACTTCCTCTTTAAAAGCCATTACTAGAGTTACTCTTTCATAACGCTATACTTATTTTTCCCCCACCAGTAGGGTTTTTTCATGTTCATTGGATTTTAATAAGAGGTGCTAATCTGGGGAATATAATGATATGAAATAGCTCAAACAGCAGACCAGAGTCTATCTTCTTTAAACCACTGAAAATTCAATGAAGTCAACTAAATTACTCCAGTTAATTTACTGAAATAGCAGAGATCATAAACTGGAAAAAGTTCTAGCTCTGATTTTGATGTCCTCAATTTGTATGTATTTTACTTGTGTAATAATCTCAAAAGCTAGGGTCAATGGCTATCTGAATGGTCTGAATACTTTAATGAATCACAAGAAAAGATATTCTTTTACCTGAGCATGCTGTTCTCTCCCATATGTAACATTTTAATAACTACTGTACATTTCACAACTGCAATGATTTAACAGCAGTAGTAATCTCACCTGTTGTACATTTTAATTCTACCATTAGAGTGTATCCTTCTCCCATTTTTCAGCCATGATATTTTGGGTACAGGAATTCCTTCTGCCTGACAGGCAAAACGGGCTGTCCCAGCTCTGGGCCTTGTTAAACTTTCAGGCCATTCCACAAAAGAAGGGGGCGCTGCAGATAAATAATAAAATAAAAATTAAATCTACAAAAAAACTAAAGTTCTCAGGGTTCAAACCAAGAAAATTTCCAATGGACAAATCCCTCTAAGGCCACAGGAAGAGCATACAACATCATGTAAGTACATGTTTCATATGCACAGATATCATGCTTTTAAAAAATATATGTAAAAATTAACCATTTTCATTTCCATTAGTTCATGTGTCTATAAATTAATTATTTAAAAGTCCAATGTATAAAGTGTTGCTCTTGAAGCATTCACTTAAGTTACACTTTTGACCTTGCTAGAAAAAGACTCATTCCATAGCAAACACATCCATTTCTCTCTAAGAGCAAATAAATTGTAGGAAATAACTCTTTAATCATGTGTATCTGACAGTAACTCATTCAAAGTAGTCTAACAAAAAATGGCCCAAACTCAATGTTCTGTTCACCTGTGAGACCACACTGCAACCCATCAGCTACATCAACAAAATCAATGGCAGAATGAACCTGAACTGTCAGCTACAGAACAAATTTTCACACAGTAGCAAGTTTTGTCAAACTGGAATTCAAAACAAGCTCACCTAACACAGTGAGAGTTGCCATTGCAACCGTGAAGTTACGTGTGCCTGGAATAGTGGCTCGACAAACATAAACTCCTGCATGCTGCACCTTCACATCAGATATCATGAGGTTCCCATTTCCAAGGACCCGGGTATTGAAGACATCAATAGACTTATGGTCTGTTTCAGAGAGAAAAAAGTATGGTTACAAGATTGCTCCATGGTGTATTTTTAATCTAATTTACAGACTAGATGGGCCAAAGGCTTGGGGTAATGCCCAGTAATCAAAAGACAGAAAGGGAATTCACAGGCTTCCATTTTTATTTAGTTTGCCTCAGTTGTGCTTTGCGAGGGCCCTCCAGACAGGTCTTTGATCACTTGGATAGCACGTCTAGTTTATGTTTGAAGTTTTTCCTGTTAGCTGAATTACTGCCAGTATCCCAGGCAACCTACAGGGTACACTTTGTACTTCCCGCCTTAAGTTGAGATTGAATTAATTGCTGGTAATGCCCACTTCAATTTCACAGACAGAGAGTATTCATTTACTAGTAGATTATGTTGAGAATGAAAGGATTTCTAAGCAAATGCTGTGTAGAAATCCTGGTAAATTAACTATCACATTTCCTTTTTTCTTAGTTGTATTTCTATATGCTCCCAAGCCCAGAAAGACTTCACTATTTATTTCTCTTACCCCTAGACGTACGATACACAAACAATATCTGATGACTGGTAAATCAGATCTTTGACAAACAGTTCTGCATTTTACATTTCTTTCACATAACATAGGCGTGTGTAGAGGGAAGAAGCTATAATTCTTTTTGTAGAAAATACAGATTTGTTACAGTCAAATTCCACCTCTTCTTCCCATTCCTCTGTTCAGGAACAGATTATGGCCAAGTGTGGCCTAAATCAGCTGTGAACATAGCGCCAAGGCCACAATTATGTATTTAATTGTTTTTATTTGTAACCATTCAAACCAGTCATACCCCACAGTTGATTCTACCTCCCAGTCACACAGTCCCCAAAGGTCACAGTCCCATGCTCCTTCTCCCCAGTCCTGTACTGCCAAGTACTTACAGTACTATAAGTGACTGAGCAGAATCAACAGTTGAAAGCAGGCAAATCCAAAGGGCCAAAAAATGCCTTACAGCTTCTCTATAGCATAAGGGAAAGATGATCCAAAACGTACTTTACACTTTCGAACCCAAATCAACTTCTTCCTCTTATCAGTCTAAGAGTACACAAAGCCCACAAACAATAACCTAATTACTGAAATCCTTTCTTTCCAGTTTCACTTCCTTTCAACAGGCTAAAGGTTGCAGGCTGTAATTTTAAGACTTACCTAACCGGCTCCAAGAGATGATTGGCTTTGGATTCCCTGTGGCAACACACTCCAAGATGACAGTTTGATGAAGAGATGCTGTAATGTTCTGGGGACCAGCTATAATGGCTGGCTTGTGGAACAGCTTCAAGTCCAAGGCTTTTAAAAGCAAAGGATTAAATAAAAAGCCAGTCAATCATGACATAAAGCACAATAACTACATGCTAAGCGCAAGGCTGCTTGAAGCTCACCCTTAAAGTTAAAATTACAAATACAGAACATTTTCTTTAATTGTGTCATAAGTAATTGTACACATTCAGGAAAAGAAGGAAATAGAGCTGTTGCTGCTGAGGCTGATGGGTCCTTTTCAAAATAAGTCCAAAGACAGTAAGAGCTCTCTATTGAAGGTATCCCTTTGTAGACTGTTGTGGAAAAGACCATAATATTGGGGGGGGGGGGGTTT
>NW_017728996.1:32063327-32079521 GCF_001723915.1 Gavialis gangeticus
GGGGGGGGGGGGATTTATATATTCTGGGTACCTGGAATAACAGTTAGTACTGCCTCAGCACTTTTACGTCTACTGGCTATAGTTGTAGCAACACATCGATAGTTTCCAGCATCCCTCTGTTCAACACCATAGATCTGAAGGACTCCTGTTGGTAAAGCAGTAATTCTGGCATGGAAACAAAAAGAAACGGCATGTTTATATTTATACACATTCTTTTTTCTCCGCTTGATCAGCAAACAGCAACTGCCATACCAGCTTGAGAACAGCAAGCAGGGGAGCCTCTAAAAAACATGTTATACACATGACTCATCTCCACACTTCTTACCTTCAGTAATCTATGAGGGAAATCTCTCCCTGCCCCTCCCCCTGGATGAGGGAAAAAGAATGAATTTACCTGCAACTAATGGTTCTGCACCTGCAAATACAACACCCTAATCCCTCATTCACCCTCCTATATTCAGTTTGGCGAGCCTTAGCAGCCAATATTTTTAAAAAATTGACTGCTTTTTGATGGGAACTTCACATGAATAACTGCTACCTAGAGAAATACACCACATGTATTTCCTATTAACAGTGTCAATCATTTCAACGTTTATGCTTCTTTCTTCCCTTGTTTGCAAGCTAGGAAGAAAGAGTACACATGAGAGAAGTTATGCAGCAAGGGAGTAAGTATCTGCGAGGGACAGCCTTAAACAGGAGATGCTGTAAGTAATGTTTTCTGGAGAAAATCTAGCGGGGGGTGGATGTGAGGCCAGTGGCACTCAGGGTCAAAGAAAACACTCTCCTGTGCTGGAGTTCCTTCTTACTAAGCATTCCAAACCAAACTTCCCCAGGCTGCTTTAATGGCAACCTAAGGTCAGCGACTATCGCACTTCATTCAACAGAGTGATTCACAAGAGAGCAGTTCTCCAAGGAACACACCTCACTACACAATCTCTTCCTAACTGGTGTCTAGGAATCTTTGCAAACCACGCCTGGAATGGCTCAGGAGGACTTCTGTAGGTCTCTGTATACACTACAGAATACACTGCACTGGACAATACAACAAAAGTATGTGGTCTCTGAACTAGTCTATTCACTTCTGCCCTTTGTGACGTTCAATTCCTACTATGCCCCCATCCACATAGCGGTTTCCCCACCGTATTGTACTTAAGTATGGTATCAGCAGGCACACCTCAACCCTGCAACATTTAAAACTGATTCGGTAGTTGCAAGGACTCATTTTAGAACTCCATAGCCTCACAGACATATTAAGAATCCCATATTTAAAGAGATTCTGATAATTAGACTAAATTAGAGGGGAAAAAACAGTTTCTGGTTATAAAGTGTTTCTTAAGTGTATCAGTAAAAATGATTAAAAACATAGAAGACTTTCTGCACCCTTACTAATATTTTGAAGGAGAAAAGGACTTAAATAAGGCCTCAATTCTGAAATTACATACTTGAGTAATTTTATGTATAAAAGTAGTCCTTCTGAGTTCAGCAAGACTTCCTTTATACTTAAAGTTACTCAGATAAATAAGCATCAGCAAGATTTATTTGTAACTATAAAATGGGTTACTTAATGATTCTAAACTATACCTCAAATGTTACTGGTTTAGTTAATGCTTTTTAAAATAACACTTTAAGTGTTAGGATTCCCCCCCTATTCTGCAATTTGCAGATTGGCACAGATTCAAAATGTTTACAGAGAAGATATGCCAAAGTGTGAAAGACTACATACCTGTCCATGGTTAATGGTAAAGTTGTTCGATTTACTTCCCATGTGATGATGGCAGGAGGGTTTGCTGTTATTTTACAGGACAATCGGGCAACGCCTCCTTCTTGGACTTCAATTGAAAGCGGTTGGACTTCAAATGCAGTAATAGCTAAAAATAAAATTTTTAAGTAAAATTTAAAAGGCTGAATGAAAACAAGTTAAAACAAAAGAACTGCCCTAGAAGTCAGCAAGGACAAACATGTTCTGAAGGACATAGTTACAGATCAACTTGCACAAAAATTACACAGAACAGTCTGTTTCCTGACATTTAAAGATGCAAACTTTGATACAAAGGCCTTGATGATAGCAAAATTGCATCGGTTTAATTAATCATGTTTTTAGAATAATTCAGTTAAATCAGCGCATGACTGACATGACTGTTGTTGTCGAGCTTAGTATGATTTAAGACAGATTCACTGGCTTCAACTCAATTATGCTAAAAATGGAAAAAGCCAAATTAAAATAAGTCAGTGTTAAATCTTCCAACAGATTTAAGGATATCACTATACAAAACGGGTTTGCATTTAACTAAAAAGTTAGATGTGTCACCTGATCCTTTGAACCTTGCTGAAAGTAAAGCCCACTCATCACAGAGGGAGCTTTGCAAAGCTACATTTAGTTCCTCCCAGCTAAGTTTTACTGTTTAACAACAGTATTTACCTTCCTCACTCAGGTCTGGAAAAACACTTGTAGAGTTGTACCAGTTAATACTTTAATGGAAAAACAAAACAAAAAGGAAAGTACTGTAAAGAACTGTGAACCTTCATCTCAGCCACCTGGGTTGGAATGTATGTGGTGCGATTCCTATTGTTACTTTTACCCATGGGAGCTTCCCAATATAGTTTTACACTAACAGCTGAAGGGAGTGAAACAAAAATGAACTGCATAAAGTAAAAGATAAATGAACAACTTCCAATTAACAAACACCTACAAAACCAATCAACAGTTTGATTCTCTTGCTCAGGAAATGAAAGCTGGGAAGAAAAGAAAAAGCAGAGCTTCTAAACTATTAATGTACTTACTGATATTTGTGGCAAAAATAAAATAATAACATATAATAGAACAAGAATACCCATCTGGGCGAGCCATACTATTCAGTTCATTTTTTAAAATTTAATTAAAAAACACAAGATTTTCCCCCTTTGTGTAAGTCACATAAAATATTGTCATAGACTATCCAAAGTCACTGACCTATTTTGTTAGACTGAACTTTGTGTATTAAAAGACCTGCCATAAGTTATTGATTCCTTAGTGGAGTACAGACACATCTTTCTCCTACAAAGAGTACTCTTCTCAGATTTTCAGAATTCTTGTGTGTTTCCTAGTATAGAATAATGTGATTTCATAATTAAGACTCTTGTAAATGGCAAGCCATAGCTCTGGAAAATAAGGTCTGGCTTACACCCAGCTGTGGTATCAGTACCATTATTTTGGTTAGTGTTTGTTGGGATAGGAAGTGAGGCAGGGCAGTTTTTTATAGTTTCAGTTTTTTTCTTCCAGTATAAGTATGAATACAACATTATCAATATAAAAGGTGCCTTAACCAGTACAGTCAGTTATTCCACTTTCCATTTAGGAGTAAGCGATCCTGGTATAAATGCTTCCATACTACGTGGGCTGTATACCTTTACCATAAAGACTTATAATTTAGCACAGTGATTCTCAACCAGGGTGCCCCAACAGCTTGGGGTGCCGTGTCCTTTCAAGGGTGCCATGGGGTACTACACAATGTTAGTACTATTATGTGTGCAAACATGATTCACATTATAAACCCAGAGATTTCACACAAGAATTCATATCGTTCAAACATTCTGACCTGTTGCAGTCTTTTAAAGTTCTTTATAACAAAAGAATTGGCTTATTTTTCTTTAGTCAAAAAGCAAGTGAAAATAAAGAACTGGCATTTTCGAAAAAGATGATGATTTCCAAACCATCATCCTAGTCGTGGTATTCCTGATTAACACTGGCAACAATGAAAGGTGGGACAACCAAACTTACAAGAACTGTTTAACCCCTCTCACTAAAGCCTTCTTTTTATTTCCAGAAAGCCAAATATAAAACCCCCTCCCCCCAGTAATTAGGCATCTTGTTTCTCTGAATATGGAAGCTCAGCTCTACCTCTACCTATGACATACAGGTTAGTGCACTTACATTAGCATCTTCTAGATCTGCTTTGGTTTGATTCCCCCATGGAGCCAATAAGACAAAAACACCCAGTCTTTTCTCTCTCCTTTGATACCCCCAAGGGTGTGCAACTCATCAGGCCCCGCAGGCCAGATAAAGGTCACAGGGTCAGGTATGGACTGACCCCCTGTGCCAATGGCAGCATCCCTGGCACCAGGTCCAGCCCCCATGACACATACAGCATGCGGGGCTGGGGCAGCTGGGTGCCCACCAGCTGGATCGTATGGCTCCATGGGCAAGAGCTGGGCTGCAGGCTGTATATTTGACACCCCTCTCTACTCCAAAGGCTTGACTTAACAGGATACATTCCTGTAGCTCCCCATGGGAGTTAACACCACCTCTGCTCAACCCACCAGATCCAGTCCAGGAGGAATCCAACCCAGGGAGTTAAATGAATTTAACGTGTCTGCTTTAAAGAGTAAAACTCAAAAAAACTTTGGTCTGCACAGGAACTGCAGAATCATGCCCATAATTTCCCAACACTTTTGACACTATGTAGTAGAACACTCTCAGGTACTTTACACTCAATATTTAGGTTTTGTCAAGGAAAAAAATTGGAGCCTTCTAATCCTAATTTTTAAATAAATAAATACTTTAGTGATTTTTTAAAAATTCTAGTGACTGCAGTTTATTATATTCCCTGGCAACCCATACATTACAACTACTGGATGAAAACTAGAATAGGAACTTGGCAAGAGAAACTGAAAAAAAAGAAAAGTAACATGTAAAAACTACTAAAACTGTATGAACAGCTTGTACAGCTATGCAGCTAATACTTGCATTTAATTCATTTAAGGCAAGGATGTCCAACAGGGCTGTGTGAAATTTCGCTGGCTGATTCATTTTGACGCTGTTTTGACTCATTTTGAGCTCGAAACAGCAAAATTGAAACGAAACGAAGGACTTCGAAACAGCCTCAAAACTAAATGAAATGAGGCCAGTCAAAACGTTTTAAAACGTTTCAAATTTCGAAGCAGCCAGCCAGGTGGTAGGAGACAGGGGAGAGCCAGGGCTGCAGACCCATGTCGCTCAGCTGGGTGGGGAGTGCAACCATGGCTTTCCCCGCCTCCTGCCACCAGGCTGCACTCTATAAGGCTGGTGGAGCCAACTGGAGCACAGCGCCAGCTCTGCCTGCCTCCCACTGCTGGGCTGAGCTCCGATCGGCTCTGCCAGCCCCGTGCATCTCAGCCCATGGTGGAAGGTGGGCAGAGCCGGCACCTCCCGCCGCTGGGCCGAGTTCCACAGGGTTGCGAGCTGCTGGGAGCTGAGCCCGGTGGCGAGAGGCACTTCTCCCCCCACCAGGCTCAGCTCCCCAGGGATGCAAGCCGCTGGGAATTGAAGGGGAGCACCACCCACTGCTGGGCTCAGTTCCCAGCGGCTTGCAGCACTGCGGAAGTCAGCTGGGCTGGGGGAAGCGCCTCCTCCAGCCCAACTGAGTTCCCAGCCCCTCTCAGCACTGGGGAATCCAGCTGGGCTGGAGGAAATGCATGACTAATTTGTGGCATGCCTGCCAAAAAGTTTGGCTACCAGTTATAAGGCTTGCCAGTAACTGAAGCAGATATTTTTTTTCCTTAGCATTTTCACCCTGTGTCTTTTAAAATAAAGTTATTTCCTGGTGAATGAGATCCCATAGGTTGTCTATACACGTGCTCCGGGGTGAAGGGGAGGGTTGCTTTAATTAGAGTGGTTCTGAGATCTGCTCTAATAAAAGCGCTCCTTGTGTCGTGTGTCCAGCATCCCGCACTTCAAAATGGCAGCAGGGATGCTTTAACTAAAGCTTTCACAAGCTTTAAAGTGCAGCCATTTTAAAACATGGGGATGCTGAACACATATGACATGGAGGCTCTGGAGCATGCTAATTAGCACACTCCAGCAGACCTGCAGCAGACTCCATTAATCAAGTCTGCTCCAACATGTGCTAATTAGAACATGTTGGAGCAAAGGTCCATCATGTGTATAGGTACCCATAGATACCAGAAATGATTGCTGCACCAAATAAAAATCCAAGACAGTGTTTTCAGCATAGCTGCCTACTTTATAAATGTTACAAGGTTGGTTTTAGAAAATGCTTGTCTTTGTCCTCCAATCAGATCACAATTTATAAACTGTTCTTCACAGCTCCATATCCACTCCTTCAACATCTTGTTACTTAAAGCAAATCTTTAGTTTCTTAATTCTGACTTTATTTGTGCCAGTAAAATCAGTTTTTACAAGTCTGCTGCTGTCTTGTGAAACCTGACCTCTTTTTAACATGCTTGTTTTCATGGCAAGTGCTGATACCAACTCTGAATCCCAAGAACAAGTAATTAAAGCAGTGCTGTTAAGAGGCCAGAGCCCTATAAAATGGATAAGAAACAAAGTCTCAAGAGACATGCATTGTTCTTGAAAACTACCCTGCAAAATGCAATAAATGTAAGTGCCTTTTTATTTGAGCTTTCCTCCTCTTTAGTCTGCGTAATCATTTTGTATCCAGGTTTACAGCCAAAAGAAAACAACTAGCATTATGCTGAGAAGCCAGCTACCACTATTTTTAACTGTAAAATACAGTACACCAATCATAAAGCAATAAAGAGATAGTTACTAATTAGAATCAGTTTTGCTGGGAACTTGTGTCCATATAGTTTCTTTTGAATAACAGTATTGATGAGTCTATAAAACCATGCATATATCCACATTTTAATTTTAACACTGCACAGGGGGATGAGAGCCTAGCCCTGCGAAGTGCAGAGCACCCTCCCCTGCAATTTATGGGAAACGGAGATTTAGAAACTTACAGAAACAGAACGAAGAAAAACAAAGGATCATTTGATGACATGCTCTGAGCCAGTATCATCAAATAAAATTGTCACTATTGTTCAATGTCCAGTGTAAGTTGTCACTGCACAAATGTTGATGAAAGCTTCATACACATCCCTGAGGGTGACGGTGTTTGTTAAAATAAAATATAAGCATGCATTCTTTTTCGATAACAGATTATATTGTAGAAGCAAAGGTCGAAACTGTCAGCTCTAAATATAGCTGTAGATTAAATTCTAACAGGTATGTAAAATTTTAGTCATCAAAATTACTTAGAAAACCTTTCATACTATGAGAGGGTTAAGTCTTTTTAGCTATTTCTCATCTTAATCACTTCCACTCTTTTAAACATACCAACCTCTTATTTAGTAATCTAACTTCCTGCATTTCCAAAATGCATATAGGTAGAGGTGACTTAAGGCATTTTCTTAGGTACTGTATGTCAAAAGCTATGGCAGGTCAGTGGTCACCCTGCAGGCTCCATACCATTAAGTGGTTTTGTGGAATGAGCACATACTTGAGTGACAAAAGACATTTCTACAGCCTACATGCTTACCACTGTTAAACCCCTCTAGTTTTAGCATGTAGATCAGCTGGCACTAGCCAAACCTGAACTGGGATTATATAACAGAAGGGGATAGCAGAATAAAACCCAGAGAACTTGAATTATTCTCTAACTTGAAATTTCAGTGAAGAATCAGGTTTCACTTAACTCGGCTATAACAGATATGCAAATTCCCAACAAGGGATGCCAGCCTCTTAAGTATTTCTCAAAAGATAAGGGCTAAATCAGAGATGAGCTGCTCAGGTGGAAAGAACAAGCATACATAGCACCATTTGAAGAGCTTCTGTTAATGGCATTGAGAGTTATCAAAAACCCTAACCCTTCAAATGAAAAAAAACAGTTCAATTTTTTATTCTTAGGAGAAGAGATTTCACCAGGGAGAAGGAGTTCATACATCAAGAAATTCCCAGGTATTTCAGATTTAGAATAATAAATGCACTAAGTTAGGCTTTATATTACTGTATTTTCTCACATCCTACATGCACCTCCAAAATTGGGTGCATATTTAAAAAAGAGAAGCTGATTTTTCTTCACTGGAATAGAGGCAGGATACAGCAACCAAGGCTGACAGAGGCTGGAAGACAGAAGGGCAGCCCAAAGACTTTGGTAGCAATTGGAGCAAAGTGGACAGAAGTGCCAAGACCAAGAGTCCGGGGGGTGCAGGTTAATTCCTCAGAGGCCACCAGTTTGATGGCCCTGGTATAGTATATAGCAGTGGTCTCCAAAGTGAGGTGCGTGCACCCCAGGGGGTGCGCAAGATGATCCACTGGGGTGCAGGAAGAAAATATTAGAACTTCTATTTATATTTATTTTTTATCTAAAAAAAATAAGAAAGAAATTAAGCTTTACTAATATTTAATATACAAATTGACACTGGCACCCTCACTCAGTCCGTATGTCAGATGGTCATGTGTCACGTAAGGTACACAAGGTATCCTGAGGGAAGAGTGGGAGTTCTACAACGCGGAGGGGTTGACAGTGGCGCCCTCACTCATTTGTTCGCTTTCAGTGTATTCCGACATATATTGGGGGTGCGTCCCCAAAAATTTTTTACTGATAGGGGTGCGCAATCAAAAACATTTGGAGACCACTGGTATATAGCATATACTATTATAATAGCAGGCGTTGACAACCTATGGTCCACACGCTGGATCTGGCCCGCAAAGGTCCAATCTGGCATGGGAGAAATAGGTGGCACAGAGCTGGGCTCTGTTGCCCACCCATCTCCTCCATTGCAGAGCTCTGCCACATCTGCACTTACCTTTGCTGTAGAAGGATTGGGAATCTGCAGTGAGAGCAAGCACAAGCAACTGACTGCTCTGGGGGATGGAAACTTGCAGCCTGCAGTAGAGGCTGTGAAACAAAAGGTGGCCTGCGTGGGCAAAAGACTGTCAAACCCTTAAAGAGAGTATACTATAAGTACTTTATAGTAAAGTATTTTAGCACTAAAGCCCCAATCCTGAAAACACGCATTTCACTTTAGAAACACAGTAAGACTCATTAGCTTCAATAAAACTGCTCAAATCCTTGAGGCTAAACACATTCCATGTTCTTTCAAATACAAGATGCACTTGGATTTAAGTCAGACCCAAACTTCCTGACACTTAATTTAAGAAAAACATAAAACATCAAATAAAGGTACAGTAAAATCCCTGATATCCAGCATGAGTGGGGAAGGGGGGGGTGCTGGTAATGTAAAAATGCTGGTTTCCGCCCAGATGTGGAGTGGGGGTGGGGGGTGGCAAAGCCATACCTGGGACCGGAGGGGGCGGCCACACCCAGAGCAGCGGCAGCGCAGCATGGCGGGTGGCGGTGTGCAAGTTCCCTCCCCACCCATCCCCACCATGTCCAACTAGCCAGCCAGAAATTCTGGTTGGTAGTGTCCCAGTTAGTAAAATCCCAGATAACAGGGATTTCACTGTACACTGACAATGATACAGACTCTATAGAATATAACATCTTTAGATTTTTGTTTCTTTTTTTTTTTTTATTACTTTAAACTCAAATTTACAATGCAGGCTAACTTCAGAAAAAATACCTGGTTTTGAAAAGTCTTATATTCAAAGGAACTCAGCCTGCAAGCTTTTAAAGAACTGAGGCCTAAAATTAATTAACCTATCTATACCACTTTTAACAAACTAAAAATGTACTTGTTAGTAAGATAATGCACAGGCATTTCATACAATCTCTAAACTGAACCACCTTGTAAAACAGGCTCAAACTAACTGGAAATCAGGGCTATAGGGGTAAAGGGTAAAGTTGAAATAATGAATGGCCCTTCAAGTCCAAATCACACCCAACCTTTCTCCTAGGAGATCTGACCCTAATGTAACAATCTGGAAAGCTGCAAGAAATTTCAGTGCTTTTCTTGCAGTTTGATAAGCAGGGAACCTGTTTTTCCCCTGATAAAAAAATAGAAAAGTCTCTGATATAAAAAGCAAATTCTCCAATAAAAAACCCAAAATCTGTAATTAAAATGAAAGGCCTATAAATGCACGTATCAGTTAAACACAATCTTTTCTTGATATACTTACAACTTTAAAGTAATTTGGAAGCCTACTAGGACCTCAATCACTATAACAAAATAAATTCTAAATACCAAAACATTTTGGTATTTCATTTTTATTTTTTATCATGGAAAATCAGAGTTCCCCCTGCCCCGTTACCTAACAGAACGCAGGTCCAGGCCCCTCACTCCCAAGCCACAGCCCCCTAGCCCTGCAGGTGCCCCTCACTCCCCCCCCACAGCTCCCCAGTACTGCTGGTGCCCCTTGTTCCCCATCCACAGCTCCCTGCCCCACAGCCCTGCCAGACGGGGCCCTCAGCTGCCAGAGCTACGGGGCCAGGAACCCAGGTCCGCAGCCCCCTGCCCCCCGCAGCAGTGCCAAAGCCCTGGCTGCCACCTACAGGAGGCAGCAGCTGCTGCAATGGAGTGGAGCACCACCACCCCTGCTGCCGGCTCAGGTTGGGGGGTTGGGCCAGCTCCCCACAGCTGCGCACACTCCTGGGGGGAACAAGGGGGACCCAAGACCCCAGATTTGTGCATGGGGCGGGGGCAGATGCAGGCTCAGGCTCTCTGCCCTTCTGTGGATGCAACCTGGCACTGCAGGGCTGAGGGAGGCTATGCGGGGAAGCCTGTTGCTGCTCCAAGCTCTGTGCTGCCCTGGCAAGGCATGCCCTGCCCACACGGTAGCAGCAAGAGACACAACTCGCCACCACTGCCCCTGCTGCTGCGGGGTGGGCAGGGGGCACCTCACCAGGGCAGTGCAGACCTCACAATGACAAAGAGCTTCCCTGTGCAGCCCCGCTCTGCCCTGCAGTGCCAGGTTACACCTGTTGGGCTGCAGAGGCTCTGGGGGAGGGCAGTAGGGCAGGGAGCCTAAGCTTGCAGTAGACAGCCCGTACCTGCCCCATGCACAGATCTGGGGGGTACGTGCCTCCCTTTCTCCCCCCCCATGAGTGCACGCAGCAGCAGGGAGCTGTTCCCAGCCCCCTGCAACCCAGAGGAGCTACCTGCAGCCCCATCCCACTCCCTGCCAGGGCCCTGCAGCCACACATTCCAGCCCCAAGCCCCATGCAACCCTCGCTGGGCAGTGGCCCCAGCCCTGCCCTCCCACACTATGGGGGTCTCAATCACTGCCACCCCACCAGCCTGATTTACCTGCGGGAGCTGCTCTTCAGGCTGCCTGGCAGCCATGTGTATATACATGCACATGGTGCCCCCTGCCTGACCGCTTTCCTCATATCGCTCCCCCCAGCTCCTTGCAGGCTGGAACTATGCCAGCCTGCAGAGAGCTCTTTGCAAAAGTTCAGAATCTGTGGGTTTTTTCATTAAAATGAAAAATCCATGTTTTCCTCAGGTAAAGGAGGAAATCTGTGTTTTTCTCTGTTTTCCCGTGGGCAACAGAAAACCCGGTTCCCTATTGTTAAGCTTAACAAGCAATGTAATCATTAGACCAATTAATCAACATGTTAGCTAATTTTGTTATTTACAGATCAAATGGTTCAAACACAGTTGTTAATGTCCTCAAACTGTCGTGCTTCCTGCTCTCAGTCCGGCAAATTACAGGAGGATACAACACATTATCTCCCTTTTGGATCAGGCAAATGTTCCAAACAGTCCCTTGCAGATGACAACTTCTCAGTGGTCCCTGCCCAAAACCAATCACAGCTAGGAGAGAAGTTTGGGAATGCTCTTCTAAGCAAAGTGGTAAGGGCAAGGAATCTGAACTGCTATAAAACTAAACTAGGCAAGTTGTGGTACGTTAGGGCACGGTGCTCTGGCTTACCAATCCAAGGATGTACTGGGGAATCACATTTGTGGTCCTGAAGTATTGTAATAAGGTAGCTCTTCTGGTGTGGAAGGCATCTGGGAATCCCACGCAGCAGGGTTTTTGCTAGTTGCCAGCTGGGGCCAGGAAGAAAGCTTTCCCCCTCATGAATGCTACTGGCTTCTAATATTAGGGCTCTCATCAGAGATACTGGGACATCAGCCACAGCTACAGCTGGGGGATTTTGACTGGAATGTAATGATGCTCCTGCCAGTACTTAGAAAATCCCAGGTGTTCCTGCTTTGAGGATCTTGCTCTTCTACTCAGTGTTATACCAAATCACCAAATTTCTGCGTCAGACTGGCAAGGACTGCAGTGGGTTGTACTTTCCTCTGTTGTGTAGGGCAGGGTCTTTTTCTTCTAAGATCTTCCAGTCATAGGCTCCTTCCAGTTCTATGTTCTTAAAACAAACTTGCTCTACTTCCTAGTTATCCCTCAACCTGTTTGATACAATCTTCAAGTCCTCAGGGCTTTTGACCTGGTATTTCATGGACACTGTTGAGCTCTCTCTCTCCTCCAGTCAAGACATACAACCCACAGAAAACCATACTCAAACAACATTTCTGGTAAATGATCTGGGCTGAGGTGTAAATAAAAAGGCAACACTCCTCTTTTTCCTAAAAGAGGGCATAAAGGAGACCTTCTCTGCCAATTTATATTTAGATATGGCAATTAGTCATAAAAACTGAATCTAAACTTCCTCAAACTGAACAGTTGGGTACTTATTCAGATCTGAGGTTTTGACTCAGGTGATCCATATCTATTGGAATAATAATGGCAATATTTAAATAAAGAACAGTTTTCATCTGTGTTCCCATTAGACACTGCAGGGTCAGAAACATCTGTTCAGTCTCTATACATATCCTTAACAGTCTTCATCTGTGTTCCCAATAGACACTGCAGGGTCAGAAACATCTGTTTAATCTCTATACATACCCTTACCTCACATGTTAGCCTACAGTGCTTACAAAGGGCAGTTCAGAGGTAAATTTCATTTAAATGTTGTAAAGCGGATTAATGAAAATTAAACTGTACTTCTAAATCTCCATATCTGTCAGTTAGGAGCAAAGTGGTTTCTTATATCCTTTCTTGCATATACTTAAAATAAGACCCACAATATTCTTTAAAAGGCAAACAGATTAGGAGGAATTCAAAAGTGAAAGAACAAAAGTTTAAGAAAATCAGACCTATGAGGAAAAGTTAAAAGATTTGAGAATAATTAGTCTAAAGATAAGGAGACTTAATGGAAACATAACCATTTTAAGAATACATAGAAAGGGGCATCAGAAAGGACAAGGACCAATTATTCTAATTTATCCTTGAGGACAGAACAAACAGCAATGGCCCTTAGCTGTAGCAGGAAAAATTAAGGTTAGGTTATTGAACCATCAGAACAGTAGCAGCCAATATAGAACAAGTACCCAAGGAAGACTAAGCAGCACCAACCCTGGAGAAGCTTGTAGGCAGACCCGGTATGCATCCATCAAAGAGCATTAAAGCACAATAATTTTTTCTCCTTGACATCCTGGTAGGATCAGTGAGACACTAGTGATCCTTTGCCAAATCAGACCATTTTTAGGAAATCTTCAAAAACTGCCTACAAGGCTTTCCATGAAAACACAATATGTCATGTGCTTATGAAACGACAAGGCTTTGCATGACTGGCCTTCCCACTTTCTTCTTCACCTTGTCTTTCACTCTATTCTTTGTTCTATGCAGTCTTATCAATTGTAAGCTTGATATCAATAAGCCCTCAAATCTATGTAGATAAGATACTATGCTTGCCACATACATGAAAGGACATCTAAGAAAGAACCAAGGATAAGAGAAGCAGTGCTATGTGAAGTATGCAAATATCAGGGAACTTAAGAGCTCAGATAAACAAGTTAGGAAGTGTCAACCCTGTCAAAATAACTAGCAGTCATATCTTTAGATCCTCATTTACATGCTCTTTTTACTCTAATGCTTCTGTATTTGCTGTAGGAAAGAACCAATAGTTGTATGAGTTTTCTTATGTCCTGTATTTACTGGCATACCACATACATCGTCCCTCTAAAACTAGCCCTTCAAAATTAGGGTGTATGTTTTAAATGGGGACAGTGACTTTTCTTCACTGGAACAGAAAATTCAGACACTGTAATCCAATGGCTGTCAAGATGACTGTCACTTGTCTCTAGCCCCCGAAGTAGAATGGAAAGAGGCTTGTGTTAATCCTTGTTAGCCATAGCTGGTGCCTAAAGGAGCAAGTGAGCTGCTTAATGCAGCCTGCAGAGTCCTAATGAGGCTTGAGAAACTTACATAAAGAACTATTTACAGTAAAGTAACCATCTTGATACTACACTTTCAAGGATCTGGGGGCTAGCCTCACTGCTGTCCTGCCACACCAGGAAGTTCCTGCTGTCTTTTCCTAGCCAAGTCACTCAATGCATTTTAACTTATATTTCACATAAAAAGTGACAAGATAATAAAAATATTTAGATTAATCTTCAGATTTAGTACTTTCTTTTGGAAGTATTAAAGCACAGCTCAGTAACAACATTGCCATAGGGCAATATACAGACATACCCAAATAGATTGCTAAGGATTCTTCATAATCGCTTCTCCAGAGTTGGTGCTATTAAATTGCAAAGGATTCTTCCCTTACATGCCAATTAACCAGCAGCACACTGACTGTAAACATGATCTAATAGACCGTACAGTACCCAAGGGACAGGAGATATGTTCCTCTCAGCACACGGAGTGACAATACCACTGGCCTGATTTCAGTCAGAATTTATGTTCTAGGTGTTGGGGGGTGGGGAGTGTGCAGAGGAAAGGGAGAGGAACAGACCTCTTTCTGCTTTTGTATCTGAAGCTAATACAATAATCCCTTTAGAAAAAGCCTCCATAGTCCCAAGTGCCACCCATAAGACACTGAATATTCAGCTCTCACTGAAATTAATGCAAATACATGAGATTCAGGAACGTCAAGCCTGCAATAAAAGAAAAGCACTGGAAGCAAATTATGGTACAGACCACTCATTGTTCTCCTTCTAACCCCTCTTTAAAACTCTCCTTTGCCATGGTGCCTACAAAAGAAATTATTTAGTCTGCTGGTTTTCTAAAACCAGCACTCACTATGCTGACCAAACTGTTTCCTTGTTCACCCACCTTCCATCTATAGCTCCTGGTTGTCCAGATATGCAGATGTATGAGGTTTGTGGCACTACAAACCTCTTTGCAGTACCACAAACCACATGCAGGGAATGTTAAAATATGCAGCACAGGGCCAAAATCTGCTACCAGAAAATCCCAGTAGCAAAAAAAAAGGGCTGGGAAAAAAGCAGTGCAGCACACACAATGGGAGTGTGCACCAGAAGACACAGAGGCCCAGTGCTCCAGAGAGATGCTCGGGCAGCGGGCCAGAGCATCTCCATTTCTGCAGTTGTGCCTCAGCTACTCCAGCACACCGGGAGCCAAGAGGAGCTGGGCAAGGCCAGTTTGCCTGAAGTGGAACAATTTGTCCCTCACCAAACCACATGTGCAGGGTTGTGTGCTATGGCAAAAAGTAGCAGCACAAATTTGTACTGCTACTATTTTTTCCACTGTAGGCACACACCCCTGTGCATCCAGACAAAGCCACCAAGTTTTGGCATCTCATAAGAAGAGTCCACTTCTTACAAGATGCAGAACTCAGTGGGATGCTAAATTAAGAACATTTAGCACCCCATTGGATCAGACTTCTGAACTGTGGTGTCAGAAGCTTAAATTTGGCTATAAAATAGATTCTGTACCTTACTCCCTTCCAGGTGAATGTTTTTCAAATGCACAAATGAATCAGTCCCATGTAGGCTAACTCATTTAGAAATGAGTGCAATTTCTAAAAGTTGATAGCAAAACAAAAACCAATGTGAGGGGGTCTAGTCTTCCTGAATTAATTCTGTGAATTCTCCTCAATTCATTTACAATGGAATGCTGAACAATCGCTTCCAATCAACCTCATGACCAATGAACCACATGTTGGTTCTGCAGCATAGTTCCTTTCTCTTGAAATCCCACAAAGAGGACTTTTTGCTCCTTTTTTAACAGAAATCTCTTACTATTTGTGAGGATCTGAAAAAAAGGCATTTCTAAAAATCCCTGATATGTTAATAAAATTACCATATTTACTCAAATACAAGATGAGTTTCTCCCCCTCCAATCAGCAGGGGCAAAAATACTCCTACTCCTACAATCACATACAAGGAAGCTTCATTAAATACACTGTCTATCCTTAAACTGCTACCAAAAGCAGCATGTGCTTAGTAACAGAAACCAATTATTAAGCTGATTAAAATACTGAACATGGCTATAAAACGCACGGCCCATAATTAGGCAAGCATATTGATGGGAATATGGGTGTGTGTGTCCCTTAAAAAAAATGGGCAGGTGTTCCCTCCACAGAGAACTGGCACCAGACATGGAGGTACTGCAATACCAAGCTGGGACTGAGAAGGCCAGAGCCAGTTTTGACTCCCTCCCCTTGGTCGAAAAAATGCTTGAATTTTATTAGCAGATGTTTAGGATTGTGAATCCAAAAA
>NW_017728996.1:32079637-32081062 GCF_001723915.1 Gavialis gangeticus
TGATTAGAGCACAAGATTGCCAATCAGGAGAGCTGGAGAGAAAGAAGACAGATGCACATAAACCCATACAATGGTCCACAATGGTGGAGGATGTAGGTTGAAGAAAGTGTCTCAGTCCATCTAGAGTCTCATCGCAGGGGTCCTCTTTGGGTGGAGCAGGGTGGTCTGTTGCTGAAGATTCCTCTTGAAGTGAAGTCTATCAGGTGCAGAGGGAGGTTCAGGCAGTCCCATCTAGGTCCAGTCCAGTGGCAGTTAGTCTGGTGGGGTCAGAGTACTGGCGGTGGCCCGTGATGTGCTCCACGTAGATGTCACGGGATGAGTGGATCCTGTCGGACACCATGAGACACTGCATCAGCTTGGCATAGCAGTGGGAGACACAGCAGCCACGCAGGACGCTCTCACTGCTGGGGTCCCAGGCTCCGAGCATTCCCATGATGACTGCATTGACCATCATGTTGTAGCTGTGGCCCCTCAGGATGTCAGCCAGCGGGGTATACTTCTTCCGCTTGCAAGCCCAGGCATTGGTGAAGGCTTGGCGCCGGTTCTCAAAGGGGATGGTCACATCCACAATCACAACCTTCTTGGCCTCTTCATTCATGATCACAATGTCGGGGCGCATCTGGCTCTCACAGCTCGGGATGGTGCGGTTTATGGAGATCTCCGCCACTGCGGCCAGGATGGCCCTAGCCAGGCAGTCCTGGACAGTGTTGTGGCGGAGCTGCCAGGCTCTGGCATGTGGCCTGCAGCTGCACAGCATGTGGGGGTCTCTGCCGTGTAGCCGCACTGTCGACACCTCTTGTCCTGGTGGCCAAAGCGGACAGCACCGTTCAGAGGCAGGCAGTTGAGGTGGGCGCGGTGGAGGAAGCGCCAGTCCGCAAAGTTCATGAAGCTCCTGCTGGGCATGAAGTGGTTGCTAGAATCCCACTTCAAGGTGACATCGAAGACCTTGTTCTGGTCGGGTTTGGCCCTCAGGTCACCAGCTTACTTGTTTTGGACAGCGTCCTTCAGGAACCATTTCAAGAAGGTCCTCATGCAGGGCGTCATGGTGATGCAGTCAGGAGGGAGACTGCCAGCTCCTGGTGCTCCTTGGTCCAAGTCCAGGCGCAGCTGATGCGCTTCCCGAAGCAGTACGTGGCATTGCGGGCTTTGCTCCACAGCGAAGCAAAGTCCCCATTGTCTCTGCCGAACTCGCCCTCCAGCGAGTTGCTAAGGAAGGTAGCCAAGTCACGTCCAGTCAGTTGTCTCACAATCCTCTTGCAGGTGATCTCCTCAAGGGCACTGGCAGCGATTTGATCTTAGCCAAAAAGGCCAACATGCTGATAAAAACCTACCACAGGGGTAGGTCAGTGACGCCCATCTGAATAAGACATATGTTATTACCCATTGCACTCAACTCCCTTAGTACCAACTCTTTTTCAAATCATG
>NW_017728996.1:32086062-32089317 GCF_001723915.1 Gavialis gangeticus
ACAGGGGTAGGTCAGTGACGCCCATCTGAATAAGACATATGTTATTACCCATTGCACTCAACTCCCTTAGTACCAACTCTTTTTCAAATCATGGTGAGCCACTACACTGAATACATTTTTACTTCCTCTTCACGCCCACAGCTGAGCTGTGCCTATCTTTCCCATTTCCAATGATTAGGGACCTACTGAAATAGCAATTTCATGTTTTTTGTAAAATCAGATCTTTTCTGTGAAAGACAGCAGGCTCCACAATTTTGGTGGGCTTGCTGCAACGTCCCCCCCAACAAAAAAAAAAACATTTATTGGGAAGCAGAGAAAAGGGTGGAAAGATGTGCAGTCTTGGAACACATTGGGGGGGGAGAGGCAGAGAAGCAGGGAGAGAGGGAGCAAATGAGAGGCTGAACCTGGGAAATAGGCTCAGTACAGGCAACAGTCTGGGGCCAGTCAAGAAAGCAACAGGGTTTTGGCCCCATCTTTTAAGCAACCAGAGGCATCCTGCACCTGGAGAAGAATTATGCTACAGTTTAGGGCCACCTGCCAATCTATAGCAAGGGGCAGGACCACTGAGACCCCTCAACAAATCAGAGGCATGGGGGGGGCCCTGCCTCAATAAGCCCATGAAAATGGACTGCAATCAGCCTGTGAAAATGTCCGTCCACTGCTTTGATTTGGGTAGGTCCCTATCAATTATTCCTGTTTCTTCACCAGTCTTGAATGTTTCAAACAGCTTGCCCAGAACCCCTCTGTTGCCCTCTTTTCTCAGCCTGTTGCATAAGATTACCCTCCAGGAGCTGAAGCCAAACTGGGCTGCCCTGCACTTGACCTGCATACAAATTTTTGAAGGATCTTAGGACTCATGACAAGAACACCCAGTACCAGTCATGAGTGGGGGCAAATTAGCATATGAATCCTTCGTGGGGGGCATCTGGAATACACACACATTCTGAGCAGTGCTGAGCTACGAGATCACCATGGCTTGAAATGCTCTTGTCTGTATAGCTCAATGAACTATATGGTAAACTATAAGCCCTTTGGCTTTGGATAGTTTGTACCCTATACAAGAAGATACAAAAGTGCTGCTTAAAAGTATGTTTGTGAAGTACCTGTGCTAAAACTGGCATCAGTTTTTTTTAAAAATGGTAAGATGCATCAATTCATCCTCCAGTGTTTTCAAACTTGCACCTCATTTCTGGGTCTGACAGTATGAGGAGAGGGAAGGGACTGCATGGGGAAAGAAGTTGGGGGGGACAGAGGGCAAGGGGGTCACCTGAAGACCCAAACATTTTATTTTCCCTGCTGTGGCAATGGGAGGGGGACAAATTCAAGGCAAAGCTCCAATAAGTAGATTCTATACCTGGAAAATAGTAACAAATGTATACATTTTCATATACAGAATTTAATTATAGGGATCATCTTATAATCAGGGTCATCTTATATTCAAGTAAGTATGGTACTTCAAAATGCAGTCTCTAGCTATGGACAATAGTAGCTCTTAACTGCATCCAAAAGAGAAGGTATAATGCAGTTCAGTAATGCACATCAGCTGTTACAATGCAACCATTATCTCTGCATGCTCCTTTACTAATAGAAATGAGTTATATTGCTGCAAATGTTTAACTCTGCATTAAACAGAGTTAAAAAAAGTACAGTAGTTCTGCAATACTTTAACTGCGGAAGCATGTAGGGGCAACAGTTCCATCCTCCGGTTATCAATCAACCTCATGTTTTCATAACTGCCGTGGCCCATGTGGTTTTTCAGAATTCTACTCTATCTATAAGTTCACGGAGGAGAGGAAGAGAAAACTGAGCATTCATATTTATTTCCACGACATCAAGTGTCTAACTTTCAGGATAAGTTTCCAATAGGTTCATTAGTTTTACTGGCTTTGGATTAGCTCAAGTCCAAAAAAAAAGATAACAACTTCCACTTCCACAAAAGCAAAATTCGGAACTTTTAATTGTTTCTGTCATGTCTAAAGATTTCAACAGACCTTCTTCATATCTCACTTTTACCTTGAAAGAAAAGCTATTTTATAAAGGATTATGAATTAATTATTGCAGTTATCTGGACAGTTATAAACTAGAAAAATTAAATGATAAACTAAGCTAACATGCTTTGCCCTATTTATACTTCGTGACTAAGTTTGTTTCATGGCTTCTTGTATCCTTTAATCACAAATTAAACTAAAATCCTTTTAACACGCATAAAGGAGATTGCTGCTATTAATTTTTGGGCTTTAGTGAGGCACTGATATCAAGCTGGTACACTAAATTTGTGATGTTTGGAATAGCACAGAATTGTGATTATGTTTTCTTTTTTGTTCACATGCACCCACTTTTTTCTTGGTTGTTTGCCTGTGGTGTCCACCATCTCTGTACACTAACAACGCACAATCTGAATTACTTGAAAAATTACATAGGGCTGTGGTAAGATGATGGGCAACAAGGTGTTTTACAGCTGGGAACACCAAGGACAATTCTAGCACTCATGAGAAAAGTGACTTCACTGGGAATATGCAGAGTTCACATTAAGCAGGAGGAACAACGAAAAAGACTGGATAGATTTTTTTAGGGTGGAAAAAAGGAACAATTTTGAATAAGAAAAAACAACACAGGAAGAAAAGAGGAAAAAGACAAGGCAAAATTAAATGGAATAGATGGGGCCAGAGAAGTTGGGTGCTACTGATGTATACGGGGTTGTTGGTTGTAGCTGTGTTGGTTTAAGGACATAGGCAGACAGGTTCTTAGGGGAGATGTGGTATCTTTCAGTAGACCAGTAAAAATTGTTCTTTGCAAGCTTTTGGGCACAAATACCCTTCTTCAGGCATAGGGAGAGTCTGCTGCTGTTTTGTGCACTCTCCTGGGTAGAATAGAAGCCAGCATGCAAAATGCAGGTCTGTGAATATGCAAATGCGTGGCAATGAGGATCGGGGCCACGGGAAACAATAGGCATGAGACAAGTGTGTGTTGGGGGTGGGGGAAGAAGGGGGAATTTGAAGTGGTGATAGAATGTAGCTGGTAAAATGCAGACAGGTTATAATGGCAAGCAGGTTATAATGTGCCATTCATCCAACATCTATATTTAGTCCATGATTTTTTGTATCCAGTAGTAGGGGTGTACCGCTAGAGATTTTGGGGGCCGATTTTTAAGGAGGCATATTGGCTGATAGCAATCCGATTTCTGATACAGCTGTGTGCAGCTGGTAAGTTTGTGGTGGTGGAAGGGGAGGGGAGGGGTGGAGTGTGGGAGGGCAA
>NW_017728996.1:32094317-32094517 GCF_001723915.1 Gavialis gangeticus
GTGGGGTTTGCATAAGGGGGGTGGGAGGATGTTGGTGGCTCTGGAGGGATGTGGAGGAGGGGCTGTGGGGTGTGTGGGTGGGTCATGGGGGGCCTGCTCGGGAGGAGTGGGAACCCAGCCTCCCCACAGGGTGCAGCCCTCCCCCCCACAGCTCATGGACTGCCCCGCCCACAGGAGCTACTACTCCTCCCCCCCCTTAA
>NW_017728996.1:32094528-32103324 GCF_001723915.1 Gavialis gangeticus
GGCCCCTGTGGTGAGGGAGGGAGTGGGGCTGGGGCAGGCATTAGCCAGCTGGGGCATGGTGAGGCAGGGCACAGGACAGAGCCACAGCTTGTCTGGGGTGTACAGGGTGGGGGGCGGCTCCCACCGCTGCGCACACCCTGGGAGGCACAAAGGGGGGTGTGCCCCCGGATCTGCATGGGGTGGGGCAGGGCAGGCTGCACCTGCAAGGCTCTTCCCAGTCGCGGTTGGGCTGGGCTGGGTTCAGGGTGAGCAGCAGTGGCGCTGGGAGGGGGCTACGGGAGGGGGGGCCTTTATCAACCCCAAATTTCACTGTAGCCCCCCCTCCCAGTGCCACCACTTGCCCCGAACTCAGCCCCAGCCCAACTCTGCCATGTGTCATGAAGAGCCAGGCACAGCTCTGGCTCCAGCCCGCAGCTGCAGCCCACCCCAATCTCCCCCGTGCAGATCTGGGGGCACATGCCCCCCCATGCCCTCCTGGGGTGCACACAGCAAGAGCCACCCCCCATCCTGTACCCCCCAGAAAAGCAGTGGCTCTATCCCATGCCCCACCCCACTCCACTCCAGCTGGGCAGTGCCTGCCCCAGCCCCACTCCTTCCCTCTCCACGGGTGCCTTGATCTACCCTCTCCACACCCCTTCCTTTTCACCACAACAGACCTACCAGCTGGACACTGCTCTTCAAGTTGCTGGGCTGTGCTTCTCACCACCTACATGCTGCGCTGCAGTTGCGCGCGTGCATGGGGGGTTTAATCGGCCAAATTATTGGCGACATCAGTCTGATTTCTGATACAATCAATTTTCTTTATATCAGTGCCTATCCAATATTAAACCAATGTATATATGAAGTGAAGTTTGTAGGCTAGTCTGCAAAAGGCGTTTTGTAAATTCCCTTTGAGGATTAGAACTGACAGACTGGAGAGAGAGTGGTTGTCTTGTGAGAAATGCGCACCCACAAATAGTTGGGTATTTTTGTCTTGGATAGATTTTTGGTGTGCATTCGTTCTGGTGCTCAGTTGTTGTTTGGTTATCAGCCTCTGAGCCCCGATACATATTTTCCTCTGAACCTCACTGCCACACATTTGCATTTTGTATACTGGGTTCTAGCCTACCCAGGAGCACACAAGAAAAAACCAACAGACTCTCCCTATTCCTGAAGAAATGTTTGTGCTCAAAACTTTGCAAGAACAATTTTTCCAACTATTTAGTTGGTCTAAAAAAAGATATCACATAGATGTATATGCACATCTCTCTTTAGTATGTGTGAAATTTTGTGGCTATAAAGCCCCAGACATATAAAACCACTGGTGGATATTAGGGGTGTAGGTTGTAGCCGTGTTAATCTAAGGACATACTGGTGGATATTAGTTTTGAAGGGAGCGTAAGCTAATGCTCACTAAAGTCAATGGGGAATCTTGGCCTTTAAATCAAGCCCCAACTTTAGAGCTAATGGATCTCTTATTAAGAATATATTAGGTATTAATCCCCACTTTTACAGTGAAGAACGTATATATGTTGGGCAGTGTGCGCTCTGGAATTTATTTATTTTTTTTATAAACAGTGAAGATTTTTTTTAAAAAAAAGAGCATCAAGTTTGCAAATTCCTTACTTCAACAAAGAATACAAAAACTTACAAGACAGAAAGATATTTCCTTTAAGCAATGGGATAAATGACTAACTGAATCACAAAAATTTTGTTTCTACAGTGAAAGGTATGCATGTACCAATACTAGCCCCAATTTGATTCTAAGCTTTGACTTCACTACTGCAAAAAATCCAATTCCACATTCAATGTTCTTCTCATGCATGCTTTTGCTCCAAGAAATATATAGTTTACATTGCTGTAAGAAGTCAGGAGCCATTAAGTACATGTTTGGAAATCCAGCAGTCACTAGCAGACAGGATGCCAGGAACAGTTCTTTTGGAAACTTTTGTGCACAAGACCCATGCTTTCAACATGTTTTCTTAAGAGTTTTTAAGGGCATAAATCTGCCTTATGTATAGAGGCAATTAGAGAAAGCTTTCATCAATAAATAGCAGGGGGATTCCAGATGTAGTAATGAACAAAGATTCTGGCCATCTGCCCCTTCTGCTGTCCTCGATTCATCACCTTTGCCCTAGACAAACCTACACCAGGGCCCTGATCACTAAACTAAAGGCTGAGCTGCTTCAGAGACCTTATTGCAGTTCTGGCTCCCAACAAACTGCCAATCAATCACTTCCAAGAAACCCTATGCTCTGCTGGGTATGAGACCCCATTGTACTGTAAGAGATACTTAACTTTTAACCCACATGACAGTTACCATCATCACATGCTGAAAAGGTAGAGGGGTGCGAAGAGAGAGGGCAAGAATCTAAAAACACCGTTCTCCAGGAGTCCTAGTGCATCTTCAATCATCACTATCTGTTTTTAAAAACTGTAATCAATTTTGAATAAAAGTAATGGTTATTCGGGTCTTAAACAGCACCACAAAACTTCAGGTTTTTTCCACACAGAAGTCATGGGTTCTTGGAAGGCACAGAACTAGTAAATTAAAGGCAGCATCCACTAAAGGTTTTCTTAAAATTAGCCAAGTCAAAAGTCTATGGCCACAAACAGGCAAAGCTACCAGAACGTACATTAAACCAAAATGGTCTTTCAAAACCAGTGGCTTTCAACCTGTGGTCCACAGACCCCTGGGGGTCCTGAAAACAGTCCATGAAAGATGATTATGAGAATGATGTTTCAGATCCCAGAAAAGCCATTCCTTTTCCAAAGCAGTCCGCACCTCCATTTAAAAAAAAAAATTAGGGGTCCACAAATGAAAAAAGGTTGAAAACCACTATGTTAAACCAATAGGAAACAAAGCAAAATATTGTCACAGGACTGATTTGTCACAGGACTGATTTGTTTTCTATTTAATGCCAAATGTTGCAAATATTTATATCTAACTCAAACATTCACCTGGTAATTTGCTTTTTATGGAAAAAGCAACAGGTAAAACCGAAGAGAGATACTTAATCTATGTTCTCCAGAATGTGGAGGGGAAGGGGGGAGAGAATATCTTCTCAAATCATTAAAACTTGAGCACCTCCACCAAGCACTTTACAGAAACTGTTCTTTACATCAGTAACCACTCACATTTTTATTTCTTGAAGTCTGGGCACCTAATATTTTCACCTAATGTCAAGCCTGATATGTTTTAGTTTTGTTCTTGAAATTTTTGAAACACCTGCTCAGGTGGCCTTTTACATCGCAAATGCAAAGATAAAACACAATTCACCAAAACCAAAGATGCAAAAAACATGGAAGACAAGGGTGGAGGCTAGAATCATTAACTTGATGAAGAAAAATATCCTTTCTAGGAAAGTAATACTTAACAATTTAGTTTTTTGCCCTAAAATCTTTGCATAACAATGTATATAATTATTTAGGGGAAAAAAACAAAAACAACATTCTGTATTTTAGGAAGCTTAAAGCTTTAAAAAACTGTTTATTTAACTTTATGGAACCCTTAAATAGCTGATCCAAAGGGGTCAGGGAAGGATAACTGTATAGGTTCCATTTCAGTCATCCCAAACTCTGCTAATTTTCTGGTACTCAAGAATGTTGCAACCTAAACCAATGCAAAAGGAGAAGAGAAGAGGTCAACAGCCTGAGCACCCTAGTACAAAGGTTTCCTCAGAGATGTCAACTGCAATCTCATTTGTTTTCTCCAACACTTTCAGGTCTCTCTGGCTCCTTTCTTGAAGGCTTCTGATTCAATAACTGACAAATGATCACTCTTAAAATATGCATATGGGAGGACATGTGAATCTGAAGACTTTAGTTATGATGGGATACTAATCTCGCCACGATTAAGGTTGGGACTAGCTTCTAACTACAAACCCAACTCTGACAGTACACACCACCTCTCACATCAGCTTCTGAAAACTAATCAAATCTAATCTACCTGAAATTTCAGCAGGTGTGATCTTTTCTTCCTAAAAGGTCTTAAATAAATAGAATGAGATGAGTTATTGGTGGGTGGAGGAGGGGAGACAGTCAGAAGCACAGGTGAGTTTTTTGGCTGGTTGGTTGATGGTTTTTTTAATTAAATATTTTCAGTGCTTAAATTCCTCCAAAGACTACAAAACAGAATTGCCTAAAACCAAGCATATTTTTTTCCTCAGGAACTGGGGCAGAAAGAGAGAAGGAAAATTTCCTAGCTGAAGTAAAAAGTTACAGCCATCTTGAAAAGAAAGCTAATCCAGCTGGAGAGAGCAACTCTCCTCTTATGAGAAATCTTATGCCAAGACAGCACGTTTCCTAATCCTCCAAGGCCAATGTTACAGCAACACTCCACAACAGACAAGGGAAGGAAAAGCACTTGTGGGAAACCAGAAGCCGCTGAGAATCCAGGGAAGGAGTCTGCTCACTGAAAAGCTTGTGTATGAGCCCAGAAGGACAGCAGGATTTATAGCAAGGCAATGGACAACCAGCAGTAGAGGACAAAGGAACTTAACATATGGAAAGCACAAAAGCACCTGGCCAATCCAGGTTATGGTCCCACCTCTGAAAGGTGAAATAAGACAAAGGAACTTCTGCCTAAAAAACTCTTCCAAATTTGTGTCTACTGGACCGTCTTGGAGGATCTGCACCTCCAGGAGCAAACACTTCCAAACATACCCCCACCACTCTCTCTACTGCAGTCCAAGGGCATATCTGTATCACATGCTTAACCTGCCAGACAGTGGCAGGCTACCTCTTTAATCAAGAGCAACACAGCCATGTTCAGAGAGAACTGCACATGGGCTACTTGGGCCAGTCACTCAGCAGTACTAGTTTGTTCACAGCAAGCAGGGCTATACTTCTCCCAGTGCAGGAAGACAGAGGAGCCATGTTTTTGAGTGTTGCTGCCAGACATGGTTAAGTCTGCAGCAGACATGTCCCCATTTACTGGGCAGAGAGTTCACCGCACAAAGAAGCTTAAAACAGGGGACACCGAAGGAACATTTTCTGTCCACTGTCCCCATTCTTCTTTCTGCCCCAGAGGGGCTTCCAAGAACCCCTGGAGACTTTTTTTTAAAATGAAATTTTTCGTGTTCCAAGCCAAATCAGCCAAATCAAGTCCAAATCCATGACTCAGTCCAGAACCACAAGTGGCTCCACAACTGGCAAACATCCTCCACCCCCACCAAGGGCTTGAGTCTTTTGGCAGGCATCCTACGTGCACGCCCAAGCCCATAGGCTTGGGGTTTGGATGCCCCCAAGTTTCGCCTGCCCCCAGCCATATGGCCGCAGGAACAAGTTAGGCAGGAGCCTCCCATTCCCATAAAGTGGGCTTTAAGCCCCAACACCTTGGTGGGTACTAAACGACACCAGAAGAACAGTTATCCCCAGGAACGCTTAAGGAAAACTGCCTTCTTGGACCCAGATACATGGTGTTTCCCCTGTGCCTGGGTGACCATGGTATCTCATAGACTATCCATTACAGTTGCTCCAGAGACACACCGGAGACAGCTGAGGAGAAATGATGTTCTGGAACAGTCTCCCAATGGACATGGTAGGGTCAAACCTTAACTAGTTTGATCACTTTATGAAACAGTTTATAAGAAAAACTGTTCATGATAGCAGGGAAGGGGAGTCAGTGAGAGCCAGGAAGACCCTGTCAAGACTTCTGATCATAACTGGTAGAAAAACCTAAGTGCAGCAAAAGAAGGACTGGGTTTTAAAAATTCAGGCTTCCCATTGACTTTCATCCATATACCATTCAAATGAGGGGCAATACATTAATTTTGCACATTGCAGCAACTGTGTGACAGGAACAAAAAAGCAATGGCATTCTTCGTGTTTTGGCACTGCAGAATCAGGCTGCGACCTATTGGTACCATCTTTCTTGTGACAGCTTCCAGGTGTTGTACCAAACACCTGAGAAGTCCATATACCCCGACCAGATTTAGGATAAAAATCAAGGCTTCATCATTTCCATCTATCCAGGATTGCCTTTTCCATATCCATTGTACTGTGTAGTCCCATGTTTTCCATCTCAGTTCTTTTTAACAGAATATCATATTCTCAGCATATAACCTTCTTTAGGGGATGAAAACCTGTGGATTTAAGTAATAACAATGCCTCATATTTGAGCAAGAGTCTTAAGAAAACTGATTAAATTTTCAGACATGAAAGCTGAAAAGCATTAAATTTTCAGGAGTGAAAGCTAATTATTTTATGATAAGAACTATGATTTTTATGAACTCTTCCCCCACATCAGAACCAGGGGTATTCAGTGAAAATTGTGGAGAACATTAAGCTTGGTGATAGAAAGTGTTTATATTATAAATACAATGTAAACTAAGGGAAAATGTCAAAGTGTTAGAAGGATTTTTCTTAATGGCCTCTATGCTTTAACAGTTCATGACTAATTATAAAAGTAAAAAGTGATGGGTGTAACAGAATATAAAAACTTGCAGGGCTTTACCAGGCAGACTGCCAGAGAGCACATCTGCAGTAGTCAGTAGTACTTTCAAAAGACTTTCTGCTCTCCAAATCCCTGGATCAGATAAAGTTAGAGATGTGCGATACTGTAATACAATCACCACAGTAAATGAAATCATAGCCCAGATGAAAGTTCAGAAGAAAATAAAGGGACCTTAAACAGCAGTGGTAGCAACATTCCCTGAAATAAAAAATTAACCTCCACAACAAAAGGCTTTGGGACCTCTTTTAGCCTTTGTTTTACCCTTTCCTCTGTTAAATATATCAGTTGTTTTCAGGATCAGTTCAGATGACCCCAACTGAATGGCAGTGCAGGCTGTATTACCAGTATTTTCAGCTTGCAGAATGACTACACACACGGTACAAAGAGACACTCCTGTATTTTCCCCTGATCAAGATGAACTGAGTTCAGTAGTACTGTACCTCAAAACCAGCAGTATTCTTCCCTCATTTGTAAATAGCCTGCAAGATGTGCAAGTAATTATGTTTAGCAGTCACCACACAGACACTACTACCTTTTTATTACTGTTCTGCAGCAAGATTTATACAAGGAACACATTCCTCAGCTAAAATGGTATATACTTGGACATATGTAGCCTTCAAAGATCTCACTAGCATGGAGAAAAGGAAGGGGGAAGGCTTTGCCTCCATACATTCAAATGTTTACTGCTAGAAGGGCTGACGTCCTACTGAATCATGTAAGCCAGCAAGTGAGATTTGATCTTCTCACTTTAAGGCATCCCAGCTGGGTTTTTCCCTTCTCAGCTTATCTATCATCCAGGCAACAGTGTGTGGTCACAGAAGTGTACAATAAATGCTAATGCACTTATCAAGGAATTCCCCTTGGAGACCAGAAATGCAGGAAATAGTACAAAAAAGGCACACAGTAAGCCACATTAACCAGCTTCAAAGCTGTTCAACTTGTGTGGCTGCTGTGCATTCAGCAGAAAGAACACACTGCTTTCCCTCTTTGCAAGGGCTGCTTTTCCTTCAGCAGTTTGCCAAGTGACTGCCTTCTAATGCTGGTCCTTAATCCTACAGATGCCTTTCTATGGGCTTGTTGTCATTTGGTATGGAATTAGTTTTGCTTAATGGCTCAACTGTTGTGCAAGGAACATCCAGTGCAACATCAAGCAAAAGCACTGAAGCACAAACAGCAAACATAACATTTTGCAGGTCTCCTAATTTGAGATCATTCAATAGGAAAAAAAAGCCAGCAGTTTCTCATTCTTCCACTGAGACTCCCCTCATTTGCCAAAGGGGTAACTCTCAGAAACAGGCCAAGCAAAATGTAAAATGAAATACAGAAGAGGCAATTTTAATACAACAAACAGGAACCCACTGCTCAAGGTTCTCTGGCTGCTCCCCTTAAAAATAAATGTTTCACTGTAAGTGTTACTTGAAGAAGGAGTAATATTTTATTCATTAGTGTTATGTGCCTCTTTGGGAGTTTGTTTACCTCTTTTTAAAGAAACCTATTGGCTACAAAAAATAACTCCCTAGGTTTGAATGCAATACTCTATCAACCCTAAACAGCACCTTTGTTATTCAGTGACTGATGCACTATGTCAAATACATTGTGGAACCAAAGTTGATGCCCAAGCAAGCTATACAGTCTGCCACATGACTCTAAATTTGCATGTGGACCCTCAACTTTCATTTTAAAAAAATAAGATGTGCTAGTCCTTACAATGACAAAGAATCCTCCACATCTGAATAGGAAGGCTTATGCTATGCTAAAGCAAACACCTTTTCCTAATGGGGAACTGATGATGAAACATCAGGTCTTTATTTTGGGGACAAGCCTCAAATGACAACATTACTGATAGCCTCTATAGCCCAATTACATATTTTCAACACATCTACAGAAGACTGAAATTTTAGGATAATGCATGTAGGGAGGTGGTTAGAACTAGCAAAATAAGAAATACCAGTGATTTTTTTTAAGTTCACTTCACATTCCAAAGTCAGGATTTGCTAAACAATTTCCCAGTGTTGCCAATTCTTGCAATATTATCACCAAGGACCTTGATTTTCTTTGATAAGAAAAAATTCAGGAATGCTCTGATAAAAACTAGAGGTGCACCAATACATTGGTCCAATATCAGATCGCCACCATTGTAAAGAAAATTAACTGTATCAGAAATCAGCCTCATATGGCCAATAATATGGCCAATAAATACCCAATAATGTGGCCAATAAAGGCAATGAGGAGCACAGCCCAGCAGCTTGGAGAGCTGCGTGCAACTGGTAATTTTGTTGTGATGGAAGTGGAGGGGGGAGGAAAGGGACATGGGGGCACAGATCAAGACCCCCATGGAGCCATGGCTCATCTGGGGGGGC
>NW_017728996.1:32103593-32110343 GCF_001723915.1 Gavialis gangeticus
GGGGGGCTACAGTGAATTTTGGGGAAGCTGCAGCCCCGCCCCGTAGTTCCCCTCCCAGTGCTGCCATCACCTGCCCCAAGCGCAGCCCAGTCCAGCACCCCACCGGGAAGAGCCTGGAGCAGCCCCAGCTCCAGCCCACAGTGGCAGCCTGCCTCACCCTGCACAGATCCGGGGGCACGCTTCACCATGTTCTCCCGGGGTGCACACAGCAGCGGGAGCCTCCCCCACATGCTCCCTTCCCACCCACCTCCAAGATGAGCTGCTTGCGGCTCTGTCCCATGCCCCACGACACCCCAGCTAGGCAGCAGCTGCCCCAGCCCCAATTCTTCCCTCACCACAGGGACCTTGATCTGCCCCCCCACCCCCTTCCACAACAGACTTACCATCTGGACACTGCTCTACAAGGTGTCAGGCTGTGTATCCGAAATCAGACCGGTATCAGCCGATATGGCTCCTTAAAAATTGGCTATTGGTATCAGCCTCAAAAAACTATCAGTGCACCCCTAATAAACACCCCCAAAACTATGATTAAAATGAAACTCCACTAATATACACACACTTACACGGCACCCCCTGCCTCACCACCCTGCTCCTGCGGGCTGGAACTCTGGCAGACTGCAGAGAGCTCTTTGCAAAAGCACAGAATCCATGCATTTCTCCATTAAAATTAGAAATCCACATTTTTCTCAGGTAAAGGGGGGAAAATCTGCATTTTTCTCCATTTTTCCATGCTATCATTCCCTCTGCTCACTTTTTTTTTTTAATCTACAAGATTTCAGCTCATGTATGCACTGTACTTTTTTATCTTCTGTGCAATAGTTGGTACAAGAGACTAAGAGGCATTCATTTGAATGAACTTGGCAACTCTTTATTCTATGCAAATGTTAATTCTCATAATGCATCTTAGGTCCCAAGGTAAATAAAGACAAGCGAGTATTGTAATTTTTCTGATAAACGTAAAACTGTAAGGGGTCTCATACACTTTCCTTTAAACCATATATGTAGTCAGTGGTAGAACTGTGAGTAGAACTTGGGCATTTTTTCATTGAGTTTCATGTTACAGTCACTAAGCAGAAGGATCAAAACACTGTCCAGAACATACATTTCTGGATGAGTATGGTCTGGTCCAAAAATGCTGCTGTCCATCTCAGATTAAAAAACAAAACCACACAAACTCTTCTTGTATAAAAAGGGGTTATATATTTCAATGCTTTTACTACAGGGTTGGCTAAACTGTGGCATACGCAGCCTGTGGGTATGGTGTACAGTAGATTGGGGAAGGGATAAGGAGCAGAGCAGCAAGTAAGGCATGTAGCAGAAAGCAGAGTAGACTGATCAGAGAGCAGTAGGCTGGGAGCAGAAATCAAAGTAGCAGATCAGGCAAGGTAAGGGGATAAGGCACAGGGCTTACCTTGTAGCTCTTCTGCCAAAACGGCTGCCCCCCTCAATGCTGCATTATGTTTGAATCTCCCTTTTCTCTAATTAGAATGACTACTAGAAACTGATTACAAGTGTTACACTAAGGTAGGGGAAAGGCAACCCCTGGCACAGGTGCCAGAGTGTGGCACACAAAGGCATTTTGCTTGGCGCACACACCTCAGGGCAGATGGTGGGGAATGAGCCCAGCCTACACTGCCACAACAAATATCGGGCCCCTTTCAGCCCCACATCCACCCCTGACACGCCAACATCTTACAAGTTGAGGTTGTGGGTATTTTGGCACTCTGCCCAAAAACATTGCTGACCCCTGCACTAAGGTCATGCTTTTTTCTTACAACGTTTTAGTCTTTTCCTTTAGTCTTTCCTTCATTATAAAGTGCTAGGGAAAGAAACATGTTGCTTGGTCCCTTCTCCTAGAAATAACAGGCATTAAAAAGCAGATATCCAGCCAGTTGACCTTCTGCCTCTTGTTTGAATGAACATGATGGGTTGCAACAGATGAAATATGACCTACAAGTTTATCTTACTCCACTCATATACACTATGTATTGTTTTGATTTGGTTTATTGAACGTATAATGAGGGATTTCTGACTGGCTTTAGGCCAAGATATTAAAATTGTGCTCTTCCAGGTATGAGTTGATAATGTAGAAGAAACTGCAAAGTGGATGTTCTTTGGACTGCCGTTCTGCTTTCTATCTCTGTTGAGGGCAAAGGAGGATTTTGTGCTTGTTGAGATAACTGAATGGTATAGTGATCCTCCAGTTGTGGGGGAGGAAGGACTCTTGAGATAGTTTCACCTGGCTGAACTCTCCTCTGTTCTGATTTTCTTAACAGAAGGAATTTTGGGATAAGTCACAGAATCTGCTGTGAGCTCCTTCTAGCAGGTTGACTGGTGCCTTGCTTGAAAGTTGATCATCTTGTTTTATTTTTAGCAATTTTTCCTAGGTTGTTCTGTTGCCTGTACTTTTTCAAGCTGGAATACAACAATGTTTAAAGTGTAATTACTGGCTTCTTTGTTGAAGATAACAGTACCTGAGTATCTACCTGATAACCTCAGTTTATGGCCTTGAGTTAGAGATACAGAACAAGGGCTTGAGAATCAGGGAAAGGGAAAAAGGAAAATGAGAGAATGTCTTCACCAGATGGAAATGGCTTGACTTGTGAGAGGGTTGATTGTTCTTTGCATTTTTCTGTGCTGTAAAAAATGTTGTGTTTAATGATTTTTTTTTTTTACACCAAATAGATAAGTAACTTAGTAAGCTACATAGAATACAGTCAAAAATAGATCATGTACTTTACAGCTCAATCCTATATTTTCTACAGTGGGCATGCTAGAAAACTACTGCTAACTCCAAGATTTCAAAAGTCACAGCTGCCCTTCAAAAAGCATGATAAGCCTTAAAATATTTTAGGCTTCTGCTTTTTAAATTTTTTTTTTTGAGTCTCTGAAGTGTATAGAGATTTCATTCTCCAGCTTTTCCCCCTATTCATTAGATACAAACATGTACTTAAAACTGGTATTTCCAGGAAATCGCAGCACTCCAAGAGGTCTGTCTTAAAAAAAAAAAATCAAATAGCGATAGCCAGGGATCCAGGGAAAACAAGTTATTACACTGCTGGAAATGAAATGGCCTGTCCTCTTCATAAGCAACACATCACAGTGATAAAAAACTTAAATCTCTCTTTGATTGAAGGTGAAATTAAAACAGAGCAATACAGGAACTCTTCTGACCCAAAAGTAATCCACTCAATCATATAATGCATCCCTTTCCTTTTAGTAAAATGAATAGCCCTCTATAGAACCTTTTTCTTTCTTGACAAGTCCTTGACAGAAGAATGTGAATCTGGACAGTTAAATGAATCAATCACCAGCTGCTAGTCTATGGCCAAGATGGTGAGCCGAAAGGCCTGCCAGAGTTCACTGACCACTGGTCAAAGCGGGACAAAGGCCTCAGCTCTATGAATAGCCTACTTCTGAGATGCAAAGGTCAGTTGGCTGCCCTGGAAACAGTCCCCCTTGGTTATTTAAAGTTCTCAAGATATTCTGCTGCAGATATTATTGTTTCAGGTGGTCAGCATCTTTTTCCTTTTGCAAGTTTGTGAAAGGCCAAGCTACTTTCATCTAGGTAAATACAAAATAGCCTTGAATTTCCTGCTCACTAAATAATCTTTTCTGCTTCTTAATGAATTCAGCTTCCCAACACTTCCAGGAATGAGACTAGTCATAAAAAAACCTCATTTTACAATGGGGGAAAAAGGATCTCAGCAAAGTTAAAGCCCAGGTCCTCTAACTGCTATTTAAAATGAACAGGAGTCAAGTACCAAAATACCTTTGAGGAGCTGGCCAAAATGACTTGTCCAATATCACATAGGAAATGTACCAAGCTAGAAAAAAATCCCAATATAAAATACTAAATTCTATGCTCTAGCAGCTAGATCATTGGTCCTAAAAACAAAGCTGGGTCTGGGCTGGCCCAGCCTGGCCCGGCCCAGTAACTTGGTAGAGATGTCTTGTTATGGACTGAAACACAGGAGAGGAACTGCCAATGGTACTTGGACTAAAGATAAAGATTTTCCAATAGGGAAGAGCTCTGTTCTGAGAGGTAAGTGTCTTCCTAGCATAAAAGAGTTCTCTGTTCTTGGAAGAAACTAAAGAGCTTTCTGCTTTTGGAGAAATCAGCCCAAAACAAAGTGGGTAAAAGCTGTAGCATCCACAGGGACTCTGGGCACGTAAGCATACAACTACCCCGGAATAATGAAACCCTCCATTGTGTATGCAGAGAAAGGGAAAACCAGCTGCACAAAAGATCTCTTCCTATTACAGGGAAAATATGACTTCCCATATGGACTATACTACAAATGTTGCATCAGCAATATGAAGCACTTAAAAACATCAAATAAATGTTCAGCTGAATTCTTAAGCAGACCACACTCTCCATCTACATACGAGTTCAAACCGTAGCCAAAAGTATGCTCAAACACAAGGTTTTTGTTAGCAAGTTGTACCACAGTTTCTCAAACCAGTGTATGCAGCAACAAACTAACTCCAGAAACAATTACATAAAGCCTTCATCCATGTACCACCTTGTAGTAAGAATCTTGATAATACAAAACTCTAGCTCTAGTTTAAATTTAAATTTAGACAACTGCTTAAATACCAGTCCATTCCAGAATGCGCTACATTTTGGCTGAATTAAGCAGCGAAGAATTCAACTGAAACATTTACATAAATCTAATTAATGATTTGTAGCAGCACTCCACTCTTACTCCCTCTCATTCCTTGTCTATATACCCTCTGTGTTCACAAACACGTTTTGAATTAATCTATTCACTCTTGCTCTATTAGGTTCACATTAGCAGGTTATTTAATAGGGAATATGGTTGTCCTGAGAAGTAATGTAATTTGTGCTTGTTTTATACTATTGCCTACCAAAAACCCCCTAATGTCAAGAGTTGCAAACTAATGTTAATGTTGCAAATTTAAATGAACTTCCTTATTTTGGTCACTATGCGTGTATAATTTTATTATATATATGCATTATGAAACAGCCTGATTACATGATCATGCCCCCCTGCCTCATTCAATGCATTGAATAAATGGTGCTCACTCAATGAGCATCTAGTCATTATTTTGTTTTCTCTTTACTGCTCAGTGTGCATTTTCCATACTTATTTTACTGCATTATTGTAAACACTGCTCTGAAAACAGAATTATGGCTTCTTCTACACTGCTCATCACAATTTCTCAGGGGGGATTTTGTTTTGTTTTTTAACAAGCATGAATCTATTTATTTTTCTCAGTTTTACAGATAAGGAATTGTCACACAGGGAGGCTGAAAGTATCCACTATTGTGGATACACAATTTGAGATAGCTAGAACCTGATTTTTGGCATAGTTTTTATTACATAGAACTTCATATGTTCAACGAATTACTCATCATTAATTTTAGTTGCTGCTCAGCACTCCTGTAAATCCAACCCTACAGTCTCAACATATGCACCAATAAATTGAGAAAGACCCAATTATTGACCACTTATGAGAATTTTGGCTTATGTGACTTGCCTAGGATAACACAATTAATTCTCTTGCATGGAAAGAAGTCCATGCTCCAAGGTTACTTTAACCAAGAGAACTTCCTTTCTTTTCCAAATATCCACTGCCTCATTCACTATACACCTAACTTCAGCAACAACTCAGGTCAAGGTCCTACAAACAACAGCTTCTTTCACTATACAACCCTGATCCACCCATACAGTCAGTCCATCTTGTGCCCTTAGGGGTGCTTTTGAAAATAAATGCTATGTGATCTCATGAGTGGAGAGTGCATCACAATGAAGTATGCAGAAAGGTGCTAAACTGAAGCTGTACTGGAAAGCATAAATCTTAACTGATTATTTGACTTTCCCACTTGACTAACGTGTATTTTTCTAAATTTTTTCAAAAACCAAAGCCCAGAAATGCCATCATAATTACAACCGCATTGGCCATCAGCAACATTTCAAGTCTTTAGATTAATTGCACAGACTTCTTCACTTGAGCTACAGCGGTGGTTTTCAACCATTTTAAGACTTCTGGCATCCCTCAGAAAATGCCAGCTTTTACTCTTTTTGACTATGGAAAAAATAAGAGCAGTTTTTCTGTTGCACAAAACTCAGAAAGACCACTGTCAGATCAGAATGATTTTACACTATGGATTCCCATTTGAAATTTTGGGGTTTATCTTATGAAATATGTCTGCACACCTACCAGTGCTAACACTGTGTGGCACCAATGGAAGGATCTCAAGGCAATCAGGATGCTATGGCACCCTGGTTAAGAATCACTGAGCTACAGTAATAGAGTAATTGACAAGAGAGTGGTAACCTTCTACTACTATCTGGATTGGCATCAGTGGTGACAGGATGCTTTGGCAGCGTTTCATGGATATTTGCTAACAGCAGAATGATGAGACAGGGAGCCTGGGGTTCCATTCAGGCTCTGCCACAGAGCATACTCTGTACAACCATTCACAACCATTTGCTTCAAGCCAGAACATTTCTATCTGTCCCTATCCTAGTCCTGACCCCTTCACAGCTCAACTTCCAGTTTGTCATGCCCTCTTCCCCCCTTTCCAACTCCTGCAGCCAGGCAAGCAGTGACAGGGGGGCAGGGGGTGGGAGAGGGAGGGAGCAGGTGGCAGGGAAGTGACCTAACACATGCCCCTTGCCACCTATCCCTCCCACCACTTGCCCCATTCCCCAGCTGTCTGTCCCATCCCTAGTGTGTGGACACCCCATGCCTGCATCCCTTAAGGTCCACTCCTCCCTT
>NW_017728996.1:32115343-32115935 GCF_001723915.1 Gavialis gangeticus
CACCATTCGCAAGGCATTCTGCTTGGACAATATTTGCCAAACTGCCTGGGATAATCACCCACATTAGCATCTGTCCCCTAGAGCATTGTGGGCCAGCCTTTTTGGCAGGTGTCACAAATTAGCCTTGCACTTTCCTTGAATGCCACTCTAATCTCCTTCTCCTGCTGGATCTGCTCCGCTTTCTGCTCCCTGCTTAATTTGCTGGTCTGCTTTCTGCTTCCAGCCCTATCTCCTGCTGCCCTGCCTGTCCCCTCCTGAGCCTACTGCATCCCACACCACCTACCCCTCCCCTGCTTGGCCCCACTACTAGCTGCCCCCCACACCAACTCTGCCCCTACCACTCACCTGCCACTTACCTTCTCAGTTGCAGCTCTGACTTCCAGCATAGGGCAGGGAGCATGAGCACAGGCTGCTTCTGGCCACAGCCTGGGCACACAGCTGCTGTTGTGGTGGTGGCAGATCCTGGCCCCGGTTAAATGGGGAAAAAGGCTCGTCTTGGATTCACGTAAATATGGTACATATCCTACCCCCTACTCTACATTTTCAAACTATAAAGATGGTATCTGCTTAAGAGTGTATTTTATTGTTTTCT
>NW_017728996.1:32120935-32123258 GCF_001723915.1 Gavialis gangeticus
ATATATGTTTGTGATTGTCTTTTTTTTTTTTTTTCTTGGTGTGCGGGTTGGGGGGGGGGGGGGGGGGGAGTCATCAAGACTCAGTAATGATTAAACCTCTCTATATTACATGGCAGTTTCTTTTCAACCAGCTGCATGGTGGTACCCCCAGTTGAGTTTCAAGTCTTGACCATACCTGAAAGCTCATAAGCAGTCACTAAGGAATAAAAGATAATGAGGCAAAAGGTCAATATTGTATATGCTCATTTTAACTCAAGGCAAAGCCTTGAATAGAGGGATGCAGGAGCTTTTCTAAATCTGCAGAGTTCATTTTTCATTCTCACAGTGGGGTCTACCTCCAATATCACTTCTGGTGCACAAAATGTTAATATACTATCTTGGACAAAACTAAAAGTTCTGACTAAGATCAGCAGTGAAATTCTTCCTGAAATCATGAGGGGGACAAACATGATCTGTTATTCTTTATGTGAAATAATTTCAGTAAAAACTAGGAACATAAAATCTTTTAGCATATCACGATCTGTCTCACAGCGGGACCTATTAGCAGATTAGATGCCCTTCATTTATGCAGAGAAAAAAGGTTCCCCACTGTTAATTTATGATAGCCCAATAGTTTTCCCTTTTAGAAACTAATCATGCTGTCCTAGTAATTCTGTGCACAAAAATGAAAAAGGAAAAGGCCGCTGTGTGGATTTCAGGGATTCACCATCTGAAAGCTTTTATTCTTCCACAGTGAAGGAAAGTTATGACCTTTGACATGTGGCTATGGTGCCAAAGAAACTGCTCATAAATGTGTGTCAGTAAAGAAGCAGAAATCAATAAATTCATTTAATCCAGTGAAGTATTATGTAGTGGAACACAATATATTTTAAAGGGATAACTGCTTGGCTGTTTCTTTTAAAAAAATATTGCTTCTGTGGATTTTTGGAGTTTGCTTTACTGTATTTTTTTATAAAAGAAAAATATACTTCTGATTCAAAAGTAAGTATTTTATTCAGTTGTATTCTATATTATTAAAAATGTTACTTCAGACATGAAAGGGTCCCAGACAGAAAGAGATTCAGGTAGGACAAAAGGAAAACTAGCAGGTGGGCCAATATTCCTTTAGCAACCTCAGTCATAGAGACAGCTATCGGCAAAAATCAAACAGCCAGACAGATGTTACAAGCAGTTCCCCGGCTTCCCTGCCCTTACTCCACTCATTGGGAACCCAAATTTAGAATGAGTAAAGTATTTTTTATCTACTATTTACTTCCTCTAGCAACACAAGAACTAGGAGTCATAAAAATGAAGTTAGTAGGTCATATATTTATTTAAAACTAACAGAAGAAAGTTATTTTTAACATCACATGTAATTCAAGTGTGGAACTCGTTGCTGCAAGATGTTATGGAAGATGACAGCTGAACCAAATTCAAAAAGGGACTCGGCATATTCTTGAAGGAAAAGGACATCAGTAGCTATTGAGCATGGGAGTTAGGAGTACAGCATCTGAATCAGAACTTCCTAGACCTTAAATACTGGATGCTAAAAGTGTGAGAGGAACAGTGGGAAAAAAATATGGTCATATCTAGGAGAAATTTTACAATCTATGCCTGATGAAGGATGTGTGCGCCCGAAAGCTTGCAAATAAAGACTTTCTTTGCAAATATATAGTCGGTCTAATAACAGATATTATTTCTGCCATGAGTTCTGTTCATACCGTGTTCACTCTCCCAGTCAGCATCCATTCTCTGTCACTTGGACATAAGATAAGATGGGCAAGATGGACTTACATTCTGACCCAGTAAATGGAAGTTCTTATGTATGTTATAGATCATTCCAAGTATAATTTTAAGAGGCAATTCATGGCCGCTGTACAACAAATGTTGTAAAGTCTGACAGTAAAGCACTCAATCATGCAATAAGTAATGTCAGGTAGCGCAAAGATTATCAAAGACAGTAAATATTCAGTGCTATGTATTGGGAATTAACACAGAACTTGTGCTAACATTTTCAGAGAGGGGCCCAACATGTAAATCCCTTCATATTCAACTGATATTCGTTCCTTCAAGAGCCTGATGCTCCAAACACAGAAATATAAATACAACTGACATAAAAGATGTATATACATATGTATATATGTATGTAGTCACTCAGTTGTGTTTTTTTTTTTTAAATGGATCTCCTTATATTTTTTTTAAATGGATCTTCTTATCTATATACACACATATACATATATTCTTATATACACACGCAATAAACCATAAACATATTATAAACCCTTATCAATGAAACGTGCAATATATCCACTCTTTAAAAAAAAAAAAAAAAAAAAAAAAAATA
>NW_017728996.1:32123269-32125823 GCF_001723915.1 Gavialis gangeticus
CATTAGATTGACAGGTTTTTTAATTTAAAAAAATAAAAAAATAAAAATCAATTAAAAGGTTAAGCTTAATTTATTAGTCCCATGAACTGAAAGTCACTTCACCAAAATAAAAACTCACATGCTGTGATTGTGCAGATAACTGTATAGCTGTGGTATGTCAATTTTTACAACAGTGAGGTGAAACAAATTAGCTGCTTCTTTGGCACAGCCTAGCTGAACTACCAAGAGGAGTGTTCATTTTCATTCTCTATTAGAAATCAATGGCAAGTTTGTTTGCAAGCTGTGGGTCACTACTGTTTACAGAAATAAGCATTAAAAAAATAGCAAAGCACCTTGTCATATGCTCATTTTTTTAAACAAAGTCTCACCCTTGCAATTTGGGACATACTATGTACAAAGTTCTTCTTTCCTCAGGCAAAATGACTGAGTCGCGCTAGAACTCACAAAGAATATTTGCAGTTAACATCAATTTGCCGGATGTCACAGACAAGTTTAATGAACAAAATGATGAATGCCTGTCAATGGCTTCATAAACTCAATGAATTCTATTTACAAAGAGCATACATAATGCACAGCTCTGCCTGAGGCATATGTTACAGTTATTAGGGATTTACCACAGGCCACAATGAAGATAGTAAAGTGGTAATTTAACCATTCACTCTAGTTAAGTAACTAAATTTGCTGATAGATAGATATAAATATATAAATACAGATAAGTGTTTAGGTAAAATTAAGGCTATAAAAGAAAAACATATCCAAAAAAATTAAACTTTTGAACAAGAAGCCTCAAGTGTAAGGCATTGTCTCCTTAAAAAACATAAATCACGCAAGACAGTAACATGAAAAATCTTACAATGCAAAACTACAACATGTATTACTCCCTAAAATATAAAGGTTGCACATCCAATTCTCAAACAACTGTCAAACCATTTCAGGCACAATTCTGGACCTTATACCTCTGTCTAGTCATTAAAAAAATCTCAGTGAAACAGCAAAATTTCTACCTCCACTTTGAAGCACAAGCATAATTTTAAATTGGAAATTATACAAATCATAAAACCCCTTCATTGTGGCAGAATAAGAGCTTTCAGATGCAAAACACCCCGACATGGTACCCTTTTGCTGCTCTTTCCCCACCCCCCATTTTTGTGCACAGAATTACAAGGATAGTATAATGTAAAAAACCTGATAAGACAGTTTTCTTTAACTGAGTGTTCATTAAGTGTATAGGAATATTCAAAGTTAGGTCATGCTCCTACAGAATATTGAAAGTAGTATTCAAATATAACAATGCACCAGACTTTAACAGATGCAGGATCCAGCCCTCAGAGCAGGTAGCAGGAGTAACTAGAATCCTCTTGAAGTTTCAGTATTAAAGACTAAACTCCAATTCAGGAAAGCATACCTATTCAAGGAAACATTTAAGCATGTACTGAACTTTAAGCATGTACTTGGATTCTACTGAAGATATTGACTTTTTAACATATTTGTATGTGCAGGGCAGAATTCAAGCATATGCTGAAGTGCTGCACTGAACTGTGGCCTACACAGGGTAACAACACTGGGAAAGAAGATGCAAGTGATAGACAACACTTGAAACAGCCCCTCCTTCTAATCACCAGAATGCCCAAAATTTCTCAAATGGTAAAAACACAATGGAGAGGCAGGGTTTCAAAAAACAGCAATTTTAAAAACCTAAAGCATAAGGAAAAAAGAGGACTTTGTGAAACAAACCTAGACCGCATGCAGCAAAAATAATATCCATCAGACATTCAAATTAGAATGTGGTGAGAAAATGGAGGAGTAGGACAAGTGACAAGGAAGAGAAGTGTTTATATGTCAAAACCGATAAGCGATAAAATAGTCCAAGACAAGATGGAACAGAGAGAGAAGAGCATTAGATAACTGGCATGGGAAACAAAAATGGTTCAACTCTAAGAAATGTTAGAACCTGAAGGGAAATGAAAAAGGGAAAATGAGAATGAAAAACTTCCTTCCACTCCTTGAGCTCTCTCAGTTGACACCCATTCCTCCCTTTCTTCTTAAATTACTAATATACACAGGAAGTGAATGGCTGAGAGCACACTTCTAAAGAGCTGAAAGTGCCACTCTTTGATAGGTTGATGGAAGGCCCCAGTAGGTTATGCTCCAACACAGAACTACCCATTCCTCATACAACTACTCGCTCATTAGTTCTTGGAAGGCTTGAGGAGATTTAAAAAATAAGAACAAGTTGTTTTTCTCTGTTAAATTCTTCAGCTATTTTTTAGTCTAACATGGCCTGAAACTGAACCAAGCGTTAAAACCTGAACTCTCCTTGCAAGATCCTCGGAAGACTCGTGATGACATTTGGTCTGTTAAATGAGTTGCAGCTCTCCCTCTTCAATTACATGTGGACTAAGAAACACCATGGTTAGTGGAACATACAGCCAGATGCTAGGGTCATAACAAGCAGGAATCCCAAATTCTCTGATGGACAAAAAAAAATCCCAAATTCTCTGATTTAAAAAAGCCACAAAATCTGTTTTTCCATGACTGAATGAAACACCACTGT
>NW_017728996.1:32125893-32132671 GCF_001723915.1 Gavialis gangeticus
CCCCCCCTGCCATAGGCAGGAAGTCAGCTGGGATCAAGTAATCTCAGCAAGAAAAATATCCATTTGTTTTTTGAGAGTCCAGAGTAGGTGCTTCCACCACCTCTGGGGGGGAGTCTATTCCAGACCCTGGACACATGCACCATAAAGAACTTTTTTCTTATGTCTAGTCTAAATCCGCCTTCCTGGAGTTTATAGCCATTAGACCTTGTTATCCCCTGGGGAGCTCTGGTGAACAGCTGTTCTCCCAGGTCCCAATGTCTCCTACTAAGTCCCCGCTGAGCCTTCTCTTTTCCAGACTGAAGAGTCCCAGATCCCTCAGTCTCTCCTCCAGGCCTTGGATCATACCAGTGGCTCTCCTCTGGACTCTCTCAAGGTTTTCCACATCTCTCCTGAAGTGGGGGGCCCAAAACTGGATGCAGTACTCCAGCTGCGGCCTCACAAAGGCTGAGTAAAGTGGGAGAATGACTTCCCTGGTTTTGCTTCAGATGCACTGGTAGACGCATGCCAGAGTTTGCCAGCCACAGCATCACACTGGTGACTCATATTCATCTTGTGGTCAATCAGGACCCCCAACTCTCTTTCAGTCGCAGTGCTAGCAAGTGTAGCACTGCCTGGTAGGAAGTGTAGTTCTTCCTACCAAGGAAGGAAGAACCCTCAACATACTTACAAGCTCAGCAGTCCAAGTCGACCTGTATCCCCAGCCTGTCCTGCAGTGTGACTGCCTTCCCTCATAATTTGGTGTAATTACTGAACTTTGCCAGTCTGCATCTGACTCCCGACTCCAGATTGTTAATGAAGATGTTAAAGAGTACCAGCCCAATTACTGAGACCTGAGGGATTTCACTGGTCACCCTACACCACATTGATTTGCTCCCATCAACTAGTACTCTTTTGGTCTGACCCTGTAGCCAGTTACCTAGCCATCAGACCATAAGATGATCAAGGCCACAGGTCGCCAAGCTTAGCCATGAGGACATCATGGGGAACTAGGCTTTCCTGAAATCCACATATATGACATCCATGTCATCTCCCTTGTCTAGGGCTCATGTCACCTGATCATAGAAGGAGATGAGATTGGTCAGGCAAGACATACCAGTCACAAAGCCATGTTGGCTGGCCTTCAGAAGCTCACCTTCCTTTGGTCTGGTCCAGGATATATATATCTAGTAAAATAAAGGGCTTAGTCTGTCTCTGTCTGTCTGTCTGTCTGTCCGTAACGCTTTTAACCAACTGCACATGCGTCACCAAGAGGGCGGGCAGTGATTGGCTACGTAAATCTGGGCTATGCGGGCCCAAGTCTGAGCTGCTGCCAGGGAAGTTTCTGGCAAACACGCCCCAGCTGCCCAAGCAGTGGGGCTTCCCCACGCCTCCCTGCCTGAGGGCGATGGGAGTGGGTCACGGTGGTGGTGCCCCCCCAGCCACCCATCCCTGATGCCTCCCAGAACAGCTGGGGGAGGGAGGGACAGAGGGTACCTGGGTGAGGGGGAAGTGAAGGGGGGGTCATGGTGGCTCTCACTGTTGTGGCTGAGTGGCAGTGAGAGAGGGGAGCAGGAAGGGGGCCCCAACAACAGCCGGCAGGGAGGAGGAAGTGGCGGGGAGGAAAGGAGGCTGTGCGGACCTGGGCAGGCATGGGGCAGGGGGAGATGAAGAGGGGGCATGGTGGTGGCTTTTGTTGGGGCTAGGTGGCAGGGAAGGAAGGGAAGGAAGTGGGAAGGGGCAGTCATGGTGCCAGTGCCCCTCTGCCACCCAGCTCCAACAACAGCTGGCAGAGAGGGGGAGGCAGCAGGGAGGGAGGAACGGGAGGGGAAGGGAGGGAGCCCCTGCGCCAGAGACTGGAGGAGGCAGCAGTGGCAGTGGAGAAGGGAGTCTTTACATGGCCGACCCTGAAGGGTGAGCAGGGGGTGAGGGGGAGCCATGTAAACACTCCCTGAAATCCGTCATTCTTGACGGGCAATTAGCTAGTGTGTGTGTGTGTGTGTGTGTGTGTGTGTGTGTGTGTGTGTGTGTGTGTGTGTGTGTGTGTACACACACACACACACACACCAGTTGAACGCAATGTTTAAGTGATATATTTACAATTTTAACACAATGTGAAATTATAATAAAATAAATTCTAAATACCTACATATTTTGGTGTTTCATTTTGATTTTTTTATTATAGAAAATCAGAGCTCTCCCTGTCCCCCTTCGCTCACCAGGATATGGATGTGGGTCCAGCTGCGGCTGCGCATCGTATCCCCCACTCCACTTTGTGGCACCGAGGAGCCCTGATATGCCAATGCCCTGCCCCTGCCCATGCTGTTGCCCCTCACACCCAAGCCACAGCCCCCCAGCCCTGCTAGTGCCTCTCACTCCCAAACCGCAGCCCCCTGGCCCCGCCTGTGCCCCTCATTCCACCCACAGCCCCCTGCCTGACTGACTTCCTCCCGCCCCCCCAGCCCCTCACAGGCTGGAACACGTTTCCTATGTTTTTCTCCTTAAAAGAAGAAAATCTACCCTTTTCTGTGTCTTTCTGTAGCAAACAGAAAACCCAGATCCCTGATAATAAGACTACATTTACTAAAATAAACTCATCTAATTTCTCTTCTCTGATAAATCTATTAATTAGTCAATGAAGCTATCAAGATATGTTAGGTTTTTTTGTAGGTGAAAAATTCCAACACAGAGAATTCTTTTCCTGGAAAGAAAACAATGTAATCAATCAATGTGCAAAGGAATCTGATCTGAAGACGCTGAAAATCAATCTGAAGTTACAGGGTTGGGTCCATCCATGTAATCCCCTTCGGTTTTCACATTTATGCATCAGTGTATGCAAAGGTATACATCACAGTCTCCAAAGCATTAGTATAACCACCCGCTAGCTATATATTAAAAGGACACCAGAAGACATGTTAAATGCTTGTAGTAACTTTTCACCTCTTTCCCTCTGGCCAGACTGATTATTTCTTTCAACGGTGTTCCTCAACAAAAAAAAAAAAAAAAAAATCACTTAGAAAATGAAACTACAGTTCCCCATAATAATTGCACACTTCTTTCTCAAGACAAAGTCTGGCTGTAAATAAGATCAAAAGCCTAATTCTAGCATTCAACACAATGAACTAAGCCTACTGAACAAAGAAAACAGTTTTAAACTCTTAGACTGGTTAGCATTCTCTGTTTTGTAGCAATGTGCCACTTCGTATAAATGCAATTACAGATACATTACCCAAGCTCAGTGGCATCTTTGGTTGTAATTAGGATCATAGAATACTTGGACTGGAAGGGCTCTCATGAGGTCATCTAGTCCAGCCCCATGCTCAAGGCAGGATTATCCCCAATTAAACCATCCCAGCCAACTATCCGTCTAACCTCCTTTTGAAAATTTCCAGGGATGGTGACTCCAAAACTTCTCCAAGTAATCTGTTACAATACTTGACCACTCTCTGAGTCAGAAAGTTCTTCCAGCCTACTGCAACCTAAATTTCCCCTGCTGCAGTGTGAGGGCATTCTTTCTAGCCCTGCCCCTACAGCCACAAAGAAAAATCTATCTTCATCCTCTTTTTAATTACCTTTTAGGTATTTGAAGGCTGTAATCAAATCCCGCCCTCAGTCTTGTCTTCTCCAGACTCAATTATCCTAGTTATTTCAGTCTGTCCTCATAAATCATGGTTCCCAGGCCTCTAATCATTTTTGTCACTTTCCACTGGACTCTCTAATCTGTTCACATCTTTCTGGAAGTGTGGGGCCCAAAACTGGACAATTTATTCCAAGTTGAGGCCTCACCAGTTCCAAAAAGAGTGGAAGAGTCACTTACCTTGGGTTGCCAACTCGTTAGAGAGTTGCACCCAGAGGGTGGTAGTGGATGGGTCCTTCTCGACCTGGAAGGATGTGGGAAGTGGGGTCCCACAGGGCTCAGTCCTTGGGCCCGCCCTGTTCAACATCTTCATCAGTGATTTGGATGAGGGTGTGCAAAGCACCCTGTTCAAGTTTGCTGATGACACTAAGATGTGGGGGGATGTGGGCACAATAGAGGGGAGCAACAGGCTACAGTTGGACCTGGATAGGTTACAAGGATGGGCGGAGGAGAATAGGATGGGGTTTAACACAGACAAGCGTAAGCTGATGCACCTGGGGAGGAACAATCGGCACCATACATACAGGCTGGGGAACTCCCCTCTTGTCAGCACAGAGGTGGAAAAGGATCTGGGAGTCATTATTGACTCCAAGATGAACATGAGTCGGCAATGTGGGGAGGCGGCTAGGAAGGCCAACTGCACCTTGTCGTGCATCCACAGATGCATCTCGAGCAGGTCCAAGGAGGTGATCCTCCCCCTCTATGCGGCACTGGTCAGGCCGCAGCTGGAGTACTGCGTCCAGTTCTGGGCGCCGCACTTTAAGAGGGATGTGGACAGCATCGAGAGGGTCCAGAGGAGGGCCACTCGCATGATCAGGGGACAGCAGGGCAGGCCCTATGGGGAGAGGCTACGGGACCTGAACCTGTTCAGCCTCCAAAAGAGAAGGCTAAGGGGGGATCTTGTGGCCTGTTATAAACAGGTTAGGGGGGATCAGCAGGCGCTGGGGGAGTCCCTGTTCCCCCGAGTGCCGCAAGGAGTGACCAGAAACAATGGTCACAAGTTAGCAGAGGGTAGATTTAGGTCAGCCATCAGAAGGCGCTATTTCACGGTCAGGGCGGCTAGGGTCTGGAACCAGCTTCCAAGTGAGGTGGTGCAGGCTCCCACCCTGGGAGTTTTTAAGAGGAGGTTGGATGACCACCTTACTGGGGTCATTTGACCCCGTACTCTTTTCTGCCATGGCAGGGGGTCGGACTAGATGATCTGCTCAGGTCCCTTCCGACCCTAGAAACTATGAAACTATGAAACCTTGATCTGCAAAATACATCCCAGCACGTTTGGCATTTTTTTTGCAACAAGAGTACCTGTTGGCTGCTAAGCCAGTTTATGGACCATTCTAACCCTTAGGTCTTCCTGTAATGCAGCCTACAAAATTCCCCAGCCTGTATTTATGCATGCAATTATTCCATCCCAAGTGCGGGACTTGTCCTTCTTAATTTTCCTCCGATTTGTCTATCCACCATTTCTCCAGTTTCTCCAGGAGATTCTGGATCCCAGCCCTTCTCTCCAGGCCCTGCAACTCCATCCAACTCCCTGCAACTCCAACCAGTCATCTGCAAATTTGCTAAGCATGCACTCGATCCCAGCTTCCCAATCATTAATGAAGATGCTGAACAGTACTGGACCCAGGACAGGTACACGTTTGATACACATCCTCCCAATCGTTGAGCCATCGATGACTATTTGTTCAGCATGATGATTCAACCAGTAATTTCATCTTGTTTTTACTTCCTTATCAAAGTATATCACATCCACTATTCTCCCCCACATCCACCGAGCCTGTCACCTTACCATAGAAGGAAATCAAATTGTTCAGGCATGATTCGCTCTTAGTGAATCCATGCTAGCTGTTCCTCATCACCTTGTTCTCCTCTAGATGCTTGAAGACTGATTCCTTTAAGACTTGTTCCAAGGTCTTTTCAAATACTGAAGTTAGGCTGATGGGTCTGTAATGGCATGGAACCTCCTTTTTCCCTTTCTTACAATGAGTATTCTTATTTGCCCTTTTCCAATCATTTATGACTTCCCCTAACCTCCCGTGAGTTCTCAAAGAGAATATCTAATGGCTCTGAAATATCTCAGCCAATTCCTTCAGTTTCTTAGGGTGTATCCCAACCAGCCCTGCTGACTTGAAAGTATCTATCTTCTCTAAGTAATCCCTAACCTGTTCTTCCACTACCATGGGCTGTTTCCTTGCCTAACTTTCCTGCCAACTGTGCTTGTCTTCTGGTAGCTGACTTTATTTATGAGGACTGAAGTAAAAAAGGCATTAAATAATTCAAGCCTTTTCTGCATCATCCAGAACTAGACTGCTTTCTTCATTCAGTAAGGGACCTATACTTTTTTTGGCCTTTTTCCTCAAAAAGGCATTCTGATTTGGGACATAACTTAAGGACATGCTTAAAAAAAAATTAATTCATTTCTTAAGAACTGTCAAGAACAGGAGTGGAATTATGTATATGCCCTAATGATTTCCTGAATGGGGACCTTGGTGCAGATGTTTTCATTCTGAAAAGAAGTACAGAACAGGTAATGGCCTTTAGTTTGTATCCTCACTGAGATCAGAGGCACACTCTAACTGGGCTTAAATTCAGCCATCTAGCCTAACTACATTGCCCCCATGGACAGAAATATTTTCCCTCAAGAGCATGGAAGGCAGCCAAACTTAAGCAAAGATACTTTTCCAGTTGTTTCACAAGCCTGCTTCCCTACAGGTTTCTCTGACAGAATCATAGAAAATTAGGATTGAAAGGGACCTCAGGAGGTCATCTAGTCTAACCCCCTGTTCAAAGCAGGACCACCCCCAACTAGATCATCCCAGGCAAGGCTTTGTCTAGCTGGGTCTTAAAAACTTCCAAGGATGAAGATTCCACAACCTCTCTGGGCAACTTATTCTAGTGTTTTACTACCCACATAAGGAGAAAATTTTTTCTAATATCTAACCTAAACTTCATTGCTGCAACTTGAGATGATTTGCTCCTTGTTCTGTCATCTGCCACCACTGAAAATAGTCTAGCTCCATCCTCTTTTGAACCCCCCTTCAGGTAGTTGAAGGCTTCTATTAAATCCCTTCTCAGTCTTCTCTTCTCTAGACTAAATAAGCCCATTCCCCTCAGCCTCTCCTCAGAAGTCATGTGCCCCATCCCCCTCACCATTTTTGTTGCCCT
>NW_017728996.1:32137671-32144884 GCF_001723915.1 Gavialis gangeticus
ATCCAACCTAAACTTCCCTTGCTGCAACTTGAGGCCATTTCTCCTTGTTCTGTCATCTGCCATCACTGAGAACAGTTTAGGTGCACCCTCTTCGGAATCACCCTTCAGGGAGTTGAAGGCTGCTATTAAATCCCCTTTCAGTCTTCACCAGACTAAATAAGTCCAGTTCCCTCGGCCTCTTCTCAGAAGTCAGACCCCCCCCGAACCATTTTTGTTGCCCTCTGAACTCTCTCCTATTTGTTGACATCCTTTCTATAGTGAGAGACCCAAGACTGGACACAGTCAGGGCTGTCCCGGGGGGGGGGGGCGGAATCGGGGCGACCGCCCTGGGACCCATGCTTTGGGGGGCCCCGCAGAGGTAGGCAGAGCAGCGGTGGCATGGAGCTGGGAAGAGCAGCAGCTCCGCTTCCAGCCACTCGCTACCCCCCTCCCCCATGCTGCCAATGGTAGCAGCACCTTCTTCGGGTCCAGGATCGGGGCGGAGCCTCACATGGGCAGATTTGCCCTGGGCCCCACACCCTGCTTGAGTCGCCTCTGGACACAGCACTCCAGATGTGGCCTCATCAGTGCCAAAAAGAGGGGAATAATCACTTCCCTCAATCTGCTAGTAGACTGGTTGGAGTGAGCATAAGAAAATATTATGACTTTCCACTGACATCCACCATGAGGAAAGAAAGAAGGTAGATAAGAATAAAAAAGTTACAATCCATTCCAACAGCAGGACTTCAGTACTTGTAGATTTAGAAATGAATGTTGCACATCTTTCTAAAAAATATATTCTAGTTCAAGCCCCACCACTCTGGCTTTATGGTGTCTACAATCACAGAAGTGCTATAGAATGAAATCCTATGGTCTATGTTATGAGCACCAGACTAGATGCACACAGAAAAGGTCTCTTCTGATCTTGAAACTTTTGAACTCCATAAGGACACTACTGTACTAGCACATTTCTTGTTTCCATTTGTTTCATATTCCAAGAGAATTTACTGCTTTTTTCTCTCCTAAAGGCATTCATTTCTTCTAGAACAACCTTATAAGATTGTCTCAGGGCACTAAGGTGGCCTGCTCCTAGAAGAGCAAGAACTGCCTGGGGAGAGCCCAAAGAGCTAGGCAGGAGCCCAGGTGCAGGTTGCCATGGCAACCAGCTAAGAAGGAAATTAGTCTGCACCTGTACCTGGTCAGCTGGCCAGAAGGGGCAGGGCCCTGGGCCCATATAAACCCCAGGACAGGGACTAGGGAGGTCAGTTCTCTGCTGGCAGCTAAGGGAGAAGGAGCATTCCTAGAGCAACTGAAGAGAAGAGGCCTGACCAAGTTCTGCTCTGGGTAATGTAATGAGGCCCAAGCACACCTGATGTAGCTTGTGTTATGTTATAGCCCAGGGGCTTATGTTTGGTTGTTGTTTGATAACACCTGTGATTTGGATAAGGCTATCTGGGGAAGGAGGAGGCCTCATTGGGGGCCCACTGCAGCGTGGGGACCCCAGTGCCAGAGAGGGCACAACATCTGGGGTGCACAGACACCGGTGCCAGAAAGGGCGCCGAGATGAGGGCTGCGGAGAGCCCAGCGAGGACAAAGGGCCGAATTATAATGAGGCCTAGGCAAGACAATGCCCGTACCATCTGTGAGGCTTGAGGCGTGGTAAAGGGGCAGTTGGAGCCACACATATAGCCCATAAGGCTGGGGACCCATGGGGTCCAGGGAAGTCCATCAGGACCGTGTCCGACCAGATGTGAAGGCAGCCTCCCTACATTACATTTTACATCAGGACGCGGCAGGCAAGAATAGAGGGTGCCCATGGGGTTGAATTGGCATGGTCGAGGGGCCTTAGCAGATCATGGCCATCCTTAGGGACCCCATCCTGTGACAAAGATCATTTATGTACAGCAATTGGGAACAGGTATTTGTTTTAATATCTGGAGTCATAACAGCAAGTATATATGTCTGTAACAGTGTAACGGGGTGGAGTTCCTGGGCACCCGAACAGATCAATGCCCCCCTCCCTGTTTAGGGTAGTCTGTCCTGCCCTTGCCTGCCATGCATTTGATATAAAATTAACAGATGTAATGCAGGAGGCCTGCCCATTTGCAACCCTGGTGTTGTGCATAGCTCTGAGCTACCCCTACATCATGTCCCATGCCTCACAGATGGCATCCAATTCCACATCCTACTCCCCTGGCCCCCTCACTGGACTGCACATGGCTTCTAGCCCATTCAGGCCCCATTTGGTGGGCCTTGACCCCTTGGTCCCTCACTGGACCACTCCCCCAGCCCCTCACTATGCTACACACACTCACTCCAACCCCTCACTAGACTGCACTTCTGTTAAAAAATCCAAAATTCTCTGACTAAAAAAAATCCAAAGTTCTCCTATTTAAAAACTCAGAATGTATGATTTCCCTCAATTAAAATGAAACACCATTCTGTGTGTGTGTGTGTGTGTGTGTGTGTGTGTGTGTGTGTAGACACACACATGTGTATATATATGTGTGTGTATCAGTTTAACCCAATGTTTTATCAATTTTAAAGCAGCTGGAAGCCTACCAGTGCCTCAATCATTATAATAAAATTAAATCCTAAATACCTATCTATTTTGGCATTTAATTTGGTTTTATCATGGAAAACCATAGCTCACCCTTCCCCCTTCACTCACCAGAACATGTGTCCAGCTACAGCTGCCCCTCCCCTACTTGTTTGTGGTGCTGAGCTGCCCTGATATGCTGGTTCCCCTAACTCCCAAGCCACAGCACCTCAAGCCCTGCCACTGCCAGCCTTTCTGACATGACCAGCAGGCGGGGCTGGCCGTAGGGGTGGGCAGGGCAGTTCCTGCCCACTGAACTGCGGAAGCAGCTCCTGCCCAGGGCTAGTCCAGCCGGACTGTGGATACTGGGGGGTCACATGCCCCCCATGCCGCCCAGACGTGATGCCTTGGCACGTGACCCCTCCCCAGGAGTGTTTACAACAGTGGGGAGCCAGCCCGCCCCACAACAAGCCATCTGTGGTTTCGTCCTGCTCCCTTGTTGGGTGCCATGGCTGCACATTCCCACCCCCGTCCCGGGCACCACACACTGCCCTGGCTGGGCAGCACCTTCAGCCCCAGCAATCAACCCTGCCCCACTCCTTCCCTCACTGTGCAGCCTCCACACAAGCTGCTGCCTCAGTCCCCCCCATAATGTTGTGCCCTGCCCCATGTCACCTACATGCCCTGCCCTCCACCTACCCCCCCCCCACCAACCTACCTGCAGGGAGCTGCTGTCCACCATGGTGTCTGGGGCTGTGTTACCAGCCACGTGCACATGCACATAGTCTCACATGCATATGGTGCCCCCTGCCTCTGACTGCCTTCCTCCCACTCCCCTCAGCCCCAAGCAGTCCCTTGCAGGCTGGAACTCTCAAGTAGTGGAACAAGCTCTAAATGCTTGTTGGAAAAAGGCAGGAGTTTTAGATGCACAAAGCAACAATGCTTTTCACTAGTGACCTAAAAAATCCCTAAATCACCTTTTAAATAATTTTCCTTTAATACACAGGTTCTGGTTTAACATATCTTTTTTGCAACAGAGAGAAGTATTTTAGTAAGTCTTTGTATGCACAAGGCAGAGCTTAAAAAGTTATGCATCTGATTCTTCCATGTTACAGTTGCACCAAAGTGTCAAAAATTCTTTCCCAGCATGCCCAAACTCAGGCAGTCAAAAAAAGCATTTTAAAACAGGGGTCTGCACAATGAGCGTATTATCCAGATGTCACTTCATTTATCTTACCTTTGCAAATGTTCATGTCATAAAAAAGGGCAAGCCTTTCAAAAGGGGGTGGGGGTGACTTGTTTTACATCTAACCCACTTTCCCAGCTCAGCAAGATATAAGAAGTCTTTAAAGACTACTCAGAATTAGCTATTGAGAGCCAAAAGATGAAAAACCAATTGAAATGATATAGGAACTACTTCCCTGACTGCTGGCCTTTATTTAGACCTGTTTAGATAACATGCAAGGATATCTTTGCAAAGATCCTCTGATTTAGATTTAAGAATGAAACCATTCCAGTCCTTTCTAATTTGTTTAAGTCAAGTTTTAACACCCTTACATGGTGCTGTGGTTTCATATCTTTCTTTAAGGGGGGAAAAAAAACAGGTATTCTGTACAATAAATTAGTTAAGAATATTATGGTTGCAGTGAGTTAGAATACACAAGAAGTTATTCCAGTCCAGGCTTATATTATTAGGCCTACTGAGTATCAGCTGGTTTTAAAACAGCAAGACATGACAGTTTCTTTTTTCCTCCCTTAATTGTACAGACAGTCAGATTTTTAAATGTGGATTTGCTCTGCTTTAGAGCTTCCTAAAGGTTGACTCTGGTAACCACTGTTGACCATCCAACACACACTTGCTCAACAAAATGCTGAGAGTTGACATTGTTGATTACTTTTTCACTTAGGTGGTGATTACCAGTTATAAAGACTGGAAGTAATCAATCCCAGTTTAACAGCTGGGCCTATTGATGGAATGAAAAAAACAATGCAAAACTGAAACCAAAGACTGGCCCCAGAATTTAAGATAAGATGTGGAACACGTTTTAAAAAAAAAAGCCTTTAAAAAAATCCCCAGCAAGAGAAATTACCAAATTTCTGTATTAAAATGCTCAAAAATTTTAAACTTTTCCTCCAAGGTTCTCTTTTGTCATCGTTTTAAATTGTTCTGCACTCCATCAATAGGCCCAGCTGTTAAATTGTGAAGACGTGACAACAAGTCTCTAGGCAAACAACTGCTTAGAGTGAGATCCTTTTCTTTAGAATAATCAGAGCTAGCTGACAAAAGGGGGCCATGCTGAATGCCCTTTCAACAATTCCTACCAAAAGCAATGCAGGGGAGGGGGTGGAAAATACCCCACAATTGTAGGGAGAACATTGCTTTGCAATAAAAAAAAAAAAAGTCTTGCTATTTAGTGAAATGGTCACAAATGGAACTCATGCAGGTGATGAGAGTTCCTCTAGCTAACAGTCCTGAGCCTGTCCCAGGCTACGTTTCTCAGGTACATGAAAATGTTATTAGCTTCAAAGCGAGCTGCCAACAAGAGTGAACGATCCTTTAAAAAGGAGCCTGTAAAACTCTATTTACTACTTTTATCACCTTAACTTTATAAGGTATAACAACACAGCCATGAGTTTACTAGTTGTAACAGAGAGGAAGGACATAAACAGCAGTGCCAACTTGGCACATTTTAATACAGAATTAACACACAGGGACAGTGAAAACACCGTATGCGCACGCACGAAGACTTCTGCAGTGGGGAATGCAGAAGTGGATGGTGTAAGACTGTCTAAAATAAGGAGTCTCTCACCAGTTTTCATTAGGGCACAAGATAAAAGGCCTGTGGCAGCTATGTCAGTCTATGATAGAGTTGATGTGATTGACAACATCAGTGCAGTCAAACCATTGCTGAAAAGGAGAAAAGACTTCCTAGTGTATGTGGCTAATTTGCATTGACTTGATGCTTAATCTGGAAATGTTACTGTGTCCCAATTCTTCAAAACCCTTGCAAGAATCCAAGTGGAAGTGAGAAGCATTTACCTTTAAGGTAAAAACTGTTCTTCTCATGCTTCTGTCACTGGACAAAGAACTTTACTAGAAACAAACTCTTTTGTGATTCTTTACTGTTCTCACAACAAATTTCCTTATACCAGGACATATATTTCCTCTTCCTTCCAAACTTATCAAAATCAAACTACATCAAAGAGTAGATTTCTCTCTTTGGCTCAGAAGGAGGTCCTTCTCCCATATAGCCTATGTGATTAGGTCTGCAGTGATGGGAAACCAATTTAAAAAAAAAAGCACATACAACTTCCTCAACCTGTCTATAATATACCAGTGAAGTTACAAGATTTGGACCATCATGCCACAATTAATGCCAGAGCCTTCTCTTCTAGAGCTCCTTCTATCTGCAACAGCTACACAAACTGTTGGTCAACTTTCTCCACCTCATTTTCCAGTCTCAGTTGAGCACTGTCTCATTTTTCATCTTTCACCTCCCAACTTTCTTCACTCTCTGATGCTATTTAATAAAAGTAAATATTTTATTAAACTTTAAAATCCCTTGAACAGAATATGAATTTAAAATGCTATACAAGTTTATGGTATATTGGGTTGGATCATTGCTATTATTCTGTTAATAAAACACCTTCTACTTCAATGTTTAAAGAAAAGGAGAGAACACTCTTATCATGGGTACATATTCACTGTGATTCAGCTAAATACACTGTTAATTAGTCAAAATATTTAAGAACTGCAAGCAAAACCCTGGTATACATTACAAATCCTGGTATACAGCAGTATCTGACTACTTCATAACGTGACTAGAAGCCCATAAAAAGTTAGTCACTTCCCTGTCTCTAAGGACTAGTCAAAAGCTGCAACTCATGTCAGCGCCACAAAAAGTTCAGATTGTTATGGTTAAAATAGTCTGCATTTCATGAGCTGCAATTCAATGCATGACCACTATTTGTCTAACAGAGTGGTTCTCAACCTTTTTTGTATCAGGACCCATTTGCAAACATGGATGGCCAATCCTGACCCAGTGCTCCCCACCCCCAGGCCAGTGTGTGGGGCAGGGTGAGGTATGTGTGGGGCATGGGAGGCCTCCAAGCAGCCCTTTGCAGGCTGGAACTCTGCCAGCCTGTAAGGGAAAAGCCACGGTTTCCCACAATTTTCCCCTTTAAAGGAGTATCCATTTTTCAAGTTTGGTGATCCATTTTTTAAGTTTGTCCATGACCCTTTCATATATTCTTGCCACAGTTGAGAAAAGCTGGTCTAACAGGAATCAAACCAGAATGCTAATAGACATTCTGAAATATTCAGTCAACCTTTCTTTTTTACATTATGTAAAAATTTACATGTTCACTGTGAAAAAGTTTTGCTTTTGTTTCCTGCTGGTTAAGAGGTAAGTCTTTACGATCAATTCAGCTGAAGACTACAAGCTGAGAAAAGGGTTATCTAGGAATGTTCCAGACAGCTGTGCATGCCTCCTCCATCCATCTTAAGACTTCAATTTCCACCTTTTGTGGAAAGGAAATAAACAATTAGCATCCTGTCCAATCACTACCTAATAGCCAGCTTTAGTGACTTCAGAGTACAATCCTCCTCCTCCTCCACTTTTTCTTAAGACCATCTTACCTCATTCTTCTCCTATGCTGTTTTAGCTGCCTTTTTCCTCATCCTCCTCATGCTTT
>NW_017728996.1:32149884-32152113 GCF_001723915.1 Gavialis gangeticus
GTATTTTCAGACAGATGGCCACTTTTTTTTAAATACAAACTATTGTTTCCATTTGAAAATTGGAGAAATTAAAAAAAAAAACCTGTAAACAACAGTTTATAGAAGGTCTCCGTGTATTACTGCTTTAATATTCTAGCATGTGGGAATTCTTCTAGTAGTAGTGGCGGCAATAGGCTGAACCCTGCATAAACCATTTAATCTTTAATTATTAGCATTATACCCCCACATGGGGCCTCACAAAGAACCACAAGGAATAGGAACCTCCTCCTCCCTGCACTTCAATCACTCTATGCTGGAAGCAACTTCAAGTACCTACCAAAACTAACATTTATTTTTACCTATCTGATACCTTAACTCCATTGTTTCTTTAAAAGAAAGTAGGGGAATCTTGGGGTGTGGGGAGCTAAATTAGTCAAATTCTTTTGTGCATGGATGAACAACAGGAAAGCAAAGCCTTGGGGCCTCTGGGGAGGAACCTTGTCCCTACAGACCTACTCTGATGTGCTCATGAGATAAGGCTCATAGTGACACTTAAGGAAAGGCCTGCTCGCATTTGAATTTCTGCATTCCTCAAGAACAATTCATGGCAATCACTAACTTTGCAGAGGAGCTACATGAAAGCTTTGGCCAATGAATGAGGGTCATCTGCTCTTTATCACAGGGTAAACCTCATCCTGGCCAGTTTCTAACCTTTTAACCCTGTGAATTCTTAATTTGCACATGAATAATGGAATTCTGCCTAGAGTGCAACCTTCAGCTTCCAGTTCCTAACTTTAGAAACCAAGACATGATCTCCTTGTAGGTTCAAATCTTAAAACTCTTGGATAGATTAAAGTTTTAAGTTTCCAAATGCAACACTAAACATTACACTTCAGAAGCAAAAGATAAGTTTCCTGGTGAAAGCTCTGTCCAAGCAAAGTAAAAGAACATCCTTGCACCCTGCTGCTATCAGTGACTAAAGCACCATTTGCTTTTTTCCTCCAAGGAAAGAATGCCCATTTAATGCCTATTCTCCACCTGTTTAATATGTATAGTTGCTTCTTTACTCGGACCACAAGATAGAGTCATTTTTGCCTTTACAACAATTATTGACAACTACTCTTAAATGAAATGATCATAAGATATCACCCTACAAAACTTTAGTTTCATTCATTGGAAATAACTGCAGTTCATTCAAAGCCTATTAAACGAGGAACACTTCTGAAAGAGAAGCTTCAAGACTAGTTTTGCATACACAGTTTACAGGCTTTAAAATAACCATGTCAATTATCGCCTCATTTTATGGCTAATAGCAGATTAATTAAATGTTCAAAGATAAGAATATTACAAAGAGCACACTGACATGAGACAGCTTCTTGCTTAGTCACTAGTCATCTATATGCAATACCATCATGAGCTCTATCCTTATAAACTCTGAGTAATCTGAGAAATTAAGCATCTCACATGGGTTTTTTTTATGTTCATAGAGAAAAACTTGTTAAATCCGAGCAAAATGTCCAACATGCTTTTGTCATGGATTCAGTCTTAGTTCTTAATCAGAAAAGAAAGGCACACACAGTAAAACAAGAACTGACATTCCACAACACAATGCAAATCAATTAGTCACAATTTTTTCCTTGTTAAAATGTTGAATAAAGCTCCATCCAAAAATCACCTTTCTATAAATGGGAAATTTTCACAGGGATTCAATGCCACTATTTCTGGTAAAAGATCTATAATGTCTGTATGCAAAAAGATGCTACAACAGACTCCCACAAGAAATTCCACATGTCCTGTAGGGGTATCTTTCAGTGCATGATGCTGCATAATAATCCTTGCAATAAGGACTCTTGATTTTCTAGCATTCCACAGCTGCAGACACAGGAACAACCAGCTGCCGCTGAACTTGCAAGTTTTTAAAATTAGGTTCTCCACCACCCCAATCATTAAGAAGAAAACTAAAATATATTTCTAAACAATAGTCCAGAACCATCTTCCTGAACCTGCAACAGCACCCCATGAGACAAGAGGTCTCCTTCATGCCTTGACTCTGAAACCTAATGAACACTATTTAATTTCAATGCTAATACTTTGCCTCTGAGCATTCCATCAGAAATATCCTATGAACATTAAAATAAAAACTGGAACAGGAAGGAGCAGAATCTATTGCTTTTAAGGGAACTAGAAATTCACCCCCTTCTCAAGTGTCAGGATGACCCTTAAACAGTTGCAAGCCCCAGTCAGGTGTTG
>NW_017728996.1:32157113-32159872 GCF_001723915.1 Gavialis gangeticus
TCATGCCTTGACTCTGAAACCTAATGAACACTATTTAATTTCAATGCTAATACTTTGCCTCTGAGCATTCCATCAGAAATATCCTATGAACATTAAAATAAAAACTGGAACAGGAAGGAGCAGAATCTATTGCTTTTAAGGGAACTAGAAATTCACCCCCTTCTCAAGTGTCAGGATGACCCTTAAACAGTTGCAAGCCCCCCATTATCTCTTGAATGTTCACAGTCCATAGCCACCTACAAGGAACCTTTAGACCTTCTCCTGACACCTTCCAAATCCTGGAACATACTGAAAATAAAGGGTAGTAAACAGACCCAATATTTCATACTCTGAAGTAACTTTTCTTAATTAAAACTTTGATTAATAAAGTCAACACTCTCTTACTAAGCTCAGATTTAATTTGATAATACCCAAAGATGCTCAGTTTACTTGGAGCTGCCACAAAACTATCAGTGCTGCAGACTTCCACAGAAAACAGATGTGTGTGTGGGAGAGCAAAGGAAAACCCTGTTGGATAAATTAGGTCCATGAATTAAATCCATCTTGCCAAAGAATACTGGAGCTCTAAGTCCTACAAGAGACTGTTATTCCTTTGGGAATTATCAATGTTCAAGTGACATATATGTATGCTGTAGTTCCAGCCAGAAAGCTTAGTGACAAACCTCAGTATTGTCATGGAGCAGACCTAATTTTGATTCCTAGTGTAGGCATCTCATTCCTCAAATTAGCAGAGGCCAAGAATATTGAAGACACAGCACACTCAGGGACAGATTATTAAAAGTCTACAGGTGCTTAAAGAAGCATACAGAGTCTAGACCCCTATCTATATTCATAGGTGCTTAAATAGCTCTAAAAATCTGGTTCTCAATCTCACGTTCCTTGTGGTACTCAAGAGACCCCTGTATTTGTCTAAAGACATGCTTTGAACAATCAACCTCCCCCTCTCCCCCTCCCCCCAAAAAAATACCCAGTGTCCAGTCCTTCTTGGCTAAAAGAGTGGATCAGAAATGTAAGACCTCAACATTTCAATCAGCAGGGCTCTCCCAGGCCTGCACAGAGGTTCTGCTCTGGCTTGTGCATCTAAGGACTGGTCAACAATTCAGTTTGTTGTACAATCAAAACTTTCAAATCATTCACTTATATTAAAACATTTTTAATATTACAACTGTAGTTCCTGTCAAACAGGATCTGAAAAAAACTGTTTGGAACAGGATACTGTTCATTTCATTGTTTTATAGATTGTCAAACTGCAAGAGGGCTCAAACCCAAGAAATTACAAGAGAAAGTACACAGAATAATTCACTACCTGTGAAACACCAACAACTTTAGTGAGGTTACAGGGATGGATTTGTCTAATCACCTAACACATACTTTTTAAAAATCAAATATTTTTGGTTTAATTTCTTAAATCAGAGCTTAAATTCTTTTCTATATTTCTACTGGCTTTTTGATAAGTTTGCATGTGCTCAGAACAATATAGAGTTGCACTTTCTTATTAGCAGTGTTGTCACACACTGGAAGAAGTTACTGAGTTGATAACTTTATGTATTTGTCATAAAGAAAAGAGATTTAAAGGCCAGAACTTACTTGCTAATGTGAGATGACCTTTTTGACTGAGAATGGCCCCATATTTGTTCACAGCTAAACACTGGTAAAATCCTTCATCAGATGGTTCTCCTCTCTTTCCTTCCACCTCACTGATGTATAAAGAGCCATTGGATAAAGTGTAGATCCTTTCATTTTCAGAAACCTTTGCTCCATTTTTCAGCCATGTAATGGTAATGGGGACTTCACCATGGGCATGGCAATCTAAAACCACTGGGTCCTTCCTTGTGACAGTTATGTCCTGTGGCTCTTTTATGAAAAACAGCTCACTAAAGCACCACACTCCTGAGAAAGAAAATAGGTTTTTGATTATAAGTACAGGCATACAAGGATCATTATAAGTAAAAGCAAACCTGAAAGCACACACTAACTGAAGTGGTGCAATATAAATACTTCTGTAGCCAACAAGTACCAAATTCTGCCCCTACAGACTGCAAGAGGAATTGTGCAGCCGACTCCAACGAACGTAAAAGGCAGCCCTAAATAATTATGCTGCTTTGAGTTTGCAAATGCATGTAATTATCTGAATGAGAAAGCAAGAGTAGTGCTTTGAATATTTAAACCTGCCTCACCAAGATTCAATATAAAAATGCTGGACTGTGAATATTTGCACAAGCAATCTCTCCTCTCACAATTTCCTGTCACTCTTATGTATAAAAAAGATCATCTGATGGTTTCCACAAACTGCACTAAACCAGCCCTCATACAGGTGTGGAGCCCTTACTGGCCTGGTTTTGGCAACATCACCCGGGGAAGCTAGGAGCACAAGCTGTCTGCTGATTTTACAAGCTTGTCAAAAAGATCTTGAACAGGGCAAGTCGTAAACGCCTAATTTTACTAGAAATCTTTAGCAAAACCTGGTCATTGTGAGCCAGGGGGGTTATCCCCGCAGCCCTGCAAGACTCGGGCACCCTCTGCACCCACTCCCCGGGGAGAAGCGTCTGTGGTCGTTTGCGGCAAGGGCACGTGGGCTTTTGCATGCTTGTGCTTCAAGCGCAGGCGGCAACTTTTCAACGCTGCTGCTGCCGCGCTCGCTCGTGCAGCGCAGCGGAGGCGCTCGGAGCCGCGCCGCAGGTCCGCGGTGCTCTCCCGACCCTCGCTTGCAGCGGGGCCTGGGGAGGGCCAAGTGCCGGGCACCCGACGGCCTCCAGTCC
>NW_017728996.1:32160015-32162110 GCF_001723915.1 Gavialis gangeticus
GCCGGACAATGGCCGGGGCCGGCCCGGGGGCTCCCGCGCTCCCTCCCCTGGCTCCGGCCAGCGCGGACAATGGCCGGGAGGGAGGCGGGGAGAGCCGGACAGCGGGAGCCGGCGGCGGGGCGCTCCCGCGGGGATGGATGCCCGGGAAGTTCGCGGCGCGGGGCAGCGCTCACCTGAAAGGGGCAGCATGAGCGCCCGCAGCAGCGTCCCGCGAGAAAGAGGCGCCATTTAGCGGGCTCCGCCTGGCATGCTCCTGCGGGCCGGCGGCTCCAGACGTGCCCGGCTCGGCGGGGGACTCTTTGCCTGTGGCCAAGCCCGGCGCACGGACACAGCGACTGGCGCGAGCCCTGATCAATGGCCGAGGGGAGGAGACAGGGGATGGACTGAGCCTCCCCGAGCGCGCCGCTGTCCCGGCTCTACTTTCTGCATCTAGTCTCCATTGGCCTCTGGGAGGGCGAGGGGCGAGGGGCCGGGCCGGGCCGGGCCGGGCTGGGGATGAAAGGGTGGGGGAGGGACCGGGCTGGACAATGCACCTGGGGCCGGCCGAGCTCACATGTCCGCCGGTCGAGCCCGCCCAAACTCCGCGGGGCGGGGGGAGCGCGGCCCTCCGTGCAGGGGATGCTCTTGTGGGGGAGAGGGGACATAAGTCCGAGCTTCTGCCGCCTCGTCCTCCCCCCGCTCACAACGTGCTTTCAAGCTGTAAATCTCCAGGGAGTCGCAGCTATCTGTGGAGATAAAGGAGAGAGCCAGACCTGACCCCAAGTCTCTCCCTCTCCCTCATTTCTGGATTAGTTTGAAGGCAGCCTTTAAAGTCTTTCCCCTTCTCCTGATGATGGATTTTCCCCCCAGTGTGTTTCAAAAACCCCCGAGGGGGAGGGGGTCGCTCACGAGCCGGCCTCTCGTGTCCATTAATCAGCTCCACCGCCCGGCTCCTAAGCAGTTGTTTACGAGGGGCTGTTAAACCCAGAGTTACAAAAATGAATAAACCAGAAACGAACAAACAAGTTTTAGCCCATAACTTTTTGCTGTCCTCTCTTTCTCTGTTTCCCTGCTACTGCAGTCCCCCTTTGGAGGGGTGAAGCCCTCAAGGTATCCAAAAAAAGCAAAATAAAGGAGATACTACAAATGAGTTTTGAAAACAGTTCAAACCTTTCTTCACAATTGAACACTTTTGCAGAGTAGCAAGTCCAAAGTTTCGACTTCAGCTGAGTTGCTCTAATACGCTCAATGCTGCCTTTTAAAATCACAAAAATGACATAGCTTCAAAACTGGTAGGATTGGCCTGGGGCAGTGGAAGCAAGTTCTACAAAATACAAAGTTAATCAGACAAGGGATTGCTGCATGTTTACATCAGAAATTAAGGAACCTGCCATGTCAGTTTTTGCCACCTCAGCCCTCCCTGTGTAGAAGACTCAAAATAGGGGCCTAGTTTAGTGGACTATTTGGGCAGAGGTGGTGCCCAGATAAATTGATAAAAATTTAATTTCCCAAGTTATTTACTTCATTTGGAACGTCATTATGAAAAACTGATGGGCAAGCTTAGTATGGGCCATCAAAGGGCTACTGAAAACCAATGCTTTTATTAAAAAATAAAATATAAGGCTCTTTTACTTTCAGAAATAGGATATCAAAATTAAAGCAATTGCCAGGGGGGGTTATTCCTAGTTAAAGGAGATTTTCTCCACCGTGAGTCTTGAGCAGAGGGGATGACAGAAACCTGCTGAGCATCCTGAGACTCCACGTTTTCTGCAGCCTTCAGGAAATCCACAGCGAGCGGACAATTCTTCCTAGGTTCACCTGCCCCCCACCCCCTTTCCTGTGGACATCACGAACTCTGCAGGGAGGAGGAACCCCCATCAAACTGCAGAAGACGCACTGGACCCCTTCACACACTCAGTTAAGCTTTCAGCCTCCCCTTCCTTCTGCTCTAGCTCACAAGCCTCTTTCGCTCCCCAGAGACTGACCATCTAACTCTGGGTCTTTTGGAGCTCAGAAATAATGAAGTGGGGAAGGGCAGTTTCCAAATAATACAGTTTCCAAAAGGTTTTAGTGGGTAACGAAGAGCCTGGTAATGAAGGAAGCTTGGGTAGTTGGC
>NW_017728996.1:32167110-32187044 GCF_001723915.1 Gavialis gangeticus
CTTCTGGAGCTCAGAAATAATGAAGTGGGGAAGGGCAGTTTCCAAATAATACAGTTTCCAAAAGGTTTTAGTGGGTAACGAAGAGCCTGGTAATGAAGGAAGCTTGGGTAGTTGGCTGTTTTAGTTTGAAGTTGTGCAGAAGGTAGGGTATATATATGCACTTTACAGATTATCTAAATAAAATATAGCCAAGGGAAGATTCCCACAGAACTTGTAAGGTATCACAAATGGACAGGAAGGTATTTCCTAATACTCACCACTAGGGCATGACAAGCATTCTGGAGCACTTGAGCCACTGGCAGGGAGCAGGGTGTCATACTGCTAACCACACGAAGAGACAAAGCTTTTGTTATTTTGAAAATGGTTTCCCCCCTGTGTTCAGACTGTGTTTTGGACATGTGCATGGAAATTAATCTATAATGCGGTGCAATTTGGTGTAAGTTTATTACAAGCCAATTCTTATAGTATCATTAAAACCACTTCCAAACAACCATTTAGTGTAACAATGGTTCTCCACCCCCAAAGTAAATGTCCTTTTTGTTGCCTCTATCAAGGTGGAATTAAGCTTGTTGTTGATATTTGAGTATGACTCTTGCAGCTTGTTGAATAGCAACCTTAACTGTGAGCATATAATTTGAGAAACTTGCTATCATATCTGTACTTTATTAACAGCTTGTATGGAAGATGTGGAAGAAGCCAGGAGTGTCAAAGATATGGCCTGTGGGCTGGATCCAGTCCATGAAAACATATGATCCAACCTGTGGGTCTCAGACTAACCTCATGCACCACATGGCACATGCTGGCCCTTGCCCTGCACACTGTCTGATGTGTGTGGGGCTGGAACAGGCGTACATGTTGCATAAGGCACAGGAGGCCAGTCTACATGCTGGTTCTGGGCTGGGCTGGATCAGGCCCAAGGGTGACCCCACATGTGAGACCAGGCTGCACACAGTGTGCAGGGGTGGTCCAGGGCACGCACTGAGTGAGATGCCAGCACTGGGCCAGCCCTGTATGCTTTCTCTAGTGCATGGGGCTTGTCTGCAGGCCTGGTTTGACTCAGAGACAGGCCCCATGTCCCTCATTTAGCCCACAAGCCTGGATATATTTGACACCCCTCTCGGAAACTACAGTTTAGATTGTAGTTAGCACTGGAGATTTCAAGCTCCTCTTAACTTGTGATTTCTTTCCAGATGTGTGACTGACTTCCTAAACTAGGCATACTTCTCTGAGACAAATCTGTAAAGTTTCTACACACACGTCGTATATGTTCTTCATCTGAATGTTCACAGATTCCAAGACACACAGATCCAGCCCTGATATGTAACGTGCCCATAAGAACATGCAAACAGAATCTGTACTTGTTTAACCATGAACATACTTTTGAAAATTAAGCTGCTACCTTGTGAAATAGAAGCTCTGTCCACTCAGAGAGCAGCTCTAGTCTCAGAGATACTATGTATGTAACAAGCATCTTCTTACTCAGCAGATCTTTTCCCTGTTTGTATTCGTTCTCATAGCTGCTGACTTTAGTGACAAGCAAGTTTTTACTGCTTTTTGTTCATGATATAGCGCTGCAGAGCTGACACAGCCAAGAGCACATGAGCTGAATGCTATTTCTCGTGCTGCATCATTAACAGAACCTTTTACTAAATTTCAGTTAGCTACACCCCAAAACCCAGTGAAGGCAAGGTGAACCTATCACATTTTAGAGCATTATCTGGTTTGCAGAGCTGGTGTGAACAGAAGAATATAGCTTTGACTCCAGATTTTAGGCTGAGCTTGCAGGACTGATAGATTTAAAAAAAACAGTTTTGCACATTTGAAATGCGAAACAGTGGACAATAATGTAATAAACAACTGCAGCATTTTGCAGGTATTTTTCATAGCAAAACTACATGTCTGCCTATTAACCAGTTGTTGTCAATTAGACATCAATAGAGTAACAGGAATTTGTCTCTATATTTTTTAAAAGTATAAACTTTAACTTGATTTAACATTAGTCCTTTTAGAATGTATTCCTTGTTGTTTCCTGAAGGTATTATTCAGGCATGGATACGCAGTGTGCCAAGAAGGAAGAAGGATAATTTGATAGTGCTTAAAATGATGTCTAAACAATTTGCCTACAATAAAATTAGTAAATATTATTTTTCTCTTGCAGCAAATGTTGACTGATCCAAAAATTGAACCCTAACTAATGAGGCTCAAATTACACCAGGATGATTAATGTGCTTGTGATCTAATGATTGTAACTCACTATGTGTAGAACCTCCCTTGCTTACTCTAAAAATCTCTAGCTGGTATAAAATAAAGCAGGGTTTCTGCTTAGCAAGACAAGTCATAATAAATATGCATAGTAGATATATACACAGTAATATATGTACATAGTAAATATGTACATTCGCTACTCCATTTCCAGTTTGACTTACATAGAGTGGGGGCTGCTGGTGTTCAGTACTTTGGAAAAATTAGACCTCTGATTTATATAACTTGATCATCATTACTGTAGCTAGTTTTATTTTAAAACAATTTAAGAAATTTTTCTCCATTATTTTCCTTGCCAATTCATGTTAAATGTGGGTACATATGGAGCATGTAGGATAATTATTTATATTTTAAACATTTTTCTTCCTTGTTTCCTGATGAGAAGTTACTGACCCTTCACCATCCTCTGATGCATGTGGCAACACAGCATGATGGAGCAGGAATGCTTCAGACCTCATAAGATGAAAGTAAAAAGATACAGAACAACTGGACCATTATTTAGATATTCATATTTAGAATTAATTTGACTGTTGTGAACAAACATTTAATTTAATAGATGTGAGAATCTTACCATATGTAAAACCTTTATTAAGCTAATATTGAATTGGTGTTGTACTATGAGGTGTTTAGTTTTGCAATTATTTACTTAACATTTTTGATAATATAAAACAATTTTAATGCCTTCAAATAATAATATTGCATACAAACAAACATGCTGAAGTAAGAAAACATGTCTCAGGATCCTGGACAAAAAATGTACTATAGGGCACTTAATTTTTTGTTCAGCGTTAGTCATATCCTGGCTGTTGTTTGAAAGATTACACTATTGACAAGGCATGGTTGATGGAAGTAAAGCAATGTACTTCCTCCACTGCACTCTACTACAGTCTGAGTCACATTACTGCTATTAATTCTGATTAATTATATGAATAAAAGTACCCAATATTTACAGTGTGCCCAAGCTGATTAAAGAAAACGGACAGTCATTTTTAAATATATTTGTTAGAGCTGACTGTATATTTTTGTCACAGTTTTCTAATGACAACATATATAACATTAAATAATTATGAGCAGTTATATTTTGATGCATGATTGGATGCATCTTTTTATACATAGCAGGATAATGACAATAAACAAAAACCCACCACTGCCAATCAGAGAGAACCTGGGATGGGTTTCTCAACTTCAGTATAGGTCAGTCCATTCCAAAGCCCACAGACCTTCTCCACTGTACTTAGCTGTAATAATGCAGTGTGCTTGCCACCAGTTCAAAGACCTCACACTGATGTTTGGGTGTTAACTCTTCAAAGAATTCAAATTGGCTTATGAGGAGGGCTGGCCCCTTTCCAACAGTTCAGATGGCTTACAATGATTGCCTTTCCACATCCTTTAGTTGTTGTTTCACTTTGTCATTTTTAATGTAGTGGAATGCGGGCTCCCTTTGAAGATTTTTCAGATGGACTGGGGTGTACAGGTATGCCCTATGGTACAGTTCTTCATACCAAGTCTGAGTCTTCCAACTTTTTAATGATCTTGGAGTTTTGTACATTTCTGGGATACACCCCCTTCATCAAAGACAGCTGTATCAGGAAAAGGATGATTCCACGTGTTAATATTTTAAATTTCAGGCTCTTGGATAAACTCTACACATGCTAATGTTAAAAGTACACTGTTGAAGTAACTGTTTGCTGACAGGTATCCAATTTTGAACATATCATTGGTACTATCCTCATAAATACCTTTCTTAGAAGGAAAATATCACTGTACATACATCAATTTAATTACTGAGCAGGATATAAATCTTCCTATTAGTGGGAGGAAATGTGCAGGCCACAAGCTTCAGAACTATTCAGTGTGTAATTTGATCTCAAATTCTTCTGTCATTATTAGCACATTTTATTTTCCTCACTTTTCATTAATAATTTGCCTTATCCCATTAATTAATGTAGCATGTGTCAAGTGATAGTTACCACTTAAATTATAATACAGATTTTTCTGAATTACAATTGCTGATCAAATACTTTAGATGATGGAAACAACTATTACAGTTACTTTTAAATAATCTTTCTGATCAGTTTGTAAACTCTTTGGGACAGGTACAGTCCTTTTTTGGTTTTGGTTGGTACGGCACCTATTACAGTGAATTAATTATTTGCTTAATGACTCATGTTCCTATGTGCTACTCTAGTACAAAAGTTGATAGTTACCCACTTCAGACTCCACTGGAGTCTTCAATGGGAGTTTAGTCAGACCAGAGCAGACTAATCACCCACTCTCAAACAACATTGGTACAGCTTTATTCTCTGCAACATTTCCTTCCAATAGACCCAGGAAGTAAGAGATTTATCAATTGGGAAATGAATTAAATCTCCAAAAGCAGCATTTACACATTAACATCTAAGGAACAAAAATCAATAATAAGAAAAGAACATAACAAAAGACAAATAGATAAGAGAAAATAATTTGAGTGTTTCCAGTGAGCTGGATCTATTAAGCTTGGTCACCTGTTCCTGCTACTGTACATTATTGTTGAGCTGGACATAGTTTTAATATTTCTCAACTGAATTGCTTGTGAGGTTTAGAGTTTGGAGATCAAAAGTACTATAAATAACAAACATCCTAGAAATTAAGAAAAAAACTCAGAGAATTGGTAGGCAAGATTCCAATAGGAAGGCAGGGCAAAGGAGAGATGTATATAGAATTGTCAGTTCCTTCAAAAATTAAGGGCACATGCGTTAACTCTCTCAATGCAAAGTATAGCTAGGAAGAGTAGCAACAGACCATCTTGACTGAACTGTGATCTGTCCCATTACCTAAAACTGAAAAAGGAACAAAATACAAGCACTAGAAAGGGGATCACACTATTAAGGATAAATATGAAAAGATAAAACTGTTTAGCGACAACATTAGAAAAAGCCAAGGTAGAAATTCAGAAAGAACTAGAAGAGACATAAAAAGTGACAGGAAAATCTCACACTTTCACAGTTAGAGGAAGTCCAAGGAAAGAGTTGCTCTTCTACTTAGTGGGGAAGAAGACGTAACAGCATATGATGCCAAGAAAACCAAGGTTTTTAATGATTTTGTTTTTGCTTCAGTCTTCACTAAAAAGTTAGTCTTGTAGAAATGACTAACATCAAAAGGCAAGAATTCATGTTAGAAAAAATAAGGAACAAGTTAGAGACTACTGAGAAAGGTTAGATGTTTTTAAATCAGCTAAGCTTGATGAACCTCATCCTAAATTTTCTGAAGGAATCTCACTAGCAATGATCTTGGAGATGTCACGGAGTGTGGGGACAATTCTTAAAATCAGGGAAAGGGCATATGCAGTGCCTTTCTCTAAAAAAAAGAAAGTGGGAATAATAGCTCAGTCACTCCAATTCCCTGAAAACTCTAGAACAAATAAACAAAATATTTACAAGCACCTAGAAGGTAACAAGGTGATAAGTAATAACAACATGGATTTGGGAAGAACAGGTTGTCAACCTAATATAATTCCCTTTTTTAACAGGGTAACGGCCCTCATGAATAGAGATTAAACTGTAGACATGATATAGCTACACTTCAGTAAGGTTTTTGCCATTGTCCTATTTGACATCCTTTTTAACTAAACCAGGGAAATACAGTGCAGAGCAGGGATGGCCAAACTTCCTAACCCCTTTAGTCACAAATCAAGGTATTGACATGTCTGAGAGCTGCAGGAGAAAACTTCTGAGGTACATATGCCACAGAGTCAGTGATTTGCGCATGGTACTCTACCTTAAAAAGTAATTTGACATTAAGTGACAGAAGATAAAAAGGAAAACCCAAAGAAAATGAAAAATAGAAAATGAGAAAGTAAGAGACAGAGAAAAAAAATATTTTTTAATTTAACCAGTTCTCTTTATTCAAGAGACACATTTAAATTGCCTAGGACATGTATGTGGCTTACAAACTGCAATTTAGCAACTCCTGGTTTAAAGGAAATAACTATAAGGAAAATACACAACTGACTGGGAATGGTACTCAGCAAGTAGTTATCAGCGACTCGCTTTTGCACTGGAAGGATGTGTCAAGTGGGGCTCTACAACAGTCTGCCCAGGATCTAGTCAGTATTTTTATTAATGAGTTTGATGATGGACTAAAGAGTACTCTTATTAAATGTATAGATGATATTAAACTAGAATGGCTTTTTAAGCACTTTAGAGGACAGGATTAGGAGTTCAAAATAATTTTATATTGGAGACAGAGACTGAAACAAATAGGATAAAATTCAGTAAGGGCAAGTGCAAAGTACTCTATTTACATAGGCATAAACTGTGTGAATGGAGAACAGTTGGTTAGGCAGAAATTCCAAAGAGAAGGATCTAGAGGCTATAGTGGATCACAAACTGCATTTGAGTCTATAATGTCATGTCATTATAAAAAAAGACATAATAAACATAAATATTGTATCAAGACAATTAATAATCTTTCTAGCTTTCTCGGGACTGGTAAGTCTACTGGAGTACTGACACTGCTGTGCACCACACAACAAGAAACCAAATGAAGAGAGTCCAGATGTGAGCAACAAAAATTATCAGAGGTCTTAAAACATGACCTAAAAGGAAAGATTGAAAGAAGTGAGTTTGTTTAGTCTAGAGAAGAGGAGACTGAAGGGAGATGTGATAACATTTTTCAAATATGAAAAACAGGAAGGTTATAAAATGTTTTCCATGTTCACTGGGGATAGGGCAAGAAGAAATGCCTTTAACTGCAACAAAGATTTAGATGAGACATTAAAAAAGCATTTTAACTGTAAGGAAAGAGTAAGTACAAGAATAGACTGTCATGTGAGGTTGTAGAATTTCTGTTACTGGAAGATTTTAAGAGCAGTTTAGACAAATACTTATCAGGAATGGTTTTAGCCATAGTTGATTTTGCTTTGGAGCAGAGGGATACATTAGATCAGTGTTTCTCAGTCCATGGGTCGCAAGCCAAAAGTGGGTCATCAGAATATACGAAAGCATTGTGAACAAACTTTAAAAGTGGATTCTCCTTTAAAGGAGAAAAACATGGGAAAACAGTGGCTTTCCCCTTGCCGGCTGGCAGAGTTCGAGGAGCTGCTTGGGTCCCCCCCATGTATTCAGGAGTGAAGGGCACTGGGTCAGGACTGGCCATTGATGTTTACAAATGGGTCCTAGTAAAAAAAGGTTGAGAACCACTGGACTAGAAGACCCCTTCAGAGCCCTTCCATTTCCATTTTCTAAGAAATGGAATTTAAGATACCATGAAAACAATTTAAGTTTTGGATCCTACATACCTGGATTAGGGTCTCACTCTAACATCAAATACAACAGAAAGAAAAAAAATAACATATTTTAACTTACATGATAAAAGCTTGTAGACCTTGAGTGGTTTTTTACACTAAAGCAAAGGCAGGCAAAATACAGCCCACAGGCCAGATCTGGCCCACCAGGCCATTCTATGTGGTCCATAAGGCCCCTAAAAATTTTAGAAAATTATTTTTTTATCTGTCCCTGGCTGCCTATCAAAGATGACAGGAGCTAGGGGCAGTAGGACCCAAAGGGAGCTGGTGGCAGAACCCAGTGGCTGAACAGCAAGGCTGACCCGGCTTCACCCTCTGTGGCTTCTGGCCTCACGACCCTGGGGCTGTCCCCTGCCTTCCTCTGTCTGTGTGGAAAGTAAGATAAGATCAGACAGAGGGAGGGGGGAAACTTCTGCAATCAGCCCAGCAGCTGGGAGCCCCGTGGTTCTGGCTGGGCTGGGCTGGAGCCACAGTGGGAAGTGGGAGGGGGGGCAGAGGGAAGCAGGGATGGTGGGAGGGCTACAGGAAGCAGCAGGAGCATGGGAAGTAATGGGGGGAGCAGCAGTGGGGCCGCGGGAAGCGGCAGCGGTGCAGGGAGAAGCAGGGGGAGCAGTCAGAGGGCCATGGGAAGCAGTGGCAGCACGGGGAGTGGCAGGGGGAGCAGTGAGGGCTGCAGGAAGTGGCAGCATTGTGGGGAATGGTGATGGTGGCAGCTGGGAAGCAACAGCAGTTGTGGTGGGCAAGTATGTGGGAGGAAAAGTAGGGAAATGGCAGGGAAGTGGTGGTAGCAGGTGGGAGCACGGAGCCCATGCCAGTGCCCTGGGGCCAGCAGGGACCCAGGGTGGGGCAGCGGGATTCTGAAGCCTGGGCACAGGGTCTGCATCACATGAGGCTCACACACGGTCCGTGGGAGCCACATGCAATGGAGCCAGGAGCCTGGCCCCATCTCTCTCCCACCCCACCAACTATAACCCAAAATCCTTCCCACAGCCCCCTCCCCAATGTAAATAACACCAGGGTATGTGAATGTGTGTCCACATCTGAGAACAAATGCACCCTCACTCCACATACAGTTTTTCCATGCTTTATAGCAAAGAGACTCTGGATTTGTGAGGAACTGGTATGCCAAAGAAGGCAGGGCAGAATAGCATCTTGCAGACTAACTGAGACTGGTTTGAAGGTCTCCACATGGGAACAATTTTTTGTTATTTATTAAGAAAAGAGAGGTATCTCTAAAGAAACCTTTTATGATGAGCTTTAACAAACTACATTTACCAAACTAATTGTATCTAACGTTGTGGTGGAATACTGTATTATGGACGCAATTATTTAGGAAAATAATTCATGAAAGGAAGATACAAATGGAAAACAACTCAAAGTAAGTGTCACTGAAGTTTATGTATGTATAGTAGAATCTTGATTCCTTGCGAGGTTAGGTTCCTATCACCCTGTGAAGATGAGTATTTGTCAGTTAATCAGGGATATTTACCATTGAGTGGAGAACTGGCACCCTTCGAAGGAAAAGCTACAGCGAGTGGCTCATTCTTAATTCCTGCTGCAAACTAACTGAGTTGTGAACCATTCCTATATAAAAGTTCTGGATTCCAATGGAGTTACTAAGCATTCATTAATCACATTTGACAGAACTATAGTTTGTGTGGCATTTTGACATCCAAATCTCTCTGTTCAGCCTACCTGCATTCAACACAGGATAAGATGGAGCACCTGCTGCTTCCCTAGTTCTAGGCCTGGCTCATGGTTTATTTGATCCTGGGCATATTTTAGAGTAGCCCAGGGCTGCTGGTATTTACACGGGAAATTCTACTCTGTAGAGATCTCTGGAGTACAAGGAGATCCAGCTATGTCACTTCCTGCAACTGGCATACAAAGGAGAGAAGAAACCAAAGAAGTGGATGATACAGGGATTACAAAGGTCTCTAGGTTACGCAGACTTTGCAACCAAAGGAGTTCCCTATCCTAGTGTAATTCCAGCTGCCCTGTTAGAACTTTTGCAACACTGCTACTGTAATAGTGCAAAGCAGACAGAAAAGGAGGAGCAGGGAGCAGGGAGCAGGGGTGGGAAGAGGGGAAGGATCTAGGAGTGAGTGAACAGGGCATCAGCCCTGGGCACCAATTTATAGGAGCACCAGAATGGTGGCTGCAGTAAGGAGGCAATAGAAGTAGCAGAATCTGCACACAGGGTAAGACTCTGCAGAGCTCAGCATCTCTGCCAAGGGCACCAACATTTCTAGTTACATCTCCTGTGGGATCAGGCACACAAGACCACACTTGGATGAGTCATGCAGGGCATATTGGGCTCAGAAGTTATAAAAGAAACATTGAAAATAAAATAGTAAAGAATCTGCACTATGTACCAGTGAAGTAAGAAGATACCTCCCATCATTCTTGCTGTTTTCCACTACAGATGCTGAAATATCATCAGGAGATCAGCAGGTATGCAAACAGCCTAGACTAAAATGACCTTACCAAGAGGTGAACAAAACTCTACCCGTTCTTTGAAGTGACTGGGAACAACTATTAACAGTGGGCCAATAAAATATGTAAATACAGACTGTAAGCCAATTCCCTTACAACTCCTGATCTTCTGGTCAGATTTTTCTTTGACAGCTAATTAATATGCAAAAAGAATGGAGATCTAGTTTTGGCTCCCAGTCGTGATGAGTATTAATATTTAATTAAAGAAGCTCCTTCTCAAGGCCAACAGGATACATAAGTTAATATCCAGTATGTAACAAAAGGGATATTCAAATATATATGCAGTGGTCACTGTGCCTTTTTTACTTGGTATATATTCTTATTAATTCACTACTCTGTTTACTCCAGTTTTATACTACAACCTCTGTCTTAATCCTTTCCTCAACACAATAGCAGTGCAATGTTTATTTCTTAAATGTTAATTCTTGCCATGTGTACAAATGTAAACAGCTTTGTATAAGGAGGGCTCAGGCTACAGTACCAGGTGAAAAAAGAACCCAGGGAAGATAGAGGGAAAAGTAGAACACTGCACCCTGACTCTATAAAGCACAAACATCACCATAAAAGGAGTCAGAACCAAAGCTTTCTTCAACCTGGCCCAGAAGAAAACCTAGCAAGCAGATAGTTTAAATCAGAGAGGAAAAAAAATAAACAAGCTATCCTTAAGCCTGAAAAGTCTCTTTGAAGGAGAAGGGGTGTCCAATTTCCCCACGCCCCCTTTTGAGCTGCTCAGCAATCAAAGAGATTGTCTGATTCTCTGAGTGTCCGCATTACGTCATGAGCTGCTGCGCACTATAAACGATTCTAACTAGCTCCCTGCATCTTCCAAACATAATTAACAGCATAAACATAAGAAAAAGATTTGAAACAGTTCTGCTTAATCGATTAACTAAAATGAACAATGTCAAATTAATTTCTTACTGACACCTACACTGTTGTGTAGACCTGTGAGTCTCCTTCTAAATATCAGCACTATTACCAAAAAGAATAAATCCTTGAATTATTGTTGTGCCATGTTTTACAGCTCAGCCATCACACCCTGGTATGGTTGTTGCCTATGTGAGATCGTTTTGGGTTAAACAGCTGATTCAGTGCCCTTTCATCTCCCTCCCTCTGGGATTTGTAAATTGTGTCACTGTGTTGTATATTCCTGTACAGTCAGCGTGTGCCTGACTACCACTTTTACCACTGCTGCTGTTTACAGCATTGTTTCTCATCCCAGATATGTGCAGTATCATTTTCATGAGGTGTCGGCAGCTCTCAGGACCTCAAATCACGTTGAGTTGTTTGTTTTGCCTTATCTATCTCTTTAGATATCTTCAAGCCCCCAGTGACTCTGACATCAGTTTCTAACAATGCAGGCATTCTTGTTTTCAGTTCTCTGTTGAACACAATGTCAGTAGGTGACAACCCATACTCCACTGGTGCCTTACTGTAATTTGACAGTGCTAAATATAGATCAGACTCCATATCCTTTTTCTGTATATTGGTCATCTTTGTACATTAGCACTCTGATTCCATGTGGGGCAGCTAGATTCAATGCAAATTTCTCTACATGCTTTGTGCCCTTTCTTTGACTCCTGGGTAGGGGGGCAGACATGATGGTAATAACCCCATTTTCCCTAAGATCTGTCTGTACACCTGACTCCGTTAACTTTTTTCCCAATAATTTATTTCTAATATCCAGAATTTATATTTTTGTTTGTTATTCCAACAACAATGGCTCTTTCCAAAGCTTTTTTGGAGGCTTTGTCTTCAACCATTTTCCCCCCACATGGAAACTTAATCTATGTACACCTTAGAACTCTCCACATTATCAAAGCTTGTTGCATTTTCCTATGAAATGCATTAGATCCTGAAGACAACCAGAATAATACTCTGAAAAAACAGGATCTCATGAAAGGGTGTTCTATGAGCATAAATGTATGTTCTGTTTTAGTAAAAGTACCTGCCTGAGTACTGCTGACGCATCAGGAATATCAGTTATATTGCCACAATTTTTTCTAAGTAGCAGAAAATGTTCCTTATTTAAAAATATGTATTTATTTAATTCTTCTGGGTCTCATCTTTTTTCCTCCAATAACCAACAAACATAGCCACTTTTGCTTGGAGAGATTTTAGTCATGTTAGTTTGAAGTCAAGCAAAAGATTTAGTAGAGATGCACCTTATAGACTAATTCAGGGGCAGGCAATTATTTTGGGTGGAGGGCTGCTTACTGAGTTTTGGCAAGCCATCAAGGGCGGTATGACAGGCAGCCATGAGCAGATAAATACTCATTTTCTACATTTCTTAGGGGCCCTGTGGGCTGGATAGAATGACCTGATGGGCGAATCCAATCTGTGGTCCCCATTTTGCCCACCCCTGGACTAATTGAATCAGAAATGCGTAAGTTTTCATGAGCCCAAGTGCACTTAATCAGATGCTTGTGCATCTCTGATTTAGTTAGCCTATGACAGTAGTTCTCAACCCTTTAGGACCTAAGGCACCCTTCAATAAACTCAAGGCATCCCTTGGCAAATTCCAGCTCTTCATTTTCACTTTTCTTGACTACAGAAAAATAATAAGCAATGCTTCTATTGCAAAGAATTCAAAGACCACAGCAATGCAGAATCCTTTTAACACTATGGATTCCTATTTGAAAACTCTGGGTTTATCTTATGCATACTGTTTGCACAGAATTGGTGATCTAAAAGGTGCATCTTTACTCTGTCTTCTGCCTAACTTTGTTTGGTTTTTCTGCTCTCACAAGGATTCTCAGAGCAATGAGCCTCATCTATCTCTTTTTTTAGCTTCTGCTTTTCAGCAAGGGAAACTTTGCAAAGGGCATGACTCACAGGATGGCTGGACTCTTTCAGCTAGATTGATGCACTCAGAGAGCTTCTAAATCTCCTGGAAGACATCCTCAAACTCCTTAATTGTTTTGCCCCTTTTGCCCCTCCTACAAGTCCACCTCCTTGATGAGAGCATGGGCATAGCACATTTTAAGTCAATAACAGATACATTTTTCCTCTGGTACTATTACAGGGGTTTTCAACCTTTTTAACAAATATACTCCTTCTGTCTCACTCTCAACTCATGTACCCCTTTATATTTTTTTCTTGTTTTTTAATGTTACCAGTTATGTGATATAAGGCAGGCTACAGTAATTAACATTAAATGTATTATTAATATATGCGGCATCTGGCTGGTAAGTGTGTTGTGGGGGAAGGGGCATGGGGGAGGCAGATCGAGGCCCCTGCAGTGAGGGAGGGACAAGGAGTGGGGCTGGGACTGGGGCAGGGGCAGGGGCAGACACTGCACAGCCGGGGCAGAGTGCAGGACTGAGCTGTGAGTGGCTCATCCGGGGGGAGGGGACAACTCCTGCCACTGCACACACCCTGGGAGGGCATGGCGAGCGTGCAGCCCCAGATCTGTGTGGGGCAAGGGCAGGCTGCTGCTGCAGGCTGGGGCCAGGGCAGTGCCAGGCTCTTCCCAGCGGGGGGCTAGGCTGGAAGAGAGACTGGGGGGGCTGCAGCCACCCCAAAATTCACTGTAGCTCCTCCAACCCCCCCTCCTAACGCCGCCTGCCCCTACCTCTCCCCCACTTCTCTCATAACAAACTTACCAGCTGGACCCAGCTGCTCTCCACATTGCTGGGCTGTGCTTCTGGTTGCCTGCGTGCTGTGCTGCAGCTGAGTGCATGCACGGGGTATTTATTGGCCACATTAATCGGCCACATCAGCCAAAAAATGTCAATTGCTGATACACTCACTTTTCCTTATATCTGTGCGAATCCAATGGCACCAATGTACTGTAATTTTTTCTCACTCATTCTGTGTACCCCCTACAACCTTTTTAAGTACCTCTAGAGGTACACATACCCCCAGTTGACAGCCACTAGGCTATTACAAATTGCATCTTACCCAACTTATTATATCCCCATACATTTTGTGAACATACTTCTCTAGCACCTTGTTTCCTGATGAATAGGTTGGGCAATCTTTTTCTAGTCCTTCACACAGTTGTTTACTATGGATTAGATTTACTTCTTTACATAACCAGTTTTACCATTTTTTATAGTAATGTTTTATAAACTATTGTAATTTTCCATACCAAGCTCAACCCAAGAAATACTATTACTTCCTCAAGAAGGCCGACAAAACTAGTCTTGAATTTCTAATTTAAGTCATTTTATACATAGATTTCGTAGACATTAGGGCTGGAAAGGACCTTACACAATCATGGGGTCCAGCCCCCTGCCGACAGAGAAAGCTAGATAAATAATCATTGTAGCTTTGAAACTATTTTAATGACTTTTACCGAATTTCTCCAGAAAAACTTGTCTTGGGATAAGATGTGGCACATTTCAAGAAAAATAAATCTAGTCACCTGTAACCCTGGTTCTGTGAGGGATTCTCCCTCTCTATACTTAGCTGCAGCCAGTGGGCACGTCTCATGAGTGAAAGGTTTCTTTTGGGGACAGGTAAGGTTTTTTGCTTTTTTCAAACTGGCCTCATAACAGGAAAACTATTTTGCTTAAATTCTGGCCTACAAGTGTTTGCTTCATAATACCACAATGCCAAAGTAACATCACTGACTCTATTGAGATAAACTTACTCAAGTCTAGTGACTGAGAGCTGGAAACTGCTGCTGCAATTTCAAAGCTTGTGTTGCAAGTCAGAAACTTCTGTTTCAAGTTACACAATGTAATACAGCCACAAAGGCACTCACAGAAAATTTAATATTTTGAGGTGAAGCTTTTTACATAGCTACTACTATTGATTCAAATTGAAAAAAAAATTCTATTTCCATTTCTACTAACACCACTGTTTGTTTACATTTCCCTTAGGTTGAACACTTATTTGCTGTGTTTCCAATTAATTTTGTTTCTAGGTTAAAAAATAACATTGTAATTTTGTCTGCCCATCTAAGCAATAGCATCCCTTTAATTCCTTTATTACATCTTCTAAATTAACAAATACACAGCTTCACAGTTCACTGCTAGCACAGCCACAAAGTGGTGTGTGATTTTGTCTGCCTCTCCAGATTGGCTTGTGACATTTGGGGACAATAAGAACTGAAAGTCAACTTATATGGCAATTTCTATCCCCTGGGTACCACGGGGTTCATCATGAATTTGGCTTATTAACTAATTCTGTATCAAACTATTTAACAGATAGTGACATTTGATAAGTAATATTATTTCTATGAGGAATAAATTGAATCATCTTGGAGGGATAGAAAATTTCCCTAATATCTGTGTTACATGTCAATTTTAATTTACCGTATTTATTTGAATCCAAGATGAGGTTTTTTCCCCATTCAACATGGGGGGAGCAAGGTCCCAGCTGAAGCTGCAACAGGAAAGTAAGAGGTGTGGGGTGGGGGGAGGTGATGTGCAGGGTAAGCAGGAGGGGGGACAAGTGGTGGGGGAAGACAAACAGCGAGGGGCAGGGATCAGGCCACTTGATGCCCCTACCACCTGCCCCTTTGCTGCTACTTGCCATGCTACAGTCCTGGTGGGCAGGACAAATTTAAGATGACTCTCCTAAAATTAGATTGTCTACCTGGAAAATTCTAACAGATGTCTAAATTATTTTTCAAAAATATATCTAGAATCAAATTATTGGGGGGTTGTCTTAAATTCCAAGTTGTCTCGGGGAAATACAGTAGGCTGGTTACACCTTGTGAGCTCCCTTTGAACTTCTGAGTAACTCTACTTCTGGTGTTTACAAACAGCTATCTTTGCTATCTCTTTTCAGAGCAGTGCAGTTTAATTTTGCTTACTCTTTCTTTAGCTGTTATGCCTTCTAATCCTTTCACAAATTTTGTGTCCTCTAGTTTATCAGCTTCCCTCTGTACCAAAATGCCCAGAAAAAAACCCAGTTAAGGTAGAGCAGGCATATTTAAGTAAGAGTCTTTTCCCTGATCTCGTCCCAGTGATACCCCTTTGTGCATAAAGCAGCATAGCATTTGTTTTTATTGCAACAGCATCACACTGCACTGTCCATTGAATTGCTCTTTCATTGCCCCATCAGTCTTAGCAGTACTAAGTTAGCACTACTATTTTCTAACAACATTCTAACACTCTGCCTGTCTGAGATCCTCAATAGCACAGACCCCCTGATCCATTATACCCAGCAGGGCACAGGTGCTGAACTTTAAAAAAGCTGACTTTAATAGGCTCAGGGGATTGTGCTAGGAGCTAAGAACTTTAGATGCATTAAGGGTCCAGGATGGGTGGACATTCCTCAAGGAAACCATTCTTTGGGCTCAGAGTGAGTCAATCCCATAGCAGAGGAAAGAGGGCATGGGGGTCAGGAAGCCCCTTTGGCTAACCAGGGGCATCCAAGATACCTTAAGGGCAAAAAAAGAGGCATACAAGAAATGGAAGCAGGGGGTAGATAGCAAAGAGGAGTATACTTCTTTGGCCCACACCTGCAGGGAGTCAGTCAGGATGGCTAAGGCAACTCTAGAACTCAGGCTAGTGTCAGGGATTAAGGACAATAAAAAGTCCTTTAGGTACGTTGGGAGCAAAAAGAGGGTGCAGGGTAGCATAGAACCCATACAGGACAGGCAGGGGAGCTTAGTGATGGATAGCAGAGACAAGGCAGAGCTCTTCAATGAGTTTTTTTGCCTCTATCTTCTTAAATGGGAAACTAGACAAACTCTGAACATACATCACAGATACCAACAAAGGGAACATCAGCCAACCAATGGTCAGTGCCAACACAGTAAAAAGACACTTGGAGGGACCGGACGTATTCAAATCACCAGGACCGGAGGGATTTCACCTATGGGTAATGAAGGAATTAGCGGGGGCCAAAGCTGATCCACTGGCAAGGATATATGAGCATTCATGGTGTTCGAGTCAGGTTCCAGAGGATTGGAAAAGGGCTAACGTCATCCCGATCTTTAAGAAGGGTGTCACGCTCCGGCTGGGCTCTGCCAGCTTTGCCCAGCAACAGGTGCCATCAGCACTCTCCACTCAATCTGGAAAGCCCCTAATTGAATTGCTGCATGGCCCTTAGCCATGTGCTGGGGAAACCCCGTCCCCTGTGGAAGATCCCCGCGTACATTTTGGTGTGGAAATGTGGCCAATTGGGGCTTAAAATTATGTTTGTCATCTGGCCTATAAAAGCTAGGGTTGAGCTTCCGCCCGGGGAGAAACCAAAGCGTTTACTGCTCGGTGGGCAGGCCTGGCCAGCTTCCCACGGTTTCTCCTGCCTTCGGACTCTCTGGCACCCGATTGTGGACCCGAACATCAACCACTCACTCATCGTCCTCTTCGGTTTCAAATCCAGCGCTCCGTCTGTCTGTTGTTCATCCCTCACCTGAACCGTTGACAAGTGTAACCGCCTACACAGCCACATCCTGACGACCGGTGGGGCGTAAGTAAGAAATCAAAATAAAGTTTTGCTTGGAACCATTATGAGTCTACCTCTCCCTCTCACTAAACTAACACCAGGGGATAGGACCCACCGGAGCTATAGCCACCGCCTGGCTCGCGCCCTGAACAAAGGGGAGGAAGAAGGATCCAGGGAATTGTAGACCAGTCAGCCTTACCTCTATCCCTGGGAAAATCCTAGAAAACATTATCAAGGAACACATCTGTGGGAGCCCGCTGGCTAATGTGATGCAGAGGGGCAACCAACATGGGTTTTTAGCAGGCAGGTCCTGCCTGACTAACCTAGTTTCCTTTTACAACAAGGCCACCAATAGTTTAGACGCAGGAGTCGAGGTGGATGTTATCTATCTGGACTTCAAGAAGGCCTTTGACAAGGTATCCCAGACCATCCTTATAAATAAACTGAGGGGATTTGCCTTGGATGATTACACGGTAGACTGGGTTCCAAATTGGATCAAGGGTTGCACTCAGAGGGTGGTATTGGATGGGTCAATGTCAACCTGGAGAGATGTGGGCAGCTGAGTCCCTCAGGGTTCAGTTCTGGGGCCGGTGCTGTTCAACATCTTCATCAGTGATCTGGATGCAGGGGTGGGAAGCACCCTGTCCAAATTTGTGGATGACACAAAATTATGAGGTGCAGCTAACACCCTGGAGAGGAGGACCCAGATCCAGGCTGACCTAGACAGGCTGGGGAAGTGGGCAGAGAGCAACAGGATGCAATTCAATAAGGACAATTGCAAGGTGCTGCATCTAGGGAGGAAGAACTGCCATCATACCTACAGACTGGGGGGCAACCTTCTCCACTCCACTGAGGCAGGAAAAGAACTTGGAGTCACTGTTGACTCCAGAATGAACATGAATCACCAATGTGATGAAGTGGTTGGCAGAGCCAATCGCACCTTGTCGTGCATCCATAGGTGCTTCACAAACAGGTCCAGGGAAGTGATTCTCTCCCTCTATGTGGCACTGGTCAGGCCACAGCTGGAGTACTGTGTCCAGTTCTGGACGCTGCAGTTCAAGCAGGATGCAGACAACTCGGAGAGGTCCAAAGAAGAGCCATTCACCTGATCAGAGGCCTGTAGGGAAGGCGTGATGAGGAAAGGCTAAGGGACCTTAACCTCTTCAGCCTCTCTGAGAGAAGGCTGAGAGGGGACCTTGCGGCGGCGTACAAATTCATAAGGGGAGAGCAACATGAAGTAGGCAACGATCTGTTCACCAAGGCACCCCCTGGAATGACAAGGAACAATGGCCATAAGCTATTAGAGAGAAGGTTTAGGCTGGATATTAGGAAAAAGTTCTTCATGGTCAGGGTTGCCAGAATGTGGAATGGGCTCCCAAGGGAGGTGGTGCTTGCCCCATCCTTGGGGGTCTTCAAGAGGAGACTGGACAGACACCTGGCTGGGATCATATAACCCCAGGGTTGGTGACTCTTTTCTTGCCTGCCAGGGGCAGGGGGTTGGACTAGGTGGCCCACCAAGGTCCCTTCCAACTCCCTGAATCTATGAAATCATGGCAACTTAAAACAGAGCTGAGGACTTATCCCTCTGTACAAAGTTACATCCCCTTTACTCAATGTATGGTGGCACTGACCTCTTTTCTCCTTTCTTCTTTAAAGTTTTTGCTTTAAGTAGCTTTAAAAATTGAGTTACCATAAACATGTTTAACTGTTACCTTTTCAAGACACTGTACAGTTACAACTGTATGATTGAATTTGCAAAAAATTTGGTTAACTCTACTATGAACTAGTCTGCAAACTTTTACTTTCCTTCTACTTATGGGGAATTTCATTGAATTTAAAAAATCTGTGAAATCCATTTACATCTCACTTGAACCCATGTACAGTTGCCATCTTTGTTACTTTTTCAAAGGTTATTCAGTCCTTCTATGAGTGTTCTGGCAAGCATATCTTTGTTTGAGCCAGGAACAATACCAAGCATATTAATTCTCTGCCCAGGAAGTCTTCCTGTATAGGAAAGGTACGCATCCCTGCAAGCTGATGTTGGTGATCAGGGTGGATGACTGGAGACCCTCTGGGTTAAAATCCATGGGGAACTTGGCACGGGGACACAACAGTGGGAGTCTACTACAGACCTCCCACCCAAAGTCAAGAGCTTGACCAGGAGTTCACCTGGGAACTAGCTGAGGCTGCATGCTCCAGGACTATGGTTGTCATGAGTGACTTCAATTACCCGGACATCTCGTGGGAGGATCACTCAGAAAAATCCGAGCGTTTGCAAAGCTTCCTGTTGTGCGTGGATGACCTCTACCTGACTCAAGAAGTCTATGGGCCAACGAGAGGTCAACTCAACCTGGTACTGGCTACTGGGGTGAACTAATCGGCGACCTAGTGATCGATGGGAAGCTGAGTGACAGTGACTATGAGCTGATCATCTTCACCATCTGCCGTAAAGCTGGCAAGTCAGTCAGCAACACGGAAGTCCTTGACTTCAGGAAAGCCGACTCTGACAAGCTCAGGAGGATTGTCAGTCAGGCCCTAAGGGACC
>NW_017728996.1:32187221-32187799 GCF_001723915.1 Gavialis gangeticus
TGGGGAGCTGGAGGAAAAGCAAGGGCAACATTGGACCCCTGCTGAACCAGATGGGGCAACTGACAACTGACGCCCAGGAAAAAGCCAACCTTTTAAATGTGTACTTTGCATCGGTCTTTCATCAGCCCCATGGGACACCCATGCCCACCATGGGACAGGGCAATCCAGTTGAGGGAGATCCCTTGCCCTCCATTAATGCTGACCCTGTGAAGGAACACCTTGAGAGGCTGGATACCTTCAAGTCAGCCAGCCCTGACAATCTACACCCCAGGGTACTCAAGGAGCTGGAGAGCATCATAGCTCAGCCCCTGGCACACATCTTTCAGAATTCCTGGCGCTCTGGTGTAGTACCCGAAGACAGGAAGAAGGCCAATGTGGTGCCTATCTTCAAGAAAGGGAGGAAAGTGGATCTGGCTAACTATAGGTCCATCAACCTGACTTCTATCCGGGGGAAGATCTTAGAAAAGTTTATTAAAGAGGCCATCCTTAATGGACTGGCTGATGACAACATCCTAAGGGATAGCCAGCAGGGGTTTGTTGCGGGTAGGTCTTGCTTGACCAATCTCATTTCCTTCTAC
>NW_017728996.1:32188546-32228458 GCF_001723915.1 Gavialis gangeticus
CAAATGGTCATAAACTACTGCAAGACCGTTTCAGGCTGGACATAAGGAAGAATTTCTTTACTGTCCGAGCCCCCAAGGTCTGGAACAGCCTGCCATCGGAGGTAGTTCAAGCACCTACATTGAACACCTTCAAGAGTAAATTGGATACTTATCTTGCTGGGATCCTATGACCCCAACTGACTTCCTGCCCCTCGGGTGGGGGGCTGGACTCGATGATCTTCTGAGGTCCCTTCCAGCCATAATGTCTATAAAATCTATGAAATCTATGAAATTCCCTTACATTGGGATGGTAGCAGTGATTTCATATGTTTACATGCTTGTAGAAATCTTTAACTCAGAAAATGGCATTTTTCACACAAGCGTTCTGTATTCTGCACAATGTTCCCCCACCAATAAGTCTTATAGCTACCCATCAAGGCTAGCCTGTAAATGTTCGATGAACATAGGTCTGCCCCTGTACTCAAAGTGACCAGAAGCTTGGCTATTGACTTAAATGGAAACAGGTTAAAGATTCAGACAGGAATCCTTTCAATGGTGTTGTAAGTTAATTCCTGAGTCCTGTCTTTGAGAGATTTGCAAATACATTTGTTCGCCTCCCATACTTGGCTTGCTGTATACCAATATATAAGTAATTGTGGTCACTGGCTCTGTTACTTTCTCTAGAATCTTTGGCTGCAAATCACAAAGGCTTGCTGCTATTTCTATCAAATCACATGATTACTAAAAAGGAATAGACAGGTTAGTTCTGGAAGTGCACATTATAACAAGCGGTACATCCCTCACTGTCTCTTCATGCATAGTGGCCCTAAGACTCAAATTCAGCAAACAACTTGAGCACATGCTTTAAATTAGGTATGTGTTTAGAAGTCGGATTCAAAATTCACTCAAGCCAACTGGAGCTGTTTCATAGATTTCGGGCAGGCTTGGCTTAGCTACTGAAGGTTAGATCTTATACTCCCAGTGGGACTCAAGCGTTGAAGGATTTTTAAAAATATTCCATGAGTCACCTACCCACATCTTTAGTCTCTTGCTACAATAACTCAGTCTTGACAAATGGGGAGAACCTTCAGTTCTTATTGACTTGAAGAGGAGGATGGTGATGCTCAGCAAAACAGTATCAGGCCTTTTCTTACTACATACTTAGTGCTTTCCTGAACTGGGCCTCAAGTAAGCATGGAATGTGCAAATATAGTAAAGAAGGGTACCTGTACCTTGGTTCCTTGGTGAAATGCATGAAACAACTTCATTAAGTAGTGACGGGCATATACGAGTTATATAACATGAACAGTACTGGTATTTGAAAGCAGATGAAGGCAACCAACTTAGTTTTATAACATTTGCTGATAATTTTTAATAGACTCAGTATTTTCCCTTCAGCTGCTCTGTTCTCTCATATTATCTTTAGAAAACAAGGTGTCAAGATGTTGGTTCAGTAAATCAAGGGAGAACATAGACAACAAAAAACTGACTGTAAAATAATATGAAGCCATTTGCTAGCTGGGCTACCAGATACTTATTTATTTGAATTTACTAAGGAATTTATTAAACCAGACAGCTAAGGGTCCCTTTTGTAAAAGTTTTTTTGCATATGAATTTAATTGTCACAATACCACAACACTCTGTAGCTGTTATTTTGATCACTGGTGAGCAATGGACATGTTTATTTATTTATTTATTACTTCTGCATGAAAATGCTTTGGTCTGCTGTTACAATAGGTAATTCTTTTTTGAGGGTTTTTTTGTGGGGGGGTGTTTGATTGTTTTTAATAACCTGCTTGTTTTATCATCATAAATACTGAAGATAAAAAATAAACTCAAAGTGTAACAGCTCCCTGCTGTTTGTTAAAGGCTGGAGATTTGCAAGACACACTGCTAAACAAACCTCAGCAACATAAATAGAAGTTTGTTCCTGGGTGAGCAATTGCAGTGCTCCTCTTTCTTTGCTGTCTAACAATGCACTCTTTCCTTTTATCTACTATTTCTCCTGAAGAATGATTAAAGAGAAGGACTGGGGTAGGCTTCCTGCTGCTCTTGTCCCATTTCATCTTACACAGACTTAAGGAATTGATGGTCAGGGAAAAGCCACTTGGCCATACAAGCCTGTCCCCTTTAAGTTTATCTTAGCCTCACCTCCTTGCTTGCTCCCTGAATGTACCTCACTACAGTACACTCTGTTGTCACAGAAAGAGTGATTACCTCTCAGGAGTGTGAAGATAAACAGATTTGAAGCCTTCAAGGCATGTTCCCAGCACCTCCTCCCCCTCACATACACACACAGACTCATCCTGGGAACTCCCATGGGTAAAACAAGAGTTTAAAGATGGAGATGGATATTTCTGAAAGAGCCTTCTATTTTGCTAAATACCAATCACACGGAAGAGCTTCTTGAACAATCATTTAGGCCTAGATGTTAAAGACATCACCCAAGTGCTATGAGCCAAAAAGAAGGCCAAACAGAACCAGAAAGTAGGCACAGCCAAGTAAGTTTTCCCTTGGTGGTGGAATTGCCACCTACGTTAGCAACAGTTGTTGGAATTTTATCTCAACAGGGCTGCTAGCGTAACTTGAGGGGATGCGGGGGGAGAATTTCACATTTTTGTGCAGCCTGTTGCTCCGGCAGATAGAACTGAGTGTCTGCCTAGTGCTGGACTGAACCAAATACACAAAGTTTTCTGTATTCCTGCTACTTTTGAATTGTAAAATAGCAATTTAATATGTTCTGTTTCATCCTCATATCAAAAACAGGTCCATCTTTACAGCCTTAATTTTTAGATTAAAAAAAAATCACCCAGGATATAAAAGGAGGCTCAACACTTAACACTTTGCTTTAGGATGATGTTTGGGGTAGTGTGTTATTGGCAGAGGGGATGTACACAGGGTGGCTTCTATCTCCCACTTGATGTTAGAAGATTTTCTGCCTTGGATTTACAGCGGCTGGTGTGGTTAGTAGGCCTATGGCAGCTGAAGTCATGGGAGAGTCAACTTTATGTATGCAGATCCAGCGTTTTGTTATGCCAGAGGCATTGTAGACCAAAATCTCTACTACTTCAGTAGTAGGAAAAGGGTTTTTATTAGAGTCCAACATCCTGCTAAATCCCACAAGGCAGTTTTGCTCTTGGACAGACATAAATCTGGAATAACATGCTCAACTGCTGGCACAGGGTTTTGGCCCCATGGATTTACATGATGAACAGCAAAAGCTCTCTATTATGTTGGGTAAATAAAATATAAAATGTTATTCAATGAACATTATACTTTAGTAGAAATTATTTAGCCAGTTATATATGAGTATCACTGTTATAGTGGCCAGAATACAAAAAGGCATTTGGTGAATGTTATTTAAAAAAATATCTGTAGAAAAACAAAAATACTTTTTCTCGTTAATGCAGAAATTGTGGCCCAAAATAGACAGAAGGCTTTGGAACATGCATTTTGGGTTTAATCCTCAGAGATGACAGTCCTCAATTCCCCATGAATTTCTGGCACCCAGTACATCTCAGACCAGGCCTTAAGGGCGCAGACAGAAGTGCTGCTCCTTGCTGTAACTGAGAACTCTTTGCAGGAAGTGTTCTGAGTTATTGATCTCCCAGGCCAAATACAAGTACAACTGTTGGTTCCAGGGTGTAGAGGAATAGAGCTGGTGGCTAGCAATGGCCCCTTCTCCCTCTCAGCCTGTCCCTGTTTTCAGAATGAGAGGGGGGAAAGGGAGCAGAGGGAGCTTGTTCTAGAGAGTCATGGATTTCATAGACATCAGTGCTGGAGAGTGGGATGGGTGAATTGGAGCTCTGCCCCCCCCACCCTCTTGGGAGCTCCAATACACCTGCTCCACCCTCCAGCGCTGGTTGGGGAGCCCCTAAAACAAGCTTCCTCGGCTCCTTTTCCTTCCTCCCGTTCTGAAAACAGGGACAGGCTGGGAGTTGAGTGTCTCGTAAAGCATGTCTGAGGGTATAAAAATCCAGGAGGTTAAAGGCAGGTGCTTAAGTCTATATACAGGTTCTTAAGGAAGACGCCTGACCCACTGACTTGAGTGAGAACTGTTGAAAGTGCACAACACTTTTGAAAAATCAGGACATGGTTTTAAATGCTGAAATATGGACTAGTGGCTTTCACTTCAGTTTCCATTTTTTTAAATCTTAGCCCTTGAATTTATAATCAAGAGCTGCTTGGAGGCATGGGCAACTGGTGCCTCCCAAGTCCAGGAGGGCACTCACAGAAGCTGCCAGCAGTGGTGGGGCCACAGCTGGCGAGCATCCACAGACATCAGCAGCAGGGGTGGAGCTGGGGAGCCTCTGCAGACATCGGCGTTGGGGACAGCCATGTCAGGGTGGGGCATGTTGAACTCCCACAGATGCTGGCCAGGAGCAGAGTGAGGAGGGAGCTGGACACATGTGTGCCCCCTTATCTCACCAGCAGCGGTGGCAGCAGCAGCAGAGGCAATGGAGGGGGCAGCAGCAGTGGGGCAGAGGAAGCTGGGACAGCTGAGGCAGATCCGGAGGGAAAGCTCCAGGCTGAGGTGAGTAGGCTGTGGGAGATCAGGGCTGCAGAGGATGAAATTGACTCCTATTTCCATTCACTGCAGGATCAATCATCCAGCGTACAGACTCCCCAGGAGAGATGCACAACAGAGTGGAAGAAAGTACCCACCAGAACCAGGGCTCCTTGGGCTAGCATGATGGAGGCTGTCCAGGTACAAATTGGGAACAGATACGAGCAGCCTTGGTGGAGAAGGACAAAGGGGATGCCTCCAGCGGGAACGGTGCCACTCCATGCATGACAGACAGTGCAAAGAGGGAGCACCAGGAGGAAGAAACGCCGGGTCCTTGTCATCGGGGGATTCCATCCTAAGGGGAACAGAGGGTCCCATCTGTCAACCCGACCCCATGACACGCAAGGTCTGCTACATGCCTGGGACTTGGATTCAGGAGATCACAGAAAGGATCCTGGCCTACATTCGACCCTCAGACCAGTACCCCATGGTCCTTATCCATGTGGGAACAAATGACGTGGCCAGGGGCAACCCAGACCACATCATGAAGGACTTCCAAGGCCTTGGGGGCCAAGCTCAAGGAGACAGGGGCACAGGTGGTATTCTCCTCTATTCTCCCAGTAAGTAGACACAGACAGCGACACGAGGCCTGCATTGGTGAGGTTAACCGGAAACTACGGAGTTGGTGCTACCACGCAGGCCTCAGGTTCCTGGACAACAACCCACACTTTCATGGAGGGGGCATGCTTGGGAGGGATGGGCTACATCTCTCCCCTAAAGGCAAGCATGTCTTTTCTTCCAGGTTGGCTGATCTCATATGGCGTGCTTTAAACTAGATTCATTGGGGGAGGGGGCCACAGGAGGACATAAGGACACCTCCCAGCCAAGACAGATGACATGTACAAGGAGTACTGAGGTAAGTGACAGGGGTCCAGATAGTCCTAAGAATTGGGGGGGGGGGGCAGGGTGTATGCACCAATACAAGGCCTTAAATGCCTCTACACTAATGCTCATAGCATGGAGAATAAGCAGGAGAAACTCGCCCTCTGGACAGCTAGTACAAACCAGGACATAGTAGGGCTCACGGAAACTGGTGGGATTCATGCCACGACTGGGCAGTAAACATTAGGGGCTACAGACTATACAGGCAGGACAGAACAGGCAGGAAAGGCGGGGGTGTGGCGCTTTACATCAAAGAGCAATACACGTCCTCTACTAACAGGATGGGGTCAGAGGAGGGGCAGGCTGAAGTGCTCTGGGTCAGAAGACAGAGAGTTGTGGGGAAAGGGACTTAATGGTGGGGGTCTACTACAGACCACCCAACCAAGGGGAAGAGCTGGACCGCGAATTCTCAGGTCAGCTTGCGGAGGCATTCAAGGCAAGGGATGTAGTCATCATGGGTGATCTAAATTACCCAGACATCTGCTGGGAGGAGCAGTCAGCCAGGCTGGAATGCTCACAGAGGTTCCTTGCTGAGATACAGGACCTCCACTTAACCCAGGAAGTACACAGTCCCACCAGGGGGAATGCCCTGCTAGACCTGGTCCTGGCCACAGGCGACGACCTGGTAAGAGGGCTCCAGGTTCTTGACCACCTGGGCAACAGTGATCATCACCTACTGGGATTCACCATCCAGCGCAGGGTGTCAAAGGCCTGCAGCAAGGCAGTTGCCCTTGACTTCAAGAGGGCCAACTTCAATGAGTTGAGGAGATTGGTAGGAGAGGTACTGAGGTCCTGGAGGGTAGGGGAACTGGGTGTCTAAGACAAGTGGTTGTTCCTTAAGAAGTTGATCCTCTGAGCCCAAGGGGTGACAGTCCCAATGAGAATCAAAGGGGGCAAGAGTGCTCAAAAGTCCCCCTGGCTCACCAAAGGCATTCAGAAACGCCTGAAAGCCAAAAAAGAGGTGTACACCCAGTGGAAGGGAGGGGGTATCACCAAAGAAGAGTATACCTCTATCTCTCAGGTCTGTAGGGGGGCTGTTAGGAAAGCTAAGGCAGATACAGAACTAGGGCTAGCATCAAAGATCAAGGACAACAAAAAGTCCTTTTTTAAATACATTAGGGAGTATGAAGAAGGAACCGGGTAACGTGGGGCCCCTGCAGGATATGCTTGGCAATCTGGTGGTTGCAGCAGAGGAAAAGGCAGACCTTTTTAACAATTTCTTTGCCTCCATTTTTTTGTGCAGGGACCAGGACTCCCCCACCGAGATTCAGGACGGACTCAGGAGAGACTCCACCAGGCCTAGGGTCAGGGAGGACTGAGTTAGGGAACTTCTGGAGGGGCTGGATGTGTTCAAGTCAGCAGGTCCAGATGCTCTCCACCTCAGGGTTCTGAGGGAATTGGCAGGGGTTATTGAGAGGCCCCTGGCACAGCTTTGTGAGCACTCGTGGTGCTCTGGCCAGGTGCCAGATGACTGGAAGAAGGCCAATGTGGTCCCCATTTTCAAAAAAGGGAGGAGGGAGGACCCAGGAAACTATAGGCTCGTTAGTCTTACTTTGATCCTGGGGAAGCTCTTTGAGAAGATTATCCAGGAGCACAGCTGTGAAGGACCAGCATGGGGGATTATGCTCAGGGGCAACCAGTATAGGTTCATTAGAGGTAGGTCCTGTCAAACCAACCCAATTGCCTTCTATGATCAGGTCACAAAATCATTGGACGCAGGTGTTGCGGTGGATGTAGTCTTCCCGGACTTCAGGATGGCCTTTGACACGGTTTACCACCCCTTCTCATTAGAAAGCTAGGTGACTGTGGCATTGATGCCTCCACAGTTAGATGGGTTGCAAATTGGCTGAGGGGCCATACGCGGAGAGTGGTGGTGGATGGTCATATTCAACCTGGCAGGAGGTAGGCAGTGGAGTCCCCTAGGGCTCGGTCCTTGGGCCCTCACTGTTCAATTTCTTTATTAGCGACTTGGATGAGGGGGTGAAAAGCACCCTGTTCAAATTCACTAATGACACTAAGATTTGGGGTGAGGTGGGCACGCTAGAAGGGAGGGACAGGACATAGTTGGACCTGGACAGGTTACAGGGGTGGGCGAATGAGAATAGGATGGGGTTCAATACTGACAAGTGCAGGGTACTGCACTTGGGTGGTAAGAACCAGAAGCATACCTATAGGCTGGGGAACTCCCTTCTTGGAAGCACAGTGGCAGAAAGAGATCTTGGAGTCATTATCGATTCCAAAATGAACACAGGCCGCCAATGCAAGGAAGTGGTCAGTAAGGCTAACCATACCTTGTCATGCATCCACAGATGCATCACAAGCAGGGCCAAGGAGGTGATCTTCCCCCTTCTGTGTGACACTGATTAGGCCACAATTGGAGTACTGCATCCAGTTCTGGGTGTCGCACTTTAAGAGGAATGTGGCCAGCATCAAGAGGGTCCAGAGGACACTTGCATAATCCAGGGACAGCAGGGCAGACCCTACGAGGAGAGGCTACGGGACCTGGTGGCTGTCTATAAACTCACCAGGGGGACGAGTGGGGAATGGGAGAGACCCTATTCCCCCCAAGCACCTCCCGGAGTAACAAGTTATAACGGCCATAAGTTGTTTGAGAGTAGGTTCAGGCTGGACATTAGAAGGCACTACTTCACAGTCAAGGTGGCCAGGATCTGGAACCAACTTCCAAAGGAAGTGGTGCTGGCTCCTACCTTGGGGGTCGTTAAGAGGAGGCTTGATAATTACCTAGCTGGGGTCATATGAGCCCAGTATTCTCTCCTGCCCAGGGCAGGGGGGTCGCACTTGAAGATCTACTTAGGTCCCTTCTGACCCTACATCTATGAATCTATGAATTGGTGGTAGGGACGGCCCTGTCAGGGGGGGCACATGCCCCCCCATGTTTCCCCTATGCCTCGCCTATGCTTGGAGGCATCCTGCTACCTTGACAGAGCAATACAATGAAGGGAAAGCAGAGTCTGAGTATTAAAATTCTACATTGCCCAGGCTTCCAGCAAGCGGGTTGCACAACCTGAAGACATTGTTTATTAGCATCATAGAAATTCATGTATTGTACTGTATTTCAATAATTATGCACAAGTATTTTAGAAGAACAAACTGTTTTTATCCTGAACTTCAAGACTGGACAATAGGGTCTGTTAGATTTTCTTCCCCTTTAACACTAATGAACAAACTGTTTTAGAGTATCTCCAGGCCACCTCAATTGCCACTAAACCTCTTTCATTAGTTTATCTTTGACTTTGCTTCCAGGAGTAACTTGTGCAGTTCTTGTTTGGGTATTCTATTGGACCCTCAACACACCATGTGGCTTGGAGCTTGCATTATGTACTGATGAAAAACGGGCAGATCCAATCATTAGAGTAAACCACTACTGGGACTTTCAAAAACAAAAATCTGTATCAAAGGCTCTTGAAATTAGGTTGTGATGGCATTAGAGGGAAGGTCCACTTTTGAATCAGAAATTCGCTTAAGGATAGAAAGCAAAGAATGGATGTAAATGGTCAGTTTGCAGCATGGAACGTAGTAAATAATGCAGTCCCCCAAGGATCTGTGTTGGGACTGGTGCTGTTTAATAATATTCATATATTATCTGCAAAGGAGGGGATAAGTGAAGTGGCAAAATTTGGAGGTGACAACATTATCCAGAATGGTAAAATCCAAAGTGGACTTCAGAATTTAAAATTTAATTTAAAATTATAGAGCAAATGGGTAATAAAACGGCAATGGCAGATTAAATTAAATGTAGGTAAGTGCCAACAATGCACATGAGAAAAAATACTTCAAATATATATACATGATGATGGGCTCACACAGGTAAAAGATCTTAAAGTCATTGTGGACAGTTTGTTAAATATACCAATGCAATGTTCAACAGCAGTCAAAAAGACTAAGAAAATGTTAGGAAGTATTAAGAAGGGAATTTTAAACAAAGCAGAAAGTATCTTTACAGCCCTTTGTAAATCTATGGTATGTCTGCATCTTTGAACACTGTGTGCAGTTTTGCCCCCCCTACCGGAGAAAGGATATAGAAGAACTTGAAAAGGTAAAGATAAGTGACAAGGATGGTTAGGGATATGGAAGGACTTCTGTATGAGGAGAAACTAAAGCAGCTAAGAAAAGAGATGCTGGAGGTGGGCTATGATGCAGAGAAAATAATAGGAATTTATTACTTCTCACAATACTAGAGCTAAAGAACATAAATAAAACCATTAGGAGTAGATTTAAAATTAACTAATTTTTCATGCAGTGTGTAATTACTTGTAGAACTCATTGCCACAAGATGTTTTGAAGCCTGATAGTTTAACTCTATTCAAAAGGGGATTGGACAAATTCTTGGGGAAGGTCCATCAGTAGGTATTGAACATGGTAGACAGGGATGAAGCTTTTGGGACTGCTCCAGTCAAGCATAATTAAGGGCTTCCCTTAGAAGTGATATTTGTGCCAGCTCTGTCATTCCTACAACTCTAAGCTAGGCTAGAAACATTCTCTCAATGACTACTTCTTTTGGGCAATGCATTTCTTTTTCCATTCAGATGGTAAGTTGTTCTACGTTCCTTGCTGCTTGGGACAGTTTTAGAATCATGGAATCATAAAAAATTACGGTTAGAAGGGACTTTAGGAGGCCGTCTAGTCCAATCCTCTGCCCAAAGCAGGACTACCCCCAACTAGATCATCCCAGCCAAGACTTTGTCTAGTCAAGTCTTAAAAACCAACAAGGATGGAGGAGTCCACCACTTCTCTGGATAACCTGTTCCAGTGCTTTACTACCCTCCTTGTGACAGAGTTTTTCCTCATATCTAACCTAAAATTCCCCTACTGCAACTTGTGACCATTGCTCCTTCTTCTGTCCTCTACATCCATTCAGGTTTATCTTAAACCAGTTTTGGCCATTTTGAAAGTGGTTTATGTGCACTGAACTTCTGTTACAGGTTTAAACCAGTTTCCAATCACTTAAACAGGTTTATGTGTAACTTCTGTTCCAACCCCAATTGTGGCTTCACCAGTGCTGAATAGAGGCAAGAATCACTTCCCTTGATCTGTTGGCAGTGCGGCCCAGTATGCCATTAACCTTCTTGGCAGCAAGGGCACACAGTTGGCTCATATTCAGCTTACTGTCCACTGTTCTTGCAAGATTGCAAAATCTGGAGACTGTTTGGGAAAACCCAGCCCAGTTTCTCTTGAGAACTCACCAAAGTTATGCTGAGGTCTAGTAAGGAGTCTTAGTGATGTACTTTGAGAACAGGTGGATATTGCTGAAGGGATCTTACACCTTTTCAAACTAAAGAAATTGAAGTCGGCCTGGAAATCAGGAGCATCTCACATGAATAAGGTTTGTGCTTCTTGAAGAGACAGCCACTTCTCCTGAACACAACTAGCTCTGGCAGTTCTCAAAGACCAGTTCTTTAAAATCTTTTGGTAAACAGCGCAAAGCAAAACAAAACAAACACAAATAAAATTGGCTCATTACCTTCTAGACCAGTGGTGCTTTCTATATAGCCAGCTAAGTGAATGATTAAGTCCTGAATATAAAACTATATAGAACACTGTATATGGCTCAAAGTGCAGGTACAGCTTGTACCCACAAGCTCCCAAAGTCACACGAGTTTTTATAGACACGAGAAATACTGTGTGTACTTGGGGATGAGGTTTGAACATCCTAGCAGTCTCTCTCCATGCAATAACTTCACTCGATAGAGTTAGAATGCAGATCTGCTTCAGGGTGGGATACAGGTTGCTTAAGGCCAAGTGGGAACATGCTAAAAACTAAACAAAAGTGGGGAGACAGAGTTTAGACCTACACTGCTTGGGCTAAAGGAGGTGTAGTATTCAGGCTGCCTTGCATGCACACTAGAGGCAGACTGGGAGCTTCTGCTGCTTCTCACTGCTACAGGAAACCTACAGAAACATTTATATGTAGAAACTCTATGGAGTCCAGCATGCACACAGTCCTCTAAGCGCTCCAGGTTTTAAGAGTCATTTCTATTGAAGCTTGTCGGTTTAATCCCCTATTCAAGTTCTAAGAGACTTTTTCCACAAAGGCACAACTTCCTGTAATTCTTCTGACAGCTGTAGAGCTGCCTCCTTAAGCAGCCAGAGGATGAACAAATCAGAACTGTTGGGCATCAACGCGTAGAGGAATTCACAACTTGAAAACACTTTTCCCACTGGAAATTATTGTAATGTATTGTAACAAGACAATAATATAGTGCCATCTATAATATGGCAATAGTGTACTAAAAATGCCACAAGTTCAGGTGAATATACTTCCTACGGTATTCTATACAGCAAACACATACCAACTTTGGGATCTGAAAGAGAGGAAAAGGAAAGGTCCTTGCTTTGCAGGGTGAAGTTATGGCAGGACAGCTACTAACTAAGGTTAGCTTCTATTAAAATGGCATAGTTTGTCATACCGGACAACTCACTGAAGAAAGTTATCACCAATTAAGGGCCTGACCCTACATTCCTTAAGTAGACAAAAATCCCTTTGAAGTCAGTGGGGCATTTTGATTGGGTAAGTATACCAGGATCGGCCATCAAATAGAAGCTCTTAATTTTTTCAGAAGGATTAAAAACCTATTTTCATAAGGGAAAAAATCATATATTACCATCAACAACTAAAAGCTGTTGTGTCTTTTCCTCGTAGGGCTCTTGAACTGTAGCATTGCTCCTCCATTTCTCTGGAACAGGGAATTACCAAGAGTCAGAAACTCACTGTGTTCTGTTAGGACTGATCCACCTTAAATGTTCTTCTCTGGTTTGGTGTCTAGTTGAAGGCTTTGACAGCCTTGCATTCAAAAGGTCAGTAATCAGTCCTCAGGGTAATTTGATTTGAATCCTTAGCTTTTTGCACACTCTGAACCAGCAATGCACAGCAAGACATACATCCACAGCCTTCAAAAGGTTAAACTGAGCAGTCTTTAGAACAAGAATTTTCTCCTCTGATAAGAAACATCAGAGAAACAAGTTGGACAACGAAAATGATTTATACCAAGTTAACTTAACACTTTTGTTTGAGCTTTCTAAATATTGTGAAGTATTTTAAATCTTGGTGTGCATTTTCAGACGACAGACTGGAACTTCCAACTTGCAATATATTCCACATTCTTGCATACTTGGGGACACTTATCCATCTTTTCTCATATGCTAGACCTGCTTAGTGTGTGTTAATATTTTCCACTTTACCACAATATCTTTTTTTTCTTCAGTCTCCCACACTGAGGGCCTGAAACCTTAAAGGCAGATTTTTGTTTAAGATTTCACTAAACAAAGAACTCAGAAGGACAACTCAGTAAAATAAAGCAAATTTCTAAAGGTGATGTAGATGTATTCCTCCATTGGGCTGTCCTACACTTTATAGCATAATTATTCCCTTCGTTGGCCTCTCCTTTTTTGTGAAGGGTGCTACTAACAGGGTCCATAGAGGAAAGGGCAGTCACCTCTTCAGAGAAAAATAACTTAGTAGCACCCCCTACTGGCAAATAATACTAAGTGAGTGTTCCTACCTTTAGACTAGTTTCACAATGTGAGATGGTACTACAGGGAGCATGTCTGTGTGCTATTAATGCTATCAAGGCTTACTGCACAGTAAAATATAGTAGTGTTTCTTTATATAGTAGTATTATGGCTTATAGTGCAGTAAGCCTTCCCTGGTAGCATGCCTACATGTGCTTCCTGTTGGGAGCAAATCTGCTCCCAGTGGGACCAGCCGGTACAGGGCTGCTTCTACCTAAGTTTGGCCCCTTGCAGCAGGCAGGGGGAGCTCCAGGCTCCCCCTGGGTGCTGGCCTGGGGGGCTGGCAGGGAGAATGGAGCCCGTCCCAATGCATACGGGGCCAGAAGAGCTCTGCCAGCTGCAGTGGTAGCTGTTTCCTGGCCCAGTACATTGGGAGGGGTCCCTGATGTGCATGAGGCTGGGAGACAGCTGCCGTTGCAGAGCTCTCCTGGCCCATGCACATGGGGACAAGCTCCATACACAGCAAGGCTTCCTTGCACAGCCAAGGGCTAGCCTGGAGCTGTCCTGCTTCTGGGGCAGCTCCCTGCCAACCCCCAGCTGGGCAAGGATTTCCTCAAGTAGCCCAGGGCTGACTGGGCGCTGTACTGCTTCTGGGGCAGCTCCCAGCCAGGCCTGGGCTGGGTGGTCAAATCCCCAAGCAGCCTGGGAATGGCTGGGAGATATCCCATTTCTGGGTATTTCCCTGCCCAGTCTAGGGCTGGCTGGGAGCTGTCTCAGAAGCAGGACAGCTTCCAGCCAACCCCTGGCTCTGCGGGGAAGCAGAGAGCTCCCCAGTCCTGGTACTGCTCTGTTCTCGGCTCTTGTGGCCCCCTGGCGTTGGGGTTGACCAGGAGCAAATTTGCTCCCAGTCAGCATCTACACATTCTACTGCACAGTTAGTTCACTACTTGTATTCACAGGTAGTAGCTAACTGCACAGTAGACTAATTTACTGCACAGTAATTAGTGTGCATGTGTGTACTGCACAGTAAAGCATCTCGTGTAGGCACACACAGGATAAATTTTATCGAGTACTTATTCCTCATTCAACAAAACACTTGAGCTGCTGGAAGTTGTCAAAATGGGAACTGAACTTTTATCACTTTCTAGACCAAGTACCGAAGTAGTAAATTTATTTCTTACCATTTTAGTTTGTAATACAAAGGAGCACTTAAAAAAATCCCCATTTGGTGTGTTCTTTGGTACACACCAACTTTAAACAGGTATTTGAGCCTAAGAATGTGAGAATTTACATAAAAAGGAAGAGAGAAAAATAAAGAAAACATGTCACATAAAAACTGTTTAATACATTCTTGTACATTGTGAATGTCTGTAGCATTAACTTGGTGCACTGTCACCAGAAAGGAAAACATCTAGATGTAAATAGGCTGCAGAAGGGGGGAAAATACAATAGATTAGTTTTCCTTTTTAATAATCTAAAAGGACTTAAACTCAGGTGAAGATCAATAGAATTCTCATTTAAATTGTCCTTTAAGGACTAAATTACTACAGGATTGATTTTTCCCATATTTTCACTAAGTCTGATAAATATTTGATAAAATTGTCACAAACCTTTCTTTGTTTTAGTTGCTAACACTACATTAAAAATCACCAAAAACAAGAACAAAGGAACAAGGAAAATCTGGATGGGCACTGTAAATAATTTCCTGCTAGTGGTGTACTGAGGAAGTCTCTACCTCTCCTGTGTTTCTGTTGACTTCAATGGGATGGGCAGGTTTTTGTAAGGATAACAATGCATTAACAATATAGCATCCAAAGTGTGCTAGTGGCTTTGAAAGACAAATTTACAGCACCAAAAATCTCTGCCATGAGGTGTACAGACTATTTTTCAACGTGAAATAAGAGAAAGAAACAAAAAGTGAAATCTTTGTGAGAAAAGAAAGTTTCTGGCCAAAATTAAGTCAGTTAACGTCAATCAAAATCTGAAAACAAGTAATGTACATACTCTGCTTTTTATTCAGAATTGAGAACAGTAGTCGCACAGGAGTGTTATTCTAGTAACAACAATGAAACCACTAAAGCAGCAACTCTGATCACCAAATTAAGCTAGTTAATAATAATCACAAATACAAGGCAGTTCCATCAGTGTGAAATGATCAAGCGTCAATTCTTTACCTGAACTAGCTGGTAGAAGTCTAACAGACAAGTCCCCCACATTGCAAACCAGCAAACTTTTCTTCATCATGGCTGGAACGCAGGACTTCCATCTTCTACAGAAAGGAGTCACTGCACAGTGACCAACATTTCTATCCACCATATCATGAGAAGAATTATCTTTTATTTTGTCATTGGTTTCAATGGGAGTCAAGATATCACCTGTTAGTCTTCTATTATTTTCTTTCCCTGTATGTTGTGTTTTCATACCACCCATCTTGACCTTATAAAATTATTTTATCCTATGGAACGTCTGTGTATAAAGGTAGTTTATAATGCCCTCTGGTGGTTTTGTTTAGTAGTACCGGTTACTTTCTCTGCTGATGGGTTCACATGCGAACCTAAGAATTGCCATTTACTGGTTTGTAGTTTACCACAGGCTCATCTTACCCAGTATCCCGTGTCACAGTGGCAGACAGAGGATGCTGAAAGGGAGAGGGAACTGGGTATGACCAGGTTTTCTCCACTGTTCCTCTCGCTTCCAGCCTCCAGCATTTAAGGTCTAGAAAGTTCTAACTCAGGGTCTGTATCCCTAACTTCCCTGCACAATAGTTACTGATGCCCCTTTCTTCCAAAATTTGTCCAGTTCCTTTTTGAAACTGGTTAAACTATCATGTGGCCTATACACATGCTCATTCACATTCTAGCTAGAACGTGCTGGAGCAGCCTCGACTAATCGGATCGAGTCTGCGCCAACGTTTGAATCGGAACATCGCAGGGTCGCCACAGTGCAATAAGCCCCCACATATTAGAAAGTGGCCAGGGGAACGCTTTAACTAAACCTTGTCAAATGAGGTTTAGGTAAAGTGTCCTGCTGTCATTTTTAAATGCACAGGGGGCTTAATGCATGCAACACTGAGGTGTTTTAATTAGAGCAGGTGCCTGGGATCCACCCTAATTAACACCCCCCTCTGAGCATGTGTATAGGCAGCCTCAGTTTCCACAACACCCAGTGGCAAGAAGTTCCATGCTTGAATTAGACACCATGAAAAAAAACCCCTTCCTTTTGTTAGTGGTAAACTTGCTACCTACTAGTTCCATTTTGTGACCCCCAAGTTCTTTTATTGTTAGAGAGTAAATAATAAATTATTTACTTTCTATTTGTCGTTTAGTATTTTGTAAACCCGTATGTCCCTCTTCAAGCAGCTCTTTTCTAAACTGAATAGGCCTAGCCTCTTTAGTCTGTCTTCTTATGGAAGCCCCTCCATACCACTAATCATCCATGTTGCTCTTTTTCTGTACCTTCTCTAGTTCTTCTATATCCTTTATGAGGGGTGGGGACTAGAACTGGGCACAACAGTCAAGATGGACGCACCATGGATTTATAAAGGTGCATAACGTTGTTAATAATTTCTGTTGTTTATAATTCCATTCTTAATAATACCTAACATTTTGTTTGGCCTGTTCGATGGCATTGAAGATCAGCTTGGGAACTCTATCATGAGCATATTCTAGAATCCTTGTTCCTTCACCCTAAACAAAGGATTAAAGTCAAACTTCTGGGGAGGTCATTGCTGCAGAAGGTGCACCTTGCTGAAGCTGAACTACACTTCTAGGGAAAAAATTCAGATAGAATAAATACCTCTACTTTCTAGAACCAGAGTCTATGATCATCAGAATTGATAAGTCTTTATCCTCTGAAGGAAAAAGAGACTAAAATGCATTTTTTCTGCTTCTTGGTCTGAAAGCTGAGACAGTCCTGAACATGAATATCAATATCCATGCTATAATTTTTAAACAACAAAGTGGGTTTTGTGCTGTTAAGCACAAGAGGATGGCATGCAACCATAGGCCACTGACCCTGATGTTAATAACCCCTTTCCTCTGAGACCCCTGTTAAATATTAATTTTGTGCGACTCCTGGATCTCTTAGCCCCTGGACTGTCCACAGGTTAACACCTTTAAGTGGCTTAAAGCACTTGTTACGTGGTGCAAAGTTACACCACTCCAGGGCAGGATGATCTCTGATCCACACAACAAAACTCCTGTTCCACTAATGTGTCGTGGCCCCTCCCCCACCCTCATGTTCTGTGGGTTCTCACACCCCCGGCTGCTTCGTGCAGGGGCCCTGGGACTGGAGCTGCAGCTTTTCTATTCCCGCAGTCTCCAGTCCAGGAACAGTGGCATGGGGCACACTTCCCCACCAGCACTGAGCCTGTCTGGGTTGGTAGCCACTGCTGGATCCCATGACTCCTGCCCCCTACCCACCTTCACCAAGACTTGGGAAATGGAGAGCCCCAGACAGCCCCTAGACCTGGGCCAGGCTCCAGGAAGCCCCAAGCTCCAGCCCTGCAGCTCTAGCAGCACCTTGCTCCATGCACCCAACCCACTCAGCCTGGCAAGAGCTGGAAGTGGGTACTGGAAGGTGGTGGGGCAGCCAGGTGCCAGGGAAGCCACTGCCTCAGGGCAGAGTGGCTATGGGTGGATCGAGGCTGCGGGTATGGGGCTTTGCTGCTGCCCATGTGGATTTTGAAAATTTGATTGACATTAGGGCTGGAAGGGACCTCAGGAGATCATCAAGTCCATCCCCCTGCCCCAGGGGCGGGAAGTCAGCTGGTGTCAAAGGATCCCAGCAAGATAAGCATCCAAATGCTTCTTAAAGGAGTCCAGAGTAGTTGCTTGCCCCACCTCTGGAAGGAGTCTATTTCAGGCCTTGGCAACTCGGACAGTAAAGAAGTTTTTCCTTATAGCCAGCCTAAAATGGTCTTGGAGGAGTTTATGGCAATTGGACCTTATCAGCCCTTGGGGCGCTCTGGTGAACAGATGTTCCCCTACATCCTGATGCACTTATAGGCTGCCACCAGGTCTCCCCTGAGCCTGCACTTTTCTAGGCTGAAGAGTTCCATGGCTCTCAGCCTCTCTTCATAAGGCCTATTCTCTTGCCCTCTGATTATGCATGGCTCTCCTTTGGACTCTCTGAAGCTTCTCCACATCCTTCTTGAATTGTGGAGCCCAGAATTGGATGCAGTACTCCAGCTGCAGCCTCACCAAGGCTGAGTACAGGAGGAAGAAGACATCCTAAGATTTACTTGAGAAGCATCTATGGAGTTTAATTTGCTTTACCAGCTGTGACATCACATTGGTAGCTCATATTCATCTCACGGTCAGTCATGACCACAAAGTCTCTTTTGGCCTTGGTGCTAGCAAGCATAGCACTGCAGAGCCTATAAGTGTGCTGTGGGTCCCCCACCCCCAGGTGTAGTACCTTACATTTGTTGGTATTGAATGTCATCAGGTTTGTGTCAGCCCACTTTTTCAGCTTATCCAAGTCAGCCTGGATGGGGGAGCTGGCTGCAGATAGACTTCTCCCAGCTGCATACTGAAGCCAACTTGGGGGGGGGAGCGGGGGGGAGCTGGCTACACAAGTTGCTGCAGACCCTAGCTCTGTGCCCACTGCTGCCTGTGCATCCCCCAACCCCAGGGGTGTTTGTCTGCTTGCCCTACATGCTACTGGGCTGTTTCTGCTGGGCCTGGGGGCACCAAGGTAGAATGGGGTGGCAGGGTGGATGTGGGGCAAAGCTAAGGGGTGGGGGCAGGTCAGGAGAGGCAGGGGAGCAGCAAAGCCCCCCCCCTCAGGATGAAGTTGCCTGGGTAGGATTACCATATTTCCAGTATCAAAAAAGAGGATACTTGTGGTGGGGAGGGAGGGGGCTGGAGTGGGTGGGGAGGGCAGAGGAGTATATGATGGTGGGGGGGCAGTGATATGCCCATGCCCTGCCCTTGCCTCTCACTCCCAAGCCCCTGCCTCTCCCAGTCCTACTGGTGCCTCACTCCTGACCTGCAGCCCCTGCCCCCTCCCAGCCCTGCCAGTTGCCCTTCACTTTCAACCCACAGCCCCTGCCCCCTCAGCCCGGCAGTGCTCCTCATTCTTGACCAGCAGCCCCTTGCCCCCCCCTCCCGCCAGCTCTGCAGGTATCTATCACTCCTGACCTGAAGCCCCTGCCCCCCAGCCATGCTGCCCCCACGCACATGCTGCTCACTGCACACACTCTGTCTCTCTTACCTTGGATCTTACTGAGAGGCCCGTGCGCAGAGCACATGACCTGCAACAGCCAATCACTTTGCCCACTGCTCCCAGCCCCAAGCAGTTCCAAGCTGCCAGTGTCCGGGAAAGCAGAGGAAGAGCAAAAACCCAGACATTTGCTCCCATTTTAAAAACCCACCCAGATACGAGAACAGGGGGCCAAAAAAGGACACATCTGGGAAAACCCGGACGTATGGTAACTCTATGCCTGGGTGTGGCGAACAGCCAAAGGGACATGTGTGGCAGGGAGAAACACCCAGATGTGTGACAGTGAGCCTGGACAATGTGCGTGCCAGGAGCTGGGATCTGGGTGGGTAGTGACCTCTCCATGCAGCACCCTACCCCGTCCCTCAGCCCCACTCTCAAGGGGCTATGCTGCCTCCCTCCTCTCCCTGCAGTCTAGAATGCTGCTGCTGCAGTGGAACAGGTGAAGCATAGAGAATCATAGAGAAGTAGGACTGGAAGGGATCTCCCTGCTCACCAGGCCTCTAGTGGCAAGTCATAGCTGTGTAGGTTGGGAACAGTCAGAGAAGGTTTCTAGACTGATAGATATGTCTGCTCCAGACACCAAGCTAGCACTAAGCTGATCAACATTTGTGCAGCTCAAAGTACAATGCGTAACAAGGCCCTTACTCTATGTGAGCCAACTCTCCCCTTAATGCAATTAGCATTGGCTCAGTTCTTGTTTCTAAAAATGCAAGTAGTTTCTTCAACACACTCTCCAGTTGAACTTGGAAGCAGTCCCTCATTTAAAAAGTTGTTTTGTCTGCTTTTATCAACAGATAAGCATATCTAACTGTCACCCATTTACGAAGATATTCTGCCTTTTGCTTTGGTAGCTGTAAACAAATGAGGGTGATGATTTGGGATGTATATTTGCTTTTCAGTAACTTTTGGAGATGGAAGTTAAGACCCCAAGGAATAGGAGGTTTGCTGTGAGCAACACGAAGATGGAAATGAACAGAGGAAAGTAGACTGTGCCCTGTGTGGTAGTTTCCTATATTATTTACATGCTATCTAATATTTTGGTTATTTCTGTGGGTAGATCTTTAGAATCAAGAAGGAAACGGCTCTGGCAACTCAAATGGAGAAGAAACTACATTGCTAAAGCTATTTGTGACAGCTGACGCATCTGGCCCATGGGGCTCCTCACAGATTCAGAAATTTCCAAGTCCTGCAGGTGACATGACATGGCCCTATGTGCTGGACCCAATCAGCATGTAGGGCTGGGGCCACAGCCAAGGCAGTGAGACCCAATTTGGCACATGTAAGGCTGCCTCCATGCACTGGCCCTATGCCAGACCAGGCTATGGATCAATCCTGTGCACTGGATCTAGCCTACAGACTGACCACACACCACTCATCTACTCCACAGCCTGAAAAAATTGGTCATCACTGGTCTAAAATGATTGCTTTTTGTAACTATGTCCCTTTTTTAAAAGGTTATACTTTTAGTAGTGATGGCTTATCATCATTTGGAGCACCTGGTCTGTTTCCAACATGGAAAAAAGTAAGTATCAAATGCTCTAAGTTTAGGTTATTGCCATTTTTGCATTAATCTCAAATATAAAAGTTTAACACTACCATAATGAAAACTTTAAAATTGGAGGCCATGGCTGCTTCCAAACAACATACATTGCAACTTTCAAGAAGCTGAAAACAGATTATGTTCTTTTTATGTCACCAAAAATGGCAAGCCAATCCAGGCCAATGGCCTGCCTATTCTAGTCCTTTTGTAGATACAATACATTTTGGGGATGAGGAGGACAGTTAAATCACTGCAGAACTCTGTTTCAACAAATGGGACTATGGGATCTCTAAAATAGCTAGTGTACTAACTAATAGTGTACTGCAGTGCCTTAACACACTTACGTGGATTACCACATGCTTCTGTAAGTATTGTGACTTGGATTTGAATTACACGCATCACTATCTTTATTAGAACAATTATTTTACTGCTTCAAGATGTGAATGTTTCATAAAATATGCAACGAATAATGCTACATTTAAATCTATACAGATTTGCTGTTGTATCATTCCAAGTTTTACAAAGATGTACGTAGATTCAGATTTTGTATAAGTTACCTTTATTTACATGTAATGCTCTCAGCATTAAAGACCTATTCAAAGAATAAAACAAAGTAGGATTTTAAATATCCATTAAGACCCATTATATTTGTTACACAATTTACATGTCTTTACAGAGATGTGCTACACTTTGTTTTTGCATATTTATAAAAACTATCTAAATAGAAGTTTGCTGGGCAAAAGCTATATACCATAATTTCCTCAGATTTCCTCCTTGGTAATAAATTGTTCAAAAGGAAAGGAAGCCAGGGCATGTAGACTTCTATATTTTTCAGAATAGAGTTTGAAATTCATTTTAACCAGCACTTAATCAAAATAGCCAGGGCTAACATTGATAACAAAATAATCACATTTACAAAAGACATCACGCTTTATATTTATGAAGAACTGATCTACAATAAATTGCACATTGTTGGCTATGACTTTGGTTATACATTAACAAATTTGGTTTCTAGACTAACAGTAAAGAAATAAAAAATATAAAAATGCAGCTATAGGAACTAGCATAATCTGTAAACATATTATAGGGCCAAATTCTGCCCTGGATACATGTGCACAGTTTTCATTGATGTCAGAGAAGTCTGCACAGATCAGATTGCTGAATTTGGCCCATAAAACCCTGTAAACATGTTATTATTCTGTTGTGCAATACTGCGAGAATGAATAAAGGCATCTAAATCCCAAATTAACTAATACTCTGTGGCATTCATACAAATTCTGATTTAAGATTTACTTTGCTGCAAAAGTCTTAACTGAAAATATCATTGTTAAACTATATGTTTATCAAAAATGCGACAGACACCCAGGAAACCAATGCCATTATATTAAAAAAAACCAGACAAAGATTATCATGTCTTATAACTATTCAGAAGCATGCTGCTTGTGTCTCATATAAAACTCCTGGTTTTGTCAAACTGTATTTCAATAAAACCAAGTTAGAAAGATAAAAAATTAACTTTATAATGAGCATGTCAACATTCTGCAAGCTGACAGCAACTAGGAAACACAAACACTTTCCACTGTTTTACCCAGTATGCTGAATAGTAAGGTGCTTTGGGCAGATCTGTAATAAACAGCCTGAAGCAGCACAGAATATATTGCAATACACTAAATACTCCTTATACTATTTAACCCCTTCAGTTACTACTCTTAGACCAGCAAGTTTTAAATTTACACTTTTTCTTCACAGTTTCACTTCAGTAGTTACTGTAGGACAATCTGGTGAATACTGTAGAAGGGCCACCTGCTAAAATATATTTAACTGAGCCTGAGGTGGTATTAGCTTATCCAAAGTACATACTGTAGCCACTAACAAGTTTTATAGAACTATGGAAGTGACAAAATGTGCTTTAAAAATAGGGAATTTTTTCAACACGAATTTGATAAATGATAGTTTGAAAGTTCAATAGCCAAATAACTGAATACAATAGTAGCTCCCTTTTAATCTTAATTTGGTTTGTAAACCCTTAGAAAGAAACGTCAGAAAGTTAATTCAAACATACACTGTTTCTATTTGTGGCCTAATCGACTCCATCAAAACCCTGAGTATTTTCAATTGCTAAGAGGAGTTTTTCCCATAAGTCTTCAAATGAGTCATATGGAGGCAAATCCAAGCGATTAAAGCTGGAAAACAGAATAAAACCATTAGGTTTCTTTTAAAGAGCTTTACTTGTTTCAGCACATGAAAAGTCTATATAAATTAAATGATGATTTACCAAGTATGAGCTCTTGGCAGTTTTTCAGGGGTGCCCCACTGTTCAATTGTAAACAACTGTGGTCCATTTGAACCTACAAGAAAGCAGCAATAATTTAAATCTCACGTCCTTCTGCTTAAGGTGCCCTGCCTTCATACTGCAGTTGTATCTTTTTGAGATTTAAACATATCCAGCAGATAACTCTTATTTTGGAGTAGAATGTCTAATAGAATTTGAAGCTACATACTGGACTCAAATGTAGTATATATTTCATAAGTCAGTGATCCCATGAATCTGAATTTTCAAAACAGTTCTAAACATACACTTCGAGATATTTCATCCCTCTGATACTGAAGTGCAAGGATGCATATAGAATTACATGAGATAAGGGTGTAAGGGATATTGAGGGGGTCACCCAAACCAACCCCCTACCCCAGGCAGGATCATCTATTTAAAGAAGACATGGACAAACCATGGTTCACGAGCCACATGCATCTCCTTGGGCATTTCAAACACAGCTCCTCAAGTCAGCTATTAAACAACAGGTTACTGTGCACAGCACCCGACTCTGAAGAACACACATCTTGCAAGTTCTAGGTCAGTGGTCTCCAACCTTTTTAGGTTGGATATCACTTTTGGAATTTAAAAGGAAGTGAAGATCTATCCCCCACCCTCCTCTACCCAGCAGGTAAGTCTGTGGGGAAGGGAGTGGGGAGGGGAAAGGCAGCGGGGGGAGTGAGGCAGATTGAGGACCCAGCCCTAGCCCCACTCCCTCCCTCACCACTGGGGCTGGATCTCCCCCCCCCCACCCCCAGAATGGCAGGGAGGTAGGAAATGGGGCAGGCCCTGCACAGCTGTCACAGGGCGGGGCACAGAGCCCTGAGTGGCTCATCTGGGGGTGCGGGGAGGGGGGAGCCGTACAGCCTGGGAGGGCATGTGCCACCAGATCTGCTGATGGGGCACGGCAAGCTGCGTTCTGGGGCCAGGGTGGTGCCGGCTCTTTCTGGTTGGGCTGCAGCAGCGGTGGTGCTGAGAGCGAGGCCACAGAGGTGGGAGGGTAGCACCCCCAGTTGCTGCTCCCAATGCTGTCACTGTCTGCCACTGGCACAAGTGCAGACAAGGCCCGACAAGAACAGCCCAGTGCAGCTTTCCAGCCCGCAGCTGCAGCCCAGACAGGAAGAGCTAGCACTGCCCCGGCCCCCGAGTGCAGCCTGCCCTGCCCCATTGACAGATCCGAGGGCATGCACCTCCTTCCCCCCTGTGGCCTCCTGGGCTGTGCGCCCCCCTTCCTGTGTCCCCTGGATGACCTGCTCACAGCTCCATCCCCTGCCCCGTGCTGGCTGTGCAGCGCCTGCCCCTGTGGCGCTGCCCCACATTTGGAGGAGGGGCATGTGCCCCCCTGATTTGTGCACAGCAGAGGCAGCTACCGCTATGGGCTGGGCTTTGTGCCCTGAGACTCGCTGCACGTGACCCCCAAGACTCTGCCCATTCCCTCCCCTACCGACTTGCTGGGCTGGAGGGGGAGAGAAAGGAGGGTGCGCATGCATACATGCAAAATGCCTCCACATGCCATGCTTTGGCATGTGTGCCAGGGTTGCCTACTCCTGTTATAGAGGCTAAAGCGCTCATCCTAAACATTAACCACTGAATGAAGTTACTGAGCATTCCAAGGTCTAGAGCAGAAGTGGACAAAGTCTGGCCCACGGGCCAGCAGTGGACTCCATTTCCCAGCAGCCCCTGCCTGCATGGCTGAGACCAGTCTCCATGGCAACACTAGCCACACCTGTGCTGTGCCAGCGCAAGGCTGGGGTTGCCATGGAGACTGGTCCCAGCTGTGGTGGCAGGGTGTGCAGCAGGGCAGGGCTCTGAACAGGGGTGCACAGGCGGCAGATCACGTCTGTGCCCCTGCTCCAAACCAAGCTGTCACCACTGCATGGAGCCGGGGCAGAGCTGCAATCCGCTGCCTGCTTGCCCTGTCTGGACCATGGAGGCTGTAGATCGCAGCTCTGCCCTGGCTCTGGACCAAGCTGCCCCTGCTGCAAGATTCCAGCGGCTCCGGAGCAGCTCTCTGCTCTACCCTGCCTGTGTGGCTGGGGCCAGTCTCCATGGCAAGCCCAGCCTTGCCTTATCATGGCACAGCTGCAGCTGGGGTCTCCATGGAGACTGGCCCCAGCCACGCAGGCAGGGTCTGCTGGGAAATGGAGTCTGGCTGCTGGCTGGATCCACCACTTTGCCCACTCTTGGTCTAGAGCAATGGTGTTCAGGGTTTTGGCCTTGTGGGCCAAATGAATGGCACAGGGCTCCAGCTCCTAGGACCTCATGCTGCCCCCATCCACCCAGGATCTGGCTCTGGAGGCCCTTGCACTGCCTCTGCCTTGTGTCACCCTGTGCACCTGATCTAATGCTCAGGGTAATGGCCTGCAGCTGCCCCTGCAAGCCAGGTGTCATGGCACCAGGAGCTAGATCTGACCCATAGGCCAGAGGTCTAGCAGGGGTCCAGCACCTCTGTCTAGCAAAATACTCTCCTCTGAATGTGACAAAATGTTTTGAATACAAACTTTCTTTCTGTTATGGAAGGATCTTCCTCTTCAAGATTTTTTCTTTACCACAGATCTTTAAATGAGGCAGACTAGACTGGCTAAATTTTGAAAGGCAAGGTTAGGGATGGTATCTTTTAAGTGGGAGAGATCTGAGACAAGTTTCTGGGCACAAGGATCACTTCTGAGTTCCAAGAAAGAAGCAGACTTGAATTCTGACAGTAACTGATGCCAGACTTAAAAGGTCATTTTTCAATCTACAGACCACATACAAGGTGGTCAGACGCACCTGGAAACAAGTTTTCTGTCCAAGTCAGTGTGATCCTTGCCTTTCCAGCTTGCTTTAGGAAAATGAGTTTTACATGTTGCATTTATGGGGATGTGGGGGTCTCCACATGTTGCAACTGAAAGAATCCATATTAAGTTTTGCAAATCCAAACTTGCATATGAAAAAGTTTCTGGTTGTAAAGCAATTTTGAAACCTGAATTAAGAGGATGCCAATTAAGTGTTACCCCCATGAATCTGCAAGCAAACAGCTCTAGTTCCTCTGCTGCTGCCAGCCTTGTTAAGCAACAGCTAAGACTTTTACAGACACCATTCATAACCCTGACGAGAAAGTAAAACTCTAGAATCATTGCATTTTTATGCTGCTACTATTAAAGAAAAAACAGATGCTTAGTGGAGTGTATAACTGAAAGATAGGTAAAGCAGAAAAATAGTTATTTCTTCTGCCAGCAGATCCTGCAAAAGAGTAAGAGAAAAAAAGATTTTTCTCTTTTAGTAGGTAGGTAAAGTTTGAAATTTAATTATATAACTTATTATCTGGAGGCTGATAAGAGGTGAATTTCAAGCACATTCCAAAGATGACACTACCTGTTTAGTATCCCTATTCTCAATTGTGTGTACCCGCTTTCTTCCTGGACCACTGAGGACCTAAGCTGCCTGTGTAACCACTTTTATGGGCAGGAATTCCTTTATCAGCCACTGGAATGGGGGTAGGCTCAGACATGGGAAAGGTTCTAGAGAGACATTTCAAAAAGACCATTAGGACAGTAAACGCAGTAGGATCCTGGCAATAGCAAAAATCCACTTGGAGGGAGCAGTAGAAAATTGCCCGATGTTGGGGAGTGGATCACTGCAGTTGTCTACATGCAAACAACAGAAACTGGGATGTCACAGTTGACATTCAGGAGTCAAGGAGAAAAGGATTCTGGTAACCCCAAAGCTGATGACCCAAGCATTAAAAGGACATAAAAGAAATTTTGTGAGATTGGACAGCTAACCATGGAAGCCTCTGGAGAAACTAAAAATGGGCAGAACTACAGAAGGTGAGATTCACATGCTAAATTTTGAACAAAGAGAAATAAGAAGCCTCCTGTAATCTCTGTCCCTTCCCCTTTGCACATATGGCAGAGTTCTAGTCTCAACATAGCTGTAAGATTGATTCTTTCACTGCTTTTTATACAAGCTGAAATTCTGAGATTGCCGAGGTGCAGGTACAGAAGCAGACATGTATGGCTCAGTGCTCCACTCAGCACTTGCTGTATACTTAGAACTTGCAAGTCACTTCTGAGCAGAAGCAATTAGCATATGTGCAATGCTGCACTGAAGTGTGGCCAAACTGATCCTGGGTCTGGACTCCGCAGGTACAGAGCTAGCTTTAGTATCTCTACACAGTGCTGCCTTGTACCACAGAGACACGCCTACATTTCTCACCAGGAAACTATATTTGAACCATATGGATGGCTCCTCATCCATTTGACTCTTGTCTTACGAATGATCTGGCTAATACGTTTTATCCTCAACAAGTGTTTGGCCAATTTTTCAGGACCTGCCAGGTATTAAACAGTTTTTTTTAATAAGCTGCAGAAAAGTAGAATCAATTGTGGTATCTACAGAACATGGAGCAATATTCCATGCTTATGACACTTCTAACTTTGCTACTCATTAGCTGCTGCTAAACTGGCTGAACATATATTTTCATAATTCTTTTAAACTGAAAAGTGATAGGTCCATGCTTAAAATTAATTAGTAAGGATCATGACATTTTCCAGATCAATTTTCTTTTCAGTTCATCAATCTACTTCAGGAGTGTCAAAGATGCAGCCTGTGGGTTGAATCCAGCCCATGGAGCCCCACCACTCAGCCCCCTGTGATCTCCCTGGGTCTGAGTTATGCCACACAGTGCATGCTAGACCAGCCCCATGTACAATGCCTGGGACGCACGCTACAGGTGGCATCTGCTTCAAAAGCTACACTGCATGTGGTACCCACTCCGGCTGGTCTGGGACTGCACTGCACAAGGAATCTATCCTGAAATCAGATGCACTGTGTGCAGTACGGGTCATGGACCAGCTAAAACAGGCATCACATGTAATGTGGATTCTGCAGCATGTGTGCTGGATCTGGCACGGAGGGGCAGGTCCATCTGCCTGATCTGACTCCATGGACCAGCCCTTGGCCCCCACAGGTCCAGACAAATTTGACACCCTGCCCTATTTCATTTTAGTGATATGGTACTATAAGTACTTACCATATAATTCAGCAAATCCATTCATAGGTACACGGGATGTACCAGTGACAAACTGAAGTAATCGTATTCGCTTTTCAGAATCCATCATCAACACTGCCTATATAGAGTAATAATTATAATTAAAACTTCAGTCAAAAGAGTATAATATTATCATCTTAAACTGATATAGTACGAATAACATTATGTGATAGTGGTTTAGAACTAAAAGGATTCTATCTTCATATCTTTCACAAGAAGTCTAAATCTATTTCCTTGCACACTGCTAAAACCTGAGAAGGCTACACATTCTGACTGATTGTTTTCGCTTCCAATTCTTCTGTGGCACAGCAACAAGAACAGTGTTACTAGTTTAGCAGGCAGTTAAAATACAGCCCACCCAGATTTGGCTTCTACTTTCTTTGAAGTTGGTTGAGGTTACAGACTAGCAGACAGAAGCCTATAACCTATTAAATAGAAGAATTTAAACACCTCTTTGCATAACCATGTCAAAGGGAGCTACAGTGAATATTTTTAACCCTAGATATTTATTTCTGAACAAGAGAAGTTATTTTATTATAATCTTGAACTAGCTTTTCAATGGACAAAAATTAAACAGGTTATTAAAACTCTTGATACATGAGAACAGCTGATCAATGTTTTAAAGCTTGTTTAATTTGCATAAACAGAAAATTAGATCTTTGTTACCTTCCAAAACCACTGTATAACTTGGTGATTTATGCTGTAACCATTTTTGTATTTTGTATGTAGTTTCCAGTCAGCCACATCCACATCTCCTAGTCCACACATTAATAACTACCAAAAAGAAATGCCAAAATGTAAGTCAATCAAATATGGTTACAACATAATGTGTTTCCATTTCCAAAAGACACTTACCTCTAATTCATTTTCATCAAAAATTTTAATTAGGTCCTGTGGTATCAGTTCAAAAAATCCCTAAAAGAAATAGAAAAAAAGTGTCTTAAAACCAAGTAATGGTGTTTTAGACTTCTTTTTAAACTAAGACCTAGATGCACATACTTTGGGAATTAGAGCCAAGATGTTGCTCTAAATACAGGACTTTTTGACACATCTGTGCCACAATTTTGTGGCAAGTTATGTTTGATTACATTCTACAAGTTTAGGGGGTCAAAGTAGCTGAACCATTATTATTAGTTTTGACCAGATTTTATTTGCAAAACACCACTCATATATTGCATTAATGCAGAACTTTAATTTCTTCATGAAGTTCAGGGTTATTTATTTATTTATTTATTTTTTAACAGAGAGAACTAACTTCTTCCCTTTTGCTACATGAAATCCTCCTGTCCTGGTAAATACAGCAAAATTGCTTACACGTTAAAAGACAAGTACATCTTTTTACTAACTTGGTAATGCAGTTAAAAAAAAGATCAGGAAAGTCAACAAAATATGACCAATTTATTCTTCTTCAACAATAAGGTTTTCTGTGAAACCCTGAACCAATTATTACTGAGCGTCATATACTTAAAAATATTTGCAGAAAAGAGTAGAAAATTAGTCCTAGTAAACTTAATGTGATTTATTGTTCAGTAATTTAAAATGTATAAACTGATTTCAGGGTTGATACAAAATGTACTACAGCTAGTACAGTTCACCAGGATTTAGCAGTAACTAAATTTTCAGCATAAGTTGAGATAGCAAGGTACATTTATAATAAAAATGCTGCTACCAGTTGCAGAATATTGGTACATAGATTCATAGATTAAGGGTCGGAAGGGACCTAGTAGATCTTCTAGCCCGACCCCCCGCCAGGGCGGGAGAACAACAAAAAACCCCAGAAAGAGAAACGGGACTCAAATGAGTCCAGCCAGGTAGGCATCCAGCCTCTTCTTAAAGACCCCCAGGGTAGGGGCCAGCACCACTTCCCTTGGAAGTTGGTTCCAGCTCCTAGCCGCCCTAACTGTGAAGTAGTTTTTGCGGATGTCCAATCTATACCTCCTCTCCATCAACTTGTGCCCATTACTCCTTGTTATGCCAGCGGGCGCTAGGGGAAACAGCGTCTCCCCCAAACCCTTCTGGTCCCCCCTAGTGAGTCTATAGACGGTCACCAGGTCCCCCCTCAGCCTTCTCTTGTGGAGGCTGAATAGGTTCAGGTCCCGCAGTCTCTCACTGTAGGGTCTGCCCTGTTGTCCCCGGATCATGCGGGTGGCCCTCCTCTGGACCCTCTCCATATTGTCCACATCCCTCTTGAAATGGGGCGCACAGAACTGGACACAATACTCCAGCTGTGGCCTGACCAGCGTCGCGTAGAGGGGGAGGATCACCTCCTTGGCTCTACTCGAGATGCACCTGTGGATGCACGACAAGGTCCGGTTAGCCCTGCCAACCATGGCCTCGCATTGTCGGCCCATGTTCATCTTGGAGTCAATAATGACTCCAAGATCTCTTTCTGCCTCCGTGCTCTCGAGTAGGGAGTTCCCCATTGTGTAAGTGTGCTGCTGGTTCCTACTGCCCAAGTGCAGCACCCTGCACTTGTCCGTATTAAAACGCATCCTGTTCCTGTTAGCCCACCCCTGTAACCTATCCAGATCCCTCTGCAATCTCTCCCTCCCTGCTAGCGTGCTCACCTCCCCCCAAATTTTGGTGTCATCAGTGAATTTAAACAGGTTACTATCCACCCCATCAATGGTACACCATTGAAAGATTCACAAATCTGACACCATGGGCAACATCAGGCTAACTTTTTCGCTGCTAGATCCCTAGTCTATGGGATCTTTATGAGGATGCTTTCTGAAAGGTCTATCCTAATATTAGGTGCAACAAATTTTAAAAATAGTATGTGTATTTAAAAATGAATACCTCCTTAAAGGCAGCCATTTGTTTCTGGACTCTGCTCACAAACCTCCATTGAATTACAAGGCTGCAAAAAACAAAAACAAACAAACAAACAAAAAAATCAAAAATTTATATTTAAAATACATGTAATGCATACACATTCTAATTCTAATTCACTGAAAGGATCAGTGAAGGAAAACAAAGACATGGTATTTAGAGAGACTACAATAAAGTGAGATACCCAGGACAAAATGTCCAGTTACTTACTGAATATAGTCTCGCTTGTTCTTGTTGGTAACTACTATTTCTGATCCACCACTTTTCAAATCATGTTGATGAGTCTAAAGAAGATATACTGAATTATATGAAGTACATACTTAACAGAATTCAAGAATAAACATTAGATCAGGTGTTGGCAAGGGGGTAAGGTCCTAGGGGGTACGCGTGGGTGGGTGGGGATGGAGCACCGCATCCACCACCCTGCGCCATCATCTCCCAATAACAGGGCTGGGGGGGAGCACACACAGAAGCCATTGCCGCCACCCACCACCCTGTGCTGTTGCTGTGTCTGGCCATGCGCCACTCTGCACCACCGCCCTGCATCCAGCTGCCAGGGTACACTTATTAAAAAAAAGGTTGAAAACCCCTGCATTAGATGATATAGTAAACTCTTCAAGACTGGAGAATCCCAAAAGTGCGACAAATGAAACTAGTTTCACAAGAGACCACTTGAAATAGTTGTGTATTTTTGGTTGGGGGGGGGAGGAGGGGGGAAGGTTGCATTTAGGTGGTGACAAACTACAATGTCAAAACTCAGTTATTTCTGACTCAACAACAGTAAATCACTTCAACATCTTTGCACAAGTTTAGAGTAATATTGTATATTATTTTGTCCTAACTTCACTATCTATGCTTCCAGTGACTCAGCTTCTTTTGTGAGAGGTCTTGGAAAAAAACACTTACAAAACAACTACAGTGGTTTTAGTGAACAGTGGTTTGACACACATTTGTTACACAATGGCAGTTTTATACTGGAACTTCAGTATAAAACTGCAATTTGGCTTTCAATCCGTAATGCATCTATTTTTTTTCCCCTCTAAGGGCCATCTTAACTGCTTTAAGGACTAGCCCACACAGAAACAGAGCTACCACCATTCTTATAGTTGGCTGACCACTGTAAACTGGGATTTTTATGCAAGACCAGTGTTGGACCCATGCTATCAAAAATCAGAGAATAACTGCATTTTAGAATACTTCAGTCTGCAGAAGATTTCACTACAAATGCCACATTTTAAAAAGGTAGCAGCTAGTCAGACAAAAGCGTAAGTTATTATATCTAAAGCTTGCAAAAAGTTATATGGACATTTTATGTACCAGGACTAGTGCCCTTCCTGAATAGTAAAACACTGATGCAGGGGATTAATTAGATTTAAAAGAAACTGATTTAAAACAAGTATTCCTCAGTAACTTCTCAAATCACAATATTAACAAAATATTAAAAGAAAATGTATCATCCAAGCAAGAGGTAAGAGGAACAAACCAAGAATTCAAAAGTGCATACTTAATTACTATACGATCTTGTAAAATAAGAAAGAGCACGGTTTCCTAGGATAAGTGCCTTATTTCATGTACACCATTTTACAGCAATATACAAACCTGTCCAAATAGTTCTTCATCAACCATAAACCTGAGGTCCAATTCTGCCGGGTCATTTTCAAGAATCCATTTCAAAGAATTGTAATATTCACTGTCCTAAAAATGATAATTGCAAGCTAATGATTGAGAACAGAAGGATTATTTTAAATAGACAGTAAACAAACCCAATTTTAGTGAAGGCCTGGAAGTCTATATTCAGTAAATACTTTTTGTAAGAGTAACTACTTATAGCAAGAATTTCTTAGAGTGATATCTTATATTGGACCAATGGTATAGTTGGGATAAAGTTAAACAAGCTTTCGAATGAAAGACAGTCTTTATCAGGTCTGAGCAGTAAAAGCCAGCATAACACAATAAAAAACAGTTGTAAGAAAGGGAAGAGATATTTGGAGGGGTGGCAGACATAACACTAGAGAAGAAAAGCAGCTGATTACCAGGAGATCAAGGCCTATCAAAAAGGGAAGAGGGAAGAATGTATAGGAAGAATTCAGGAATCAGGTAGGTTATGATGTGCTAAAAAACAAGTATCAGCATTAAGTTGTTAGAGTCCTTAGTGACCGACCAGCATATGAATTTTTGTTCCGAAGTTTGCCTTTTAGAGGTGTTGTGTGGTTTTCCCTTGAACATGAAGACAGTAAGGTCAGAGAGTAAGTTTTCTTGGAAAAATGTGCTCTTATTGGTGTACGTGCATCTGTCCTTCATATTTTTTCTGTGAGAGTTCATTCTGGTGCACAGTTGCTATTTAGTTTCCCTACACAGTAGTCATGAGGGCATTTGGTACACTGAATCAGATATATCACATTTGGGGAAAGACATATGTAGGAACCACAGATTCTGATGGTTTTTGTTATGGGGGAGTAGACTAGTAGCAGGAGATGTGTTGACAAGTTAAGCATTTCTTCCTAAGGCAAGGCTGTGTCCCACTTGATGTCTGTTGGACAGTAGGGAATTTGCCAGATTAAAGGATTGTTTAGCCAGGAGTAGAGGGGCTGGGAATATTTTTCTCTAGGTCTGCTCTGTTGAGTGTAAACTTTACAACAGATACTTCCTTCAGAATTGAATACTATGAAAATAAATTTGAGTACTATGAAAGTAAGGTACAACTCACTGTTTCTTGGAAGGCACGACTATCAGTGAAGTATTCCAAACAAAACAGTGTGAAATTTTGAAATTAAAAGAAAAAAAGTGCTTTGACCTATTTTTCATTTTGTTTCATGCAATATGAATGTCTCCACATATTTCCTGATGCTGAGATTTTCCTCCATTTTCTTTAACAACTGCTCTCACAGGCCAAAACAAACTGGATGGTACTACTCCCCCTTCTTGGAAATGTCAACACTGTTCCTTATTCATCAGCAGGATAGAGTTACAACCATCACAAGTTAGTCCTTCCCTATAGAGCAGGAATAGGCAATTATTTGGGCTGGAGGGCTACTTAAAGAGTTTTGGTGAGCTGTTGAGGGCTGTGGAGATGCCAGTTGATACTATCCAGCCTGCCAGCTGCCACCCAAGCCCAAGGAGGGAGGGCTCTGCACTGTGTCACTCCACTCTGCCGCAGCTGAGAACAGGCCACACCACGCAGCATGTAGACTCCTCTGCCCCTCCCTCCCTCCCTTCCCTGCTTGCATCCAACCCCCGTCCCACCCCGTCCGGCTTCCTGCTGGCGTTGTGCAGTCCTGGCACAGCAGCCGCTGGCAGCTGGGCCTATGCAGGATGGGGTGCGATGCAGCGTTCCAAGTAGCTCTCCTGCTCACCTGCTGTGATGAGCTACTGCAGCTGTGCTGCACCAGGAAAAGCAAAGGCACAGAGCTGGCTGCCCCACCACTGCAGTGGGTCATTGCAGTCAGCAGGTGGGACAGCTACTTGATGCGCTACATTGCACCCTGTTGTGTGTGGGTCTGACTGCTGGTAGCTCCATTGCCAGGACTGAACAGCCACAGAATCAACAGAAAGCTGGGCAGAGGTGGGGATGGATGTAGGGCAGGGGGAGGGAGGGGTGGAGGAGTCAGCACACTGTGTGGTCTGGCCCGGGCTGCGGCAGAGTGGAGCGCCATGGGGTGCAGCCTTCCCTCAGACTCATGGCAGCAGCTGATGGGCTTGGTGGAATCAACTGGCAGGCTGGATACACTCCACAGACCATATTTTGCCCACCCCTGCTAGAGGAATCATGTTCAAAGCAGCATTATAGCATTGAGGAAGCATTAAACAAACTGATACCTCCACAAAACCATCACGTGCAGATGCAACTGTATTCTCTAAAATGTTAGAGTGCATGGGCTAACTGTTTTTATTCTTCCTGCTTTTATTTCTCCTCCAGCCACACCTGCTGCAGTAGAGCTTTTCAAACCACTTGCAAAAAGTTACACTGACATTTAAGACTGATATGCAAACTACGTGTTCTGGTCCAACTTTGATTTTAGAGTCTTTTACTGATATCCTGAGACTACCTTAAGCTTCCTAGAGGAATTAGCATCATATTTTTGTCTGCCTCTTTTCAGAGTAATACCATGACCAGCACCCTTTCTGAGTAATGAAACACTGATGCCGGTGATTAATCAGATTTAAAAGGAGCAGAAAGATTGCAGTGGCATCATGGCTCACTCAAAAATGGGCTAAAAAGTGGGTCTGACCTGATATCTGAATCTTCTATGAAGGTCTATCCAAATCCATTAAAACCTACCACTGGTTCTTTCCAGAGGGAACAGCTTCAGCTTCTCTCTCTAACCTTCTGGGTACTCATTAGAGGACTTGCAGATCAAGCAGCAGACCAGAGGTTTGGTGGTGTAAAGCACAGGGCACTGGAAGTACCAGACATTTGCAGGCAGAGCCACATTACAAAATGGGTAGAACTTAAGTCTGATAATTTCAGACCAGCCATTATTTTTACCAAAGACAGACTCTTGAAAATTCAGGAGTTATCCTGAATATAATAAATCTTTTCCTCTACTTTATTCTAAAAATAATGATCTAATCTCAATTAGCTAAGAAAACCTATCAGCACTAAACTAACACTAATAAATATTTTCTTAAAAACAAGAAAAAATGTGGTGTCTACTTATTAATAGTGCAGAAAATGTATTCTCCAGAATTCCATTCTGCAGCCATGAGAAGAAGGAAGGAATTGAGCGTGGAGTTACAACTGCTTCCCTCTATGTACTGGGCCAGTGGTGCTCATGCTTTTGGCCCTGCAGGCCAGACAAATGGTGTAGGACCAGTTCATGGGTTGGATCAGGCTCTATGCTGCCCCTGCCTGGCCAGGATTGGGCTCCAGGAGCCCCATACTACTCCTGCCAACCTGTGCGCTACCCTGCATGCCCAATCTAACATACAGGGCCCTGGCCCACAGGGCTCCCCACAAATTGGAGAAGCCCCAGGGGCCAGATAAGTGCTGGTGGCTGGATCTGGCCCATGGTCCAGGGATGGAGCACCCCTGTACTAAGCTAGGGGGAATGAGATGCAGATGCAGCCTCAGATGACTCTGTTATTCAAAAGAAGCCAGTCTTATGTGCACTGAATTTGTGTGTCAGTCACTGAAACAAGGAGCCAAAATTAAAAGAGTTTAAAACTGAAGTCCTGAAGCATCTTCAAGGCTTGCACAACCTTGTAGCAAGGCAACAAAACTATAATATCCACAACACTGTATGCAACACCATTATACTTTAGATAAGGAGTGCTCAACCCTTGGCCTGCGGGCCATATCTGGACCTTGGTGCCATGTCATCTGACCTGTAGCGCTCCCCACAAGTCTGAGCACTAAATCAGATGCACGAGTTGCATGAGGGTCCGGGGCCTGAGCTTGGGATGTGTGGCTGGACAGTGCTGGGCCCCCATGCTCAAGCCTGGTGTGCAGGGGCAATGCACGGCCCTATGGCCCAGTCTAGATTGTAGACCAGCCCTGTGCTACTGATCTGGCCTACAAGGATAAAACGTTGATAACCACTAGTTCAGACTCCTAGCAGTGCATTTCTTTTCTGCTGCAACTAGAAAGGGTCTGAGAACGAGGCATATAGTAGATAATTTGGCCTCTGATCTCTAAAGATGGAATCCCAAGTGCATTCAAATTTGAGCCAAGACTTCGTGTTATTACGGAAACAAAAACTTAATGAAGGACAATACTTTTGCACTTTTAGCATTCATTATAAGGGAGGAGTGTTACTTATAAAGGCTCTTAACATCATGGTATGGTAAGATCATATGTTACTTTTAATGACCAAAATGCAAAAAACAGTTGTAGGAGGCAGGAATAAGACAGAAGACCCAATTCTTGGTCCTCTGTAGTAAGAGACAACACCATATTGCCATGTCAAATTAAGCAAGCATCACAATGTTTCGTGCCAATTTTTCATTAAAGGTTAATGGATTTAGCCTTAGATGCAGCTGCCTTTCAGTAGAACTTGGATATTAAGCCACTTAGGCTGCTGACAGACATGAAAAAACAAAAACCCACACTTTACCGGAAGAGGCTGTGCACGTTAGTTTGACCTAGCTCTGAAGCATCTGTATAGATCGCATGCTTCAGCGGGCGTATTTGGTGCCTTTATCTAAATCTAATCTAATGAACTATTAGATAAAAGCACCATAAAAGCCCCACTGAATCCCTGATCTATATAAAGGTTGTGCAAGCCTGGTCCTACTAATGCAATGCCTCTTCTGGGCACGTGCTGGGCTTGGCACAGGGGCACGCCAAGTTTTAAATACCATGTTTTTTTTGGGATATTGGTTGTAGCTGTATTGGTCTAAAGCAGTGGTCACCCACCAGTGGATTTCAATGCACTGGTAGATCTCAGAGCCTCTTGTGGTAGATCTCAGAGCCTCTTGGAGTCTATCTAAGGCTTGCGTGGCGGGGCTGAGTGCTCATGTGCATGCACACATGTGCCCCAGCCCAGCAGGTCTGTCTGTGGGGGAAGGAAGGGGCGGGGGCCCCCACATTGAGGGACAGTGCTGCAGAGGCAGGAGCAGGGGTAAGTTGAGTGGGGCCCAGGCTGGGTGGAACCTACCTGCTGGGGAGGCATGCCCCCAAATAATTTTCTCTCTCTCTGCCTTGATCTGCCCCCCCCCCGACTCCACAGACTTACCTCCTGGGTTGGGGGAGGGTGGCAGCGGCATGCAGTAGATCTTGGGTTGCTTTTAAATGCCAACTGTGATCTACCTAAAAAGGTTGGAGACCACTAGTGTAAAGGCACAGGCAGATAAAACTCTTGGGGTAGAGGCAATATCTTTTATTAGACCAACTAAACAGCTGAATTTGTTTGTTTTTTGGGGGGGGCAAGGGGGTTAAACACATCTGTAAGCAGCCTTTGATGTTTATGAAAATTTTATTCAAACTGTTGTGTTTTAAAAAGCAAGACTGTGAAGACTGAAACTGTATTTTTGTAGATAATGTTAAAAATCTACTGTAAATACAAAAACCCAGTATAATATACAATGGCAGAAGTAATTACATACCACAGATTCCATGTCATGAAGCGTTATTGGTTTTTGAAGCATCATCTTGTAAAAAGGCCGAATAAAAAAGGCTTCAAAGAGAGTGATGAATATTTAAATGTTAGAAGAATGTCAAATCTCATGAAGTCAAAATATTCACAATATTAATCTGCATTATTCTTCAAAACAAATACTAACCATCCAAAAGCTTGCCATGGTAAACAGCCATTCCAGCTACACGACCTATAAATTTGAAGTAAGAGAGATGATCTTCGTTGCACAAGCCAGAATTTGGATTGATCTGCAGAGTATAGTTATCCCTGGAGAAAAGGGAGGAAAAACACACAAGAGATGCGCAATTCTGTACTCCATGAACGACCACTACATCTCATAATATGAAAGAATTAGCTATTATAATAAAGTCACCCTTTGCAGAAAGACCCAAAATTCCTGTTTGGATACATAGGTTGTTAATTTAATACAAAGACATGTTCACCTGGAAGTTTAGTAGAATTGCAATGTTGAAACACTAATAGAAAGTCTAAATGAATGTATTGCTCTACTGAAGTTAATGGCAAAACTCCTATTATTTTAACAGGGTCAGGATTTCGCTGTATTGGGTTTGTAATATCTTCCCTCTTTAAATACTTTCCTTCATCTTTTACTCAAGCATGCATACAAACAAAAGTAAATGTAGAAGAAATGCTCACATGGCTACAAGCTGCCACTCATTTATACAAAGACTGAGTATCATTTCAAGGCTAGACCCTGAAGTGCCTGGGAAACATGACCCAACTGCTGCCTAGTGAGTCACAATTTCAGTCCCCCAAATGAGGTAATGCAGGTGACCTACAGGGCCCTTGAGCATGTTCTCCTGAGTTGTTCTCAGGCTTGGTGTTTCAGCCAAACTTATGAGCCTGTTCTCAGGCTGTATTCTGAAATGGTTACAATGCCTCATCTCTGAGATTTGACATAGGCAGAGCAGCAGTGAGTGGATGCTATAGGCAGTTTGGATAAGCTCTACATATTCATTGTAGACAGCCTTGCAATATAGGGTCATGCTCTCTTGCCAAATGAATAGTACTTCAACACCAAACCTTCAGCAATTACTAATAAAATAAACTAAAATAATTAAATATATTTTTTAAAGTTAGTGTTACAGATGAAATTTGGGTGGCCTTTCCCAGACTCCTCTTACTTTTTGGAACTGTAGTACTTACGTAGCAGAATATTCAAACAATCCATAATAGGGATTAAACATTTCTTTAGAGAGAAGGAAGAACCATTCCCTTGCCACTCCTCCATAATCTAATCCTTTTTCACCATCAAACTCAATCCAGAGTTTTGCTTTAAGGAATTCTGCTCTTTTTACAGCTATAATTCTTCTATAAGAATCTTCAAGGATTGTTGTGCGATGAACTTTCATTTCAAATCTATTTGGAATATCACTCTGAATAGGAATAGGAAAAAAAAAACACACAAAAAAACAAAGCAAGTTGTTACCTGGTTATACAAATGCAATAAGGCACATCAGAAGATGTCTTGCAAGTGTCTTTGGACATGTTGGGCACGTCCAGATGAGCACACACGTGCCTCTTGTCCCACCTCAAACCCCTTTGAGGCGGGGCAAGAGGCACATGCGGGAACGAAAAAGTGTTCCCTGCGCTGCAAGGCGCCGGCAGGACCCAGCAGGGCCCTGCACGTAGTCCTGGCATGCCGTGCCGGGTCCTGCCACCAATAGACCAGCCCAGCTGGGTGGCAGAGGGGCCCCGAGGGCGGCAGATCCTGCCACCAAGGGTCCAGCCCGGCCCAGCAGCAGAGGCCCCAGGACCCCGCATGCAGTCCCCATGTGCTGCACCAGTTCCTGCCAGCAAGGGTCTGGTCCAGCCGGGCGGCAGGTGGTCCCCAGGGCCAGCAGGACCTGTCTGGGCCCGATGTACCATCCCTGTGTGCTGTGCCGGGTCTTGCTGCCATGGCTCAGAGCACCCCACTCCTGCTGCTGCTAAAGGTACGTTATGGGCCCTGGGCAGGAGCCCTCCAGGATGCCTGGG
>NW_017728996.1:32233458-32235941 GCF_001723915.1 Gavialis gangeticus
TACCTGCTGGGGAGGCATGCCCCCAAATAATTTTCTCTCTCTCTGCCTTGATCTGCCCCCCCCCCGACTCCACAGACTTACCTCCTGGGTTGGGGGAGGGTGGCAGCGGCATGCAGTAGATCTTGGGTTGCTTTTAAATGCCAACTGTGATCTACCTAAAAAGGTTGGAGACCACTAGTGTAAAGGCACAGGCAGATAAAACTCTTGGGGTAGAGGCAATATCTTTTATTAGACCAACTAAACAGCTGAATTTGTTTGTTTTTTGGGGGGGGCAAGGGGGTTAAACACATCTGTAAGCAGCCTTTGATGTTTATGAAAATTTTATTCAAACTGTTGTGTTTTAAAAAGCAAGACTGTGAAGACTGAAACTGTATTTTTGTAGATAATGTTAAAAATCTACTGTAAATACAAAAACCCAGTATAATATACAATGGCAGAAGTAATTACATACCACAGATTCCATGTCATGAAGCGTTATTGGTTTTTGAAGCATCATCTTGTAAAAAGGCCGAATAAAAAAGGCTTCAAAGAGAGTGATGAATATTTAAATGTTAGAAGAATGTCAAATCTCATGAAGTCAAAATATTCACAATATTAATCTGCATTATTCTTCAAAACAAATACTAACCATCCAAAAGCTTGCCATGGTAAACAGCCATTCCAGCTACACGACCTATAAATTTGAAGTAAGAGAGATGATCTTCGTTGCACAAGCCAGAATTTGGATTGATCTGCAGAGTATAGTTATCCCTGGAGAAAAGGGAGGAAAAACACACAAGAGATGCGCAATTCTGTACTCCATGAACGACCACTACATCTCATAATATGAAAGAATTAGCTATTATAATAAAGTCACCCTTTGCAGAAAGACCCAAAATTCCTGTTTGGATACATAGGTTGTTAATTTAATACAAAGACATGTTCACCTGGAAGTTTAGTAGAATTGCAATGTTGAAACACTAATAGAAAGTCTAAATGAATGTATTGCTCTACTGAAGTTAATGGCAAAACTCCTATTATTTTAACAGGGTCAGGATTTCGCTGTATTGGGTTTGTAATATCTTCCCTCTTTAAATACTTTCCTTCATCTTTTACTCAAGCATGCATACAAACAAAAGTAAATGTAGAAGAAATGCTCACATGGCTACAAGCTGCCACTCATTTATACAAAGACTGAGTATCATTTCAAGGCTAGACCCTGAAGTGCCTGGGAAACATGACCCAACTGCTGCCTAGTGAGTCACAATTTCAGTCCCCCAAATGAGGTAATGCAGGTGACCTACAGGGCCCTTGAGCATGTTCTCCTGAGTTGTTCTCAGGCTTGGTGTTTCAGCCAAACTTATGAGCCTGTTCTCAGGCTGTATTCTGAAATGGTTACAATGCCTCATCTCTGAGATTTGACATAGGCAGAGCAGCAGTGAGTGGATGCTATAGGCAGTTTGGATAAGCTCTACATATTCATTGTAGACAGCCTTGCAATATAGGGTCATGCTCTCTTGCCAAATGAATAGTACTTCAACACCAAACCTTCAGCAATTACTAATAAAATAAACTAAAATAATTAAATATATTTTTTAAAGTTAGTGTTACAGATGAAATTTGGGTGGCCTTTCCCAGACTCCTCTTACTTTTTGGAACTGTAGTACTTACGTAGCAGAATATTCAAACAATCCATAATAGGGATTAAACATTTCTTTAGAGAGAAGGAAGAACCATTCCCTTGCCACTCCTCCATAATCTAATCCTTTTTCACCATCAAACTCAATCCAGAGTTTTGCTTTAAGGAATTCTGCTCTTTTTACAGCTATAATTCTTCTATAAGAATCTTCAAGGATTGTTGTGCGATGAACTTTCATTTCAAATCTATTTGGAATATCACTCTGAATAGGAATAGGAAAAAAAAAACACACAAAAAAACAAAGCAAGTTGTTACCTGGTTATACAAATGCAATAAGGCACATCAGAAGATGTCTTGCAAGTGTCTTTGGACATGTTGGGCACGTCCAGATGAGCACACACGTGCCTCTTGTCCCACCTCAAACCCCTTTGAGGCGGGGCAAGAGGCACATGCGGGAACGAAAAAGTGTTCCCTGCGCTGCAAGGCGCCGGCAGGACCCAGCAGGGCCCTGCACGTAGTCCTGGCATGCCGTGCCGGGTCCTGCCACCAATAGACCAGCCCAGCTGGGTGGCAGAGGGGCCCCGAGGGCGGCAGATCCTGCCACCAAGGGTCCAGCCCGGCCCAGCAGCAGAGGCCCCAGGACCCCGCATGCAGTCCCCATGTGCTGCACCAGTTCCTGCCAGCAAGGGTCTGGTCCAGCCGGGCGGCAGGTGGTCCCCAGGGCCAGCAGGACCTGTCTGGGCCCGATGTACCATCCCTGTGTGCTGTGCCGGGTCTTGCTGCCATGGCTCAGAGCACCCCACTCCTGCTGCTGCTAAAGGTACGTTATGGGCCCTGGGCAGGAGCCCTCCAGGATGCCTGGGAC
>NW_017728996.1:32240941-32241994 GCF_001723915.1 Gavialis gangeticus
CCAAAAGCACATATCAACACATATAGGTATTTAGAATTTATTTTATCATGATAGAGACTCTGGTAGGATTCCACATTGATTTAACATTGTAAATATACCTATAAAGCACTGCCCAACTGATTGCTCTCTCTCTGGGGGGAGAGGGTGGGGGGTGTGCGCGTGTGCACACGCATGCACGCACGCTTGTGGTCTTTTGTGTTAATTGTGGAAAAACTTGGATTTTGGGGCATTTTTAAAAATGGATTTAGGATGTTGCTGCAGCAGTCTAGCTGGCACAAGGGGTAGTGTCCCCAGGTACCCAGTGGCTGAGCCCCAGAAGCTCCGGAGAGCGAGTAGCCCTAAGCTGCTTGCCAGGGCAGCTTTTTGTACTGCTGGGGCCAGGACAGGGCAGCTTTTTATACTGCTGGGGACAGCACAGGTGTGGCCCCAGACTCTAGCTCCCCCTGGCTGCAGATTTGGGATGAGCCAGGCAGGGTTATTTTGCCGCAAGTGGCACAATTTGCACCACAACAAAGTGCATGTCCAAGCATATGTGCTGAGGCAAAGAGTCCCAGCTCAAATTTGCACCTCTTCTATTTGAGCTGCTGCAAGCACACATGCTTGCATGTGTGGACACACCTGTTCTTTGAAGATGCAAGAGAACACGGTTAAGAAAGAGGCTTTAATTTTGAAAGATTAACCCAGCATGGAGATCTTTACACAGCAAGTACTACTTTTCCCCATAAGGAAGTCATGTTAAAATAAATGCATATTAGGGCATGTCCAGACGAGCACACACATGCCTCTTGCTCCGTCTCAAACCCCTTTGAGACGGGGCAAAAGATCCTGTGTGGGAATGAAAAAAAATGGATATCCAGGGGTCTAATAAAAATGGAGTTTAAAAAAAGCGGGGCAACCAGAGGCTGGGTCCTCCACAGAGACGCTCTGGCTGCTAGAGTGTCTCTGTGGTTGGTTCCTTGCCCTCAGCAGCGTGCTGCAGCACCAGGGCTCCAGTGCCGGTAAATAAGGGGTCGGGGGGGCTGGAAGAGGGGAAAGAACTATGGGGGGGATCCT
>NW_017728996.1:32242228-32265804 GCF_001723915.1 Gavialis gangeticus
CGAGGCCCCCCAATCCCTGCTCTACCTGGCCCCACCCCCCACCTACTGCCTAAATCCCCCCAATCCCTGCTCTGATAGCCGGGCAGGGGCACACATGGCAGCAGTGTGCCCCTGTGGAGGCCAACTTGGCAGCCACAGCCCACTGGCAGCTGGCCCAGAGAGGCAGATGCCTCTACTGGCAGTGCAGTTCCCTTCTGGGTCTGGCAGGTGCGCAGCAGGTCACAGTCAGGCAGAAACCCCCACTGTCAGACTGCTGCAGTGGGTAGAGGGTGCAGGGAACTCTCAGGGCTGCTTCAGCAGTCCAGCTGGCACAAGGAGTAGTGTTCCCCAGGTACCAATTGGCTCGGCCCCAGAAGCTCCTGAGAGTGAATAGCCCTGAGCTACTTGCCAGGGCAGCTTTTTGTACTGCTGGAGTCAGGACAGGGCAGCTTTTTATACTGCTGGGGACAGCACAGGTGCTGGCTCTGGGCTCTAGCTACCCCTGGCTGCAGATATGGGAAGAGCCAGGCAGGATTATTTTGCCCTAAGTAGCACAATATACTCCTCAACAAAGTGCATGTCCAAACATGTGAGCTGAGGCAAAAAGCTCTGGCTCAAATTTGCATCGCTTTTATTTGAGCTGCTGCAAGTGCATGTGCTTGCATGTGTGGACTCCCTCTTAATGTCCTCATTAGCCCCTAAGATCTCAATGGTATGTTAAAAAGTGTAGAACAAGTGGCACTCAACCTTTTGGCTCTGGGCCAGGTGAGCGATGTGGAGCAGGCCCCGTGTGCTGGGATTAGGCACTGATCCAACACCCAAGGCCCAGGGCTCTCCATGGGTGTGGAAATTTGGTAGCAGGTGAACAGTGCTTCTGCTTTTCTGCCACCAAATTTCTGGACTGGCAGGGAGCCCTGTGAGCTGGACGACATGGTGCTCCAGACCGGATCTGGTCCACAGGCTGGGGGTTGAACACCTCTGGTATAGAACATTTTAGAACTGAGCCATGACCATATTTTGTTTAAAACGAACCCCAAACATTTTCATTTCAGCTGCTTTAAAAAAAGCATTTTATTTGCAGATTCTCTCTCACTTCTTAGTTCAGTACAGTGCCCTAAATAAAGACCATGACTTCTGTAGATTTTATTTTAAACTGCTTTTTTTAACTCATGATAGTTTAAAAATATGGCTGCATTTCCAAATACAGCTATTTAAAAATCTTCAAATTTAAAAGTAAAAGATTATGACAGTGGGAGTTACTGGCTGAGCACCTGACATCTGACTCTGCAGAAGTGTTAATTGAATTTTTGACAAATGGTAGCCTCTTCTGCAGGTATACAAAATATATTTTCTTCACTTTAGTTCAGATGAATTGCTAGTTTTCAGAAGCTGAGAACTAGACTGAGTGTTGCAAAAGCAGACCTTGTTTTCCACTTTCAATTTAAAATTAATTAGGTATGACTACATGAGATTTACTCATTCTAAAATCATGGATGATACAATGACCAGGAAAAAAATTAAAAGGTCAAATTGCCAGTGAGCAATACTGTTTCCTTGGTTAACTCGTTTAAAAAACAGATTTGTTTGATAAAACTTGCTTTTATTATCCCTGAACTGAAGGTAGTTTTATTTACTTAGTAAAAAGAGCAAATCTTGAAAAGTTAGTGTTGTGCATCTAATTTAGCCTCAATTTTAATCAAAATTGCAGCTTTCACAGATCATAAGTTCAAAACTAATGATCAAATACAAAATGAAATGCATAATTTACCATTTTCTAACCTAAAAAACCTGTATACATTAAGAATCTGAAAAAGTGTGTGTTAAATTATAAAACTATTTAAATTAATTTGTATGGATAGTACATCTTTTTACTTTGCAAAAATCCTATGAAACTTAGCACAAAGGATATATTTAGTTGCCAATATGCAAATAGTAACCAGTCCATAAGTATCAACCTTTAAGAACCACCCCCCCACAAATCCACCACAAGATTGGAATTGATCATCGAAAAAACAAATCAATGCTTTCCTTTTTCCCGAATTAAATCATGATCCACTTTAACCTGCTTTAATAATCAAGGTTATGTTTGTGAATGCTAAATAAGGCTATCCATTTCTGTATGTTTTAAATGCTATTACTTTATTTCATTCTAAAGAATACAGATACCAAAAGCTGGTACCTACTATATTGTTTGGCAGAACTCACTATTACCTCCCAGATGAAAATCATGCCATGTATGCATGAATGTTACACTTGCTAGATAAGATATATATATATAACAAAATGAAGTATACCCACTTTAGAATGTATAGTAGTTGCTTTTCATTTGAAAAAGTCTAAAGTGGAAAGGTTAAAAGATGGTTCTGCCTTCCTGCAGTATGAGAAAGCATCTAATTTCAAATTTTATTTTGCTACAAAAACATTCTTGAATATCAAGATTCGGTGGTATAGGTTTGACATAGCATAGAATGCAAAATTACCAGTACTTGCCAATCACAGTCAGAAGAGATAACAACTTGCCAAGCACAGGTGTGAAATCAAGTATACTGAGCCACAAGGCGTTGGTTAAATGCACTTAATTTTTGGTGTTTTTCACACTCAGAAAAGCACACTCCAGACATACCACTTGGTCTCTCTGACATACTCCTTATGCTAGGAGATCAGACAGGCTGATTTCGTGCTACCTCTCCTGGAATTCTGAGATGGCTGATCTGACTACTTCCTGGCCCTTCTTTACTGTTTCTCCAAAAGTAATAAAAATGGTTTAATGAGTATGTAGAAAAAAATTCTTATACCTTTGTAAGCAACTTGTAGATTACTAACCTGCTTCTTCAACTTTTTTCTGAAGAATTCATATTTTCTTTTGTAATCCCTGGAGTAAGGCACAGCCTTTGAATAAACAAATGAAAAAGTACATTATGGAACTGTGAAATGTATACATAATGCCAGTTTAACACTGAAAACCCTCTGTGATTATAAACTGTATTATATTTGCAATTAGTATTGGCAGTTTTACCCAACATATTAAGTAATCCAAGCTGGAAAGCTATTTTCCATTTTAAAATGAAGTTCACATCTATTTAAGCAAAATTCCATTGCCTGCAAGCTTGTTTAAGATAAAAAATTTAATTGATTTTATTCTGTACACTCTGACTCAGGATCATACAGTTTTGTAGCAATTTAGAGCCTCTACATGTGGCCCTTGGGGCTTTCTGATGTGGCTGCCAGAACAACTGTTAATGCACCAGCACCGAGGGGGTTAACATGGGTACAGTTTGCCCTCTCCCTTATCCACTGAATTCCCAGTTTTGGGTTACCCCTGGCAACTAAAATCAGCAGCAATCAACGACAGGAAGTGGATGGGGGAGCAGCAGTGGTGTTGACCCCTTGGGTGCTGGCTGTGACAACATGGATGCTCCAGCAGCCACAGCCTGAACTCCTGTAAGCTGGGTCTGGAGGTAGGCTGGCCAGCTTCTGAAGAGCCCTGCAGGTCATACAGTCCACCTCTTGGCTGCCTCTATGGTGTCTCAAGATTATTAAGGATAACAGATCTAACAGGATAAATACTTAAAAAGTTCCCAAATGTTATGTTCCCCAAGTGTCACATTCAAGAAACTCAGAAGTTAGGCATTTCAGATTGCATATTTAATAAGTGGCAATTTTTCAACAAGCTTCTATTAATATTATTCCACCAAAAATATCAAATCCCATTAAAAACAGTGTCTTACTGGTCCAGTAATTGCTGCAGTCTGTAGTCGTGGATCTTCCCATTGTGTTTTCTTTGTGTCTGTAAGATATTTTTCATTAGTTCCACTTATTTAGGGAAGGTTCAATAGCAGAAGTTTTAAAGTTATTTATAAGGGTGGTATTGCAATTATACATACTGTGGTTTATGTAGAATATTCTTCCATCTGTATGAGTTCTCTCTTCCCATCCTGGCTATAAGAAGAGCAACCTTTTAATATTTATTCTTCAGCACAACATTTATAACTAACCCAAATAGCGTGTAATTTCATTTTTTCCAGTTCCACCCATTTAAGTGTCTAAAGTAGAATTCATAATTTGAGCATTCTACACAAGGAGAGTATCATGACTTTGAAACAGCTACTTTAAATACTGAAATTATATGAATAGCCTCAGAACAGAATAAAAAACTTCACTTACTGGCAAGGGGCCTAGATCTGTGGGATCTAGAGAGGTCTTTCTCCTTAGATGAGCTGGAATTTTCAATCTTGGATCTTCCTTTGAAAACAAAAACGAAAGTGTTGTTAAAAACAGAAAAGAACTAAATCTACTTTAATGTTAAAGCCAGAAAACATCAATGATTTTGTAACAGGGAGCTGTCCTGAGGCCAGCCCAATCATTGGCCTGCCCACTTGTCTAGGGCAGTCTGCCCACCTGCCTATTCTGCCATGCCTATGATGCAACTCTGATGGCTTGGGAGGCTGCCCATTTAATGCCTGATGCCAAGGGCATAATTCATGGCTCTGTACTGCCCCTACACCATGGCCCATGCCTCACATATGGCATCACTATATGGCTCCAGCCCCACAACAGACCTCACTGTATGGCCGTCTGACATTTCAACCCCACCTTGATCCCTCCTACTCAGGCAGTCTAACCTCCACCCCCATTTTGGGCTGCAAAGCTCCCCAAGTCCTTTTCCCTCTTGGCAATTACCCCCTGCAGGACCTCTGACCATAGAGGTCTTGGCCTCGCCTCTAGGCCAGTTGGAACTCCAGGCTGCTGGCTCCAGCCATCCCTCGTGGTGGTGCTCTGGCACTGGCCACAGTATGGGCCAGTCAAGGCTACTCCGGGTAGGTTACCCAGCCACTCGCACTCACTTTCCTGTGTGGGTCCGCCTTCTCAGGCCCCTCCAAATACAGTCCACTCTGTCATTACGGCTAGCCTATGTGCAGTCCTTCAGGCTCGCCCATGCAGACCCTACTCTATGCAACCTCCTTACTCTCACACCCCCCCCCTCACTGGGGCCATTAAACCACCACCTCACTGGGGCTACTAGGTCTTACATCCCTTGGGCCTTGGGTGTCCAACGACATGCCTGAACCCCTCACCTGTCCCCTCTATGAGATAACCTACCAGGTTGTGGGGGCTGAGGCTATACAGTACCCCATACTCACCTTTCACTGGGGAAGCACAGGTGTGGCATTTCCTGGAGACCACCCAGCCACAGGCAACCCCATCACACCATCCAACCCCAGCAGGGTGTAGTTTCAGGTCATGCCCCAGGACCAGGAACCTCCTTCCATCCCCATAGTTCCTGACCTGGACTTTCAGATGTTCTGGGAGCAGCAGTACTCCAGCTGGGCGAAGTTACTCCAGCAGCATCTCTACAGCAACTGCCGCCCCAGTTCTGAGGGCCTGGGTTTATGCTGAGGTTGCCCAGCCCCATCCTTCAATCCAGGAGCCCTCTTGTGGTCATGCGACTGCCTTGTTAGGCCGCACAGCACCTACCAGCTGCTCCACAGCCTCCTTAAACCTCTTAAAGTGGCAGGCACCAAAGGTGCCCTGCCACAGATTTCTATGACAATGAAAAAACAGGAGGGTGGAAGGTGGAAATCAGTCAGGCTGGGAAGGGTCATAATGCTGCTGCCAGTTTGGAGGCCAGATCCTATTGCAGAAGCCTGTGTTCAGTGTTCCTAGTATTATGTCCTCCTAAGATCCTGGCCTAGTGCAGGCTGGGATACTATAGCTGCAGGCACTGCTTCTGTGTGCATCATGAAACCTTCCTCCTGTCTCACTGGCTCCCAGCACTGCCTGTCTCTGACCACCAACACTACGGTCCCTCTCCCCAAGCTGGTGTATGGCAATATAGTAAGAAGAGAATAACAACTAAAGAGGGAGGGTGACATTAAGGGTGATGGCACCTGCAGCACCAGCATTGAAATGGAAGACCAGCTGCTTGAGCTACGGAGTGGGGTTCTGAGAGAGGCTTTTTTGAAAGCACACAATAAACACCACACACAAGCAGTATGTTCTAGAATATGCCATAAGCAAGTTTGCAGTAAGTGATTTTTTTTTAGGCAGTCAATTTCTTGGGTTCTAGTTCCATAGCTTGGTGTATTGTAGGGGATAGTACATTATTAGATAAGTACATTATAAAGCTGTATAACTGCTTTAAAAATACAAAACAGCTGTAATTACCAATCAGTATTTCTAACTGATGCTGGCATTTATCAATGTATCCAAACCTCGACTTACACCTCATTTTATCTTCACTTTTTATTCTTGAGTGACAAAGACTATCAAGGTTAAACTCATAAGCTTGAGAGAAGCAAAGCTGAATAACAAAGGCTCCTGAAATACTACATGCATAGCTGCTCAAATATTAAGCAGCACTGCTTGGGTTCATATGGTGCAACCCACAGCAGATGTTTTAGAGCAGAGGTTGGCAACCTATGCCTTGGGGAAATCCAGCACTGGGGATCAGTGGCACTGTGCTGCCCAGCCCCTCCATAACAAAGCCTGCTACCTCAGAGCACCTACACTTCCTTCACTGCACAGGGGTTGGGTAAGTGCAGACATCTGGCTACTCAGATGTACGGTGAAGACTTCTGGTCCACAACCACAGCCAGGTCACAAGCTATGGCCTGGGCTGGCAAAAGGCTGCTGATCTCTGTTTTAAAGTAATCTGCTCTTCATACCTCCTAGGTTCTACAAGAGACACAACATGCTGCATAAGTATACACCCTACAAATTTTTGCTGGTCTAGTGAGAGACCAATTTACTATCTCCAATGGGAGGAAGGAATATAAATACTGCATATAGATTACTTACACAACCCCTTAGTTGACTTGGATGACTACAATACATTTTAAAGAAAAAGTTAATGCTACTCCTTTTTTAAAAAAATCAAATCAAATCAATGGGTGTTCTGTAGTCAGGGGCAAAACTCCAAATGATTTCAGCAGGTCCAGAATTTCTATCTATTGGATTAGTTTTGAATTTGAATCCAAGTTACCCATGTAGTAGTTTTGGTATTGTGATCAATAAAGAATGGTCTCCCATTTGGTGCATGTCGGACTTCCCAGCCTTTAGGGAGCAATCCTTGCTCTGTTTCAGATTGTGATGAATCACTTGATGGTGGCTGCTGTCCTGTAGAAGTACTCTGGACAGTTGATAGCTGACCCGTTTCTATTGTAGTCTGCAGTTAATAAAGAGGAAAAATATTATGCAGATTCTGGAAAAAACGCAAAAGCACCTAGAACTTTCCTTAAGGCCACAAATATGAAAAGCTTCTGAAGATACAACCAGTATAACCCATTAAAACACTTATTAGGGACCTTCTAAATCTCTTAGTTATTAAGCTTACTAAGTAAATTAAATGAAAACATTCAGCCTTTCCATGACTCCTAGCTTTCCTGAACCCCTCTTGTATTTCTTCAGCTAAATCAAATACACTTTGTTTGAACAAGCTTCTATCCACCCATCTTCCACCATTATAAGTTCCCCATGAAAGCCTCTTAATACTCAGCCTATCATCCTGATCACACCATTAGCTGATGTTATAGATACAGGATTATGATCCCACTGTAGGCTTATCCAATCTACACAGAGAAATCTGAAAAGATATTTAAGCCTTCCAAGTGAACAAAATGAATCTCTCTCAAAATAAACTGCCCCTAATGCCCCACATGTAAGTATCCTTCTTACAGGAGATGCGCAGCAAATCTGAAACAAAATACTTTATTATGACAGTATACAGTGGACATTTTTCAAATTATTTTTTAAGGAAAAGTTTAAGATTTATAAACTACAATGTACATTATAGTACTGGAATCGCTATATTATAAAGCCCATCTGTTTTCCTTAACTGTGAGAATTTGAGAGAGAGATAGAAGATTTTGACAATCAACTAGATTTTAGCTGCTGAATATTTTTATAAAATAACTAGTTAAAAGGCTCAACAGTATCTAGTATAAAGGAAGAGGTGCTTTATAATAAATATATAAAAATTGAAATTTAAGTGAGATAAGTATTTTGGAGTTTTAATTTCAATCCTAAATTGTATATCTTGACATAATTCTGATTTTATTTACTTCATATGAATTCAAAATGAAGTAGAGAATTTAATATATGAAGAAGTGAATCTGTCTACTGAGCAAATCAGATATCTGACAGACTAATATTTTTGAATTAGCTGAAACCCGCAAAACATTTGCGATTAAATTTTTACTGCAAAAGTATTTCTTTAAATACGGGATTTTTAGTTATCCATTGACCAAATACTTTAATGGAATCAAAACTTCTGACCCTCAAAAACGCTACATAAAGCTGTCTGTGTGTAAACACAGGCTTAGGAATATAAATATGTATTTTGTTAAAAAGTCTGACCTTGTGACTTGTTTATAGTCATAGAGTAAGAGGTCCCTTGTACACATAACTAAGGGCCCTTTGTAGACATGAGGAAATTGTACTTTTCAGTGGTTTAATTACAAGCACCGGGGTCCCCTGCTGCACAGTGGGCAGGCTCCACCACAGGGCAGGAATCAGTGAGGGGTCCAGCCTTTTTTTCTCCCTCCCACTGCAGCCTGCCTGCTTCTCCCACACCTGGAGAAAGAACTGCCAGCGGGTCACGCAGCCCCTGAGCTGCAGGGGACCTCGGTGCTTCTGTCTGTGGTGGCAGTGCCCCCCAGGCAGCACCCACTCACTGGCACCCCACCTGGGTGGTCCCAGGGGATGCCACCACTGTGGAGGGGAGCACCGGGCCCCCCTGCAGCTCAGGGTCCACTGGCAATTCACCCACTGGCTATGGGAGAGGCAGACAAGCTGGGGGGGGTCGGGGAAGAGGAGAGGATCGGGCCCCTCACTGCTTTTCCGCCCCCTCCCCCTCTTCAACAGGGCCTGCCCGCTCCATGGCAGGAGGTCCCAGTGCTTCATTCTAGCTCTGACTTACCTGCGTATCTATTTGAAATGCCGCAGGAGATATAACAACAACAAGCTTATTCTGTCTGTCCAGAGCACTTTGGTTGTTTCAGTAAGCATGGTGACTGGCTGCTGAGACAACCAATCAGAGCACTCCAGACGGACAGAATAAGCCTCTTATTATTATAGATTAAATAGCATTTGAAGGGAGGAAAAAGACCATTTGATTTAGTCATCTACTTGGATATATTAAAAATAAGCTCTTGCTAACTACTAGTATCTTTCTTGGCTACAAAGACCACTGTTGAACAAAGAGCAAAGACAGGCTGTTAGATGCTGATAATGGGAGGAGAATAAAGGCAATAAAAGTGATTCTATAAGCATATCAAGAGGAAGAGGAAGAGGAAGACCAAGACCAAAGAAACTATCATCTTAGGGTACTCTTATGACTAGGCTGAAGTCATTCCAGAGGCATTAGCTATCCTTTTTGAGAACTCATGGGAAGTCAGGTGAAGTCTGGGATGATTGGTAAAAGGGCAAATATAATGCCCATCCTTAAGAAGGGGAAGGAGAAGGATCCAAGGAAGCACAGACCAGCCAACCTGACATGTATACCTGGAAAGGTCATGGAGTAGGTCCTCAAGAAATCTATTAAAAAGAGCAGAACAGGTGATCAGGAAGAGCCAGTATGAATTCACCAAGAGCAAGTCATGCCTTACCAACCTGGTTTTCTTCTTTGATAAGGTGACAGGCCCTGTGAATGGGGGATGGAGAGCAGCAGATGTAATATACCTTGACTTTAGCAGGACTTTTGACACCATCTCTCATGATATTTTCAATAAGCCAAGGCAATACAGATCCATAAGTGGTTGGATCATCATGCTCAGTGAGTAGTCATCCATGACTTGATGTCTGGTTGGGAAGGGGTATCAACTAAGTTCTTCCAGGGGTCTGTCCTGGGTCCAGTATTTTTTAACATCTTCATTAGTGATTTGGATGATGGGCTCAAGTGCACCCTTAGCCAGTCTGTGGATGATACCAAGTTGGGTGCAGTTGCTCCCACGGAGGAGGGCAAGGCTAGGACCCAGAATGACTTGGACAGACTAGAGAAATGGTCCACAGTCTACGATCCACAGTCTAAGAGACATTGTGAGTAGATTAGAATCAACAAGGATAAATGCAAAGTCCTTTCCTCAGGATGGAAAAATTGCATGCACAAATTCAGACTGAGGAATGATTATCTAGGTGGCAGAGAAGAACCTGGGGGTTACAGTAGACCATAAGCTGAAGATAAGCCAATAGTGCACTCTTATTGCAAAAGAATTATTTAATTTTCAAATAAGCAAATATTTCTCTCACTTTTGCTAAGCATGTGACTGTGCCCCTAAATGCCTAGTCAAAGTCCACCTGACAACTACAAGAACACTTTTCTTCAGTTATACTAAGTGCTTCAGTAGTATTTTTCTGGGCCACTGGGTACTGCAGAAGTACTCAAAATCCAAACACAAGTGATAGTTCCATTAATCATTTTCTACTTAATTGTTGGAGGTACCCTAAGATATTCAGTCTATTGTCCTTGTAACATTATGCAGATTGAGACACTCTCCCTATTAGTAAGGAGAGAAAACTGTTTAAAAGCCTGTAGCTCAACATACTTTTTCTGTTAAAGTGCCTGTAAATTTGATTAGTGGTGACTTCAAAAAAAATAAGACAAGTGGCATAGCATATTAAATTACTCAGTCCCAGTATCAGTAAAATTAATTAGTAGCTACTGCTTATGGTCTCGAGGTTTACACTAGTTTAGAGATCCTACAAAAATTAAGTAAGCTCCAGTATATGGCTTACTTGGTCCATTACATTTCTTCAGTTGCTTAATACAGGAAGTCTCTGCATTAAAAAGCATAATAAATATGGACATTTAAATAACTTCTGCGGTACAGTTAAATTATATTAACGTTTGTCACAAAACTTCATTTTTGAAGTAGGTCAAGTCAGTGAAGAAGCCATGTGCTGCTACTTATTCGTTACTATGAATTCTTTGTGGACAGCTTATAGCCAGTTTCACAAAGGTATTTAGGTAGCTTAATTCTCACAGACCTGGCTCCCAACCTTTATTTATATATTATTTATATATTGAAAGACAGAGAAAACAAGCTTTTGTGAACTCAAGTATCAGATGGTGACATTCAGCTGAAAGGTGCATATCTACTCTGCCTTCCAACCTCTTTCTAGGCTATTGATTCAGTTGGTATCTCTCAAAATAAAGGTTGGGAGCCAGGTCTGTGAGAATATCTATATCTATACCTAAATCGAGAGAGAGAGAGAGAGAGAGAGAGAGAGAACAAGCTTTCTGAACTCAAGTTCATTTCATCAGATGGTGACATTCAGTTGAAACTCGTGTTTTCAAAGACTCAGGATCAGAGACATGTAATTTTCCCCCCAAAACTGAACTGAAAAAAAACAAGAGATTGAAGTCATATATCTTCATTTTAAAAAAGCCTTCGATCTGGTGTCCCATGATCATCTCATGGAAAAATTGGCCAACTGTGGCCTTGGCTACATCACAGTCCAATGGTTGGGAAATTGGCTCCAAGGTCGGACCCAGAGAGTGGCAGTCGATGGAAGTAAATCCTCGTGGTGCACTGTGACTAGTGGGATCCCCTAAGGCTCTATCCTTGGGCTTATACTCTTTAACATCTTTATTAATGATGTGGACTTGGTATCAAAGGCAGACTGGCCAAGTTTGCCGATGACACCAAACTTTGGGGTAAAGCGTCCACACACGAGGACAGGATGGTGATCCAGGCTGACCTAGACAAGCTCAGAAAATGGGTGCATGAAAACCTGATGCCGTTCAACACCGAAAAATGCAAGGTTCTCCTCCTTGAGGAAAAAAAACCCCAGCACGCTTACAGGCTTAGCAGTGCTACGCTTGCTAGCACCATGGCTGAAGGAGACTTGGGCGTCATGATGGATTACAAGATGAATATGAGCCACCAATGCAATGTTGCAGCAGGTAAAGAGAGCAAATCCCAGGATGTCATCCTCCCGCTGTACTCGGCCTTGGTGCTCCACAAATTAAAAGGATGTGAAGAAGCTTGAGAGAGTCCAGAGGAGAGCCACATGCATGATCAGAGGGCAGGAGAACAGGCCTTCTGACAAGAGGCTGAGAGCCTCAGCCTGGAAAAGTGCAGGCTCTGGGGGGACCTGGTAGCTGCCTATAGGTATATAAGGGGTATACATCAGGATCTGGGGGAACGATTGTTCACCAGAGAGCACCAAGGGATGACAAGGTTGAATGGTCATAAACTACTACAAGACCGTTTCAGGCTGGACATAAGGAAGAACTTCTTTACTGTCTGAGCCCCCAAGGCCTGAAACAGACTTCCACCAGATGTGGTGCAAGCACCTACTCTGGACTCTTTTAAGGGACGTTTATCTTGCTGGGATCCTTTGACCTCAGCTGACTTCCTGCCCCTAGGGCAGGGGTCTGGACTCAATGATCATCCAAGGTCCCTTCCAGCCCTAATATCTATGAAACAAAAACAAATGATGATTAATCCTCTACTACAGCAGTCAGCAACATTTTCTGGTCATGTGCCAGAATGGTCCAACTTGTCTGAGGCAGGCTGGTGCCAGGACCTAGCCAGTCATTAATGCCAGCTTCTCTCAGCTATAGGGTGGCACAAGCAAAGCTCCCTGCAGTCAGTTGCGCAGCAGTGTAGAAGTGCTCTGCTCCTGAATAGTGCTGCAGCCTCATCTATGTGGGCTGAATCCAGTGGCTTCACAAGGGCCACAGGTTGCTAAGCTCTATTGTACTACACTTAAGATATTTTGAAAACATTAAAATCGAGAGAAGAAAAACTGCCAGTCAGTCACTTGGGACATCTCAATTTATACAATCACTTCTCTCAAAGAAAAACATACAAAAACATGCAAAAATTTTACCTTACCCAGTAATAACATAGAAAAGTGATTTAATGTGAAAACTACCAACCCTACTTGCAATATTCCTGACTCTCATTCACACTCCACTGGTGGCGAAGCAGTGTTGATCTGAGATATACCACTGCTACGCTAAAACAGTGCACCAACCACATGCTTGTATAACACTACACATGTGCCAAGATGCTATATTTCTCAGCTGAGTACAGAGAGGACATGGCATGTTTCTGTGTGGTGCTGCCATGTGCCATACAGACATGTCCATATTTCTTTCCCAGCCTTGACATATTTTAGATATCCAGTTCCACCAAACTGGTAAAGGTTATCTGAGTGGGAGCAACTATTCATTATCTTCTCACACTAGCTTATATGACAGGATTCAAAAAGTACCTGCACAACAGGCTTTATCCAGGTAGTAGTTCTGGAATTGTGATCTATGTAATACGATCGTCCTTTTTCATCTTGTCTTTCTTCCCAACCTGGAGGCAATCCAGATGAAGTAGGCAATAACTAAGGATTAACAAGAGAAATGTTACCATACGTAGAGTTTTTCTTAATGTTCCCTCCACCAATATTTCACCAAAACAAAACTTAGTGAAAGTTTCAAGCTTAGAGTAGAGGATAAAACAGACTAAAGATATTTGAATCTGCACTGAATCATATGAAAAAAGACAACAGAAAGGAAAATCAAGTATTCGAAATGCTGGTTTGGGTTTGGCTGTTTCAGACTACACCTTATGGAGTTGCAATTTAAGAAATATAGTACTGTTTTTCTAATATTAAAACAAGATGCTTTTTAAATAGTGTTTCACATTTACCTAGTAAAGTTTTTCCCTCCTGCAGGCTACAACCATACATTAAAGCAAAAGTGCAAACCTGGAAGATGGAGGGTTTATGATAGAGATCCAATCCTGTTAAAATTCCAAAATTATAATTTTGTCAGGATAGCTGCCAGAAGCAGAAGGCCAAATTTCACTTAAATTTCAATACTTTATCCAGGATAAGTTCCATAGCAAGTGAGTTTTCAAAGTTCTGTACTGTACAAAACTTGTGTTTTTTGGAATATAACCTACCACAGGAAGTGCAGGCTGTTCCTCAACCCTGTATGTCTGCAGACTACTTCTTCTGCTGGAATGATTCTGGAAGTAATGAAAAAGAACTTTATATGATTTACTGCTTCCTCAATGTTAACAAACAACACAGCATACTTACCATAAATGCTTAGTTGGAATACTTAGCTTTCCTGATTTGCTTAATTTTATTTAAAATTACAATTTGAAAAGAAAAATATATTAGATGAGACATTAAGAATGGAGTTTATTGCTACTCCTGCTTAGAACCTAAGTAAAAAAAAAAAAAAAAAGCTTGCTTTGTAGAAGTAAAATGGGAAAAAATAAAACATTTATGTTTGTAAAACTGGTCTACTATATTCAAATTATTTTTAGGCCTCTGAAAATTGAAATGAAAAGTTACAGTGCTTTGTTGGTATGAATAACGATAGCTTCAATAAAAAGCAAAAAATATGAAAGCTTATTACTTAATGTATCAAGACTGTCTATGAGGGCACCACTTAATATTGCAAGAATCTGAGTTAAAATTAGTTTCCCAGGAAAATAAAGAGAAGATTTACTCTTTGTTAAACTAACTAGAAAAATATCCACTAACTTACAGTGTAAAAAGCTGGTTGGCCACTGGCTGAACTCCCGGAGGTAGTAAGTCTGGTATTCAATTCTTCTGCAAGCTGAGTCTGTACATCAGAATTACTCTGTGACAGAGGCATTTGTAGACTCTGATTGCTATACATAGTTGCCTCATCTTCAGTAATGATTTCCCAGCTCTTTAAAAAAAAATTAACTTTTAAAAACAGTCCCAAGTTACTAATATTTATTTCAAGCTATTTGATTATGGACAAAAGCTGTTACAGGTATTTCAAGGTAACTAGATGCTGTTCTTACCTCAGGAGAATCCCTGTTGTCTAAATTTTCAGAATCTTCTGATATTTGATGCCGATGAGTAAATGCATGCTGTGCTTCCAACTGAAAGCTCCCATGATCTGCATCAGTTGTACTGTCCCTGTACAAAAATTAAGACAGCACAATAGACCTATCTGTATCTTTACAGAATAAATGCAGGATGACCCTGATAAGGTGACCTGATAATTAAATTCTATATAGGGAAAATAATAAATTAGTTATAATTTTCCAGGTATAGAATCCAAGTCTTGGAGGTGGGCCTTGAAATGTCTCCCGTCCACTGCTACAACAAGGAAAAAAAAAATATCTGGGGGAATCCTTGCTCTCTTCCCCCAGCTTGTTTCTCCTGCAGCCCCTTCCCCTCTTCCTTCAGACTTTAGACTTGGTTCATCCAAAACTGATGCAGTTTACCTCTTTTGAAACTGACACTAGTTTTTAGTACAGGTAATCCATAAAAACATTTTTGAGCAACACTTCTGTACCTGTTTGTATATAGTGCAAACTATACATGACATTAGTCCGAAGCCAAAAGGTTCACGATTTATCATAGAGTTGATTAGGCTGGACCCCAGCAGAGACAACAATTTCAAGCCATGGTGACGGAGCTGCAGGTGGCTCGTCTGGATGTGGGAGGGAGGCTGGGGGGCTGGATCCCCGTCACTGCATGCACTCCTGGGACCCCTTCTGGGGGAAAGAGGGGCAACATGCCCCCAAGATCTGTGCATGGGGTAGGTGCGAGCTGCCTGCTGTGGGCTTGGGCTTCTTGCCATGCTGCCCTTCCCCTGGGTCCTCCACGGCCCAACAGGCGAGACTCAACATGGCTGGGCAGAGCTGAGTGGGGAAGCTCCTTGCTGCTGCAAAGCCCACACCATCCTGGTGAAGACCTGACTGTGGGTGGGGAGTAAGGGGCACCAGCAAGGCTGGGGGTGAGGAATGAGGGGCCTGGACCTGCATCCTGGTGAGCAAAAGGGGCAGGGGAGCTCTGATTTTCCCTGATAAAAAACCCAAAATCAAATACCAAAATATATAGGTACTTAGAATTTATTTTAAGTAAAATACTGAGGCACTGGTAGGCTTCCAAATTGCTTTAAAATTGTAAATATATCAATAAAGCAGTGCATTCAATTGATACCTCTATCTATATATAGTAGCCTCATTTTAAGTGCAGATGTGGGGGTTTAAAATCAGATAATAGGCATTTTTATCAGAGAATTTGCAATTTTAAAACAGAGAAAACCAGGATCCCTGCTCATGACTGGAACCAAGTATTCCAGTCACAAGTCCTGGGATCTTCCAAAAATTTATATGCAGATGAGGTGCAGGGCTATCTGGTCTAGTTCCATCTTTTGGAGGGTGGGGCCACACTAATCATATGCAACAGGCTAAGAGAGGAGGCAACAGAAATTCTGGATAAGCTGTTTGGGTCCCCATTTGGTAATATTTGCCAGACATTTAAGGTTGGTTAAAAAACAAGACTCATTGGAAATAGGAAAGAAAGGTGCAGCTCAGCTATGGGAATGAAGAGGCAGTAAAAATGTATTCAGTGTGGTGGCTCACTATGACTTGAAACACACTAGGTGCTGAGGGGGATTAAGTGCAACAAGCAAAGTAAAACAGGCACTACTATATATCTTATTCATATGGTTTACAATAAGCAGGGTGTTACTTCTGGTAGGGAAAAAGTCCTAGAGATTCCATGCATCTTCTCTTACAAAATGGCAATTTACATGAACATCCACTATGCTATGAAATGGAAAAAGTACAGAGTTGAACTGTCAAAGTGACCATTATGCATGAATCTGACATGGAGAGTTTAAATTTGAGACCTCCATTTCCTATTCCTGAGCTATTAATTCCCATGACTTCTATTATTTTACAGAGACAGAAGTGAATTGCCAGTCAAAAGTATATATGCTTTAAAATTCAAACCAGAAGACATACTGAGCAGTTGGTCTCTTCCACTGTGTCCTTCTGAATTCATGGTTGACATAATAAGTCCTGCCAAGTATATCTTGCCTTTCTTCCCAGCCTGGAGGTAGAGGAGGAATTTCCTGTTGCTGGTGTTGCAGCTGGCAAGCAGCATCTGGTTGGTCCAATATAATCCAGCCAGGCTAAAAGGCAAAATTAATTATCTTAAAGTTAATAAACTAAGTGAGTGTTAAAGGAGAAATCTCAGTTCATTAAGCCACCATCCTCTTATTCAATACTCATTAAGCAAGCTCACATCTTCCAAAAGACTTGTGGGAAAACAATGCCTTATTATAGCTCACGTACCTTTTAAAAATGTTATTTAAAAAAATCAGAACAGGTACTTGTTTAACTACTACAAGACACCAATCAACTTATCAGTTAGCCGCAAAAATGTTAGCTGAGATGTTACAACAGTAGGACTGGGTTAAACACTTGTATATCACCTTCCTATTCAGCACATTTTCCATGGGGAAGTCCTAGACAACTTTATTTGGTGCTCTGTGCTATCAGCAGGTAGATACCAAGGGCCTCCAACCTCTAGCATGCCACAAGAAGTTATGAAGGAAGGTGAAACTTACATTTTTAAAAAAAAGTATTTTTCTGCTGCATTTATGGGTTTTATAACAAAGTCACTGGAGAGGTGGTACTAATGAAACAGCTGTGAAAGGTATTGAAGAAAAAAACCTATAAATCATAAATTTCATGCATTTGCTAGTAATTACAAACTAAACTTGCAATGATCAAAGACATGACTTTGTCTGGAAAAAGATAACATTGTGAAAAGAAGATAATATAAATATAACTAGTGGGATTTAACAATATTATATGAAAAGACAGAGTTACTAAAAACTATTATTCCCATACATTTTGAAGGTAACACAAGCTAGATGTAAGCAACTGCTTTTATTTTAGGAAGTTTGCTGCCTGAGATTTTATTACTGCAATCTTTTTTTTCCTCCCTCCCAAAGAAAAAAAGAAAAAGAAAAAAAAAAAGTTCTGACTTATACAGTTACAAGGGGAAAGCTCAAATCTCACAATTAAAGTGGGACAATATAATTTTAGGGGTCGTTTGAGCCATGACAAGCTAAATAATCACCAAATATCTAAAGGGTCATTTGAAGGGTAGTAATTTGAATACACATTATCATGTTATGTTGCCTACTTCTATTATCTTGAAACAAGTCATATCATATGCTCTAACACCAAATAAATGTTTTCTCACCTCTAATTCCTCTGCCTGTTCTGTATTTTCTTCTTCAGATCCATTATTTTTAGGTAAGTAAGTCATTTTTAATCTAAGATGACCTTTAACTTTTGATTTGTGACTGCAGAAGAGGAAAAAGGTCATTATTTAGTAATACGATATAAGGTCAAGTCACAAGCCATTTTGTCACACTTGGGAAAGGAACTCAATGTTTTTGTCAGACTAGCTGCACTGTGTACAAGCATGCAATTTGTTTTCCTTCTGAAATATCTGTACAATTTATTATTAGCTGTCTGAACAACTGGTAACTGAAGTCTACTATTAGACTAAACTATCTCCTTGATTTCTTCAAGATAAAGCAAAAGTCTACAGAGTAATCTCAAGATGTTATGAGAAAAAAATTGCCCAAAATTTCTAAATATTTAATTAAAAATTTTGCTGTTCTATCATTAAAATTTCTAATGTGTGACTTAAAAAAAAAAAGGTGACGACATTTATTAAGCCACATGAAAAGACATCTCACCATTAGGCTCTCTAATATTTCTATATTATACAATGCATAACTGATCACAAGGTAAGTGGCTTAACTGTGGTCATTAACAACAGTTTACTGTAAATAATTCTGAAAATATTATTATGAAAAAGAAAACCAATCAAATATGAAGAACTAGTTTTCCATAAAACTTTAGATGCAGGTACGCCTCAATTACTTTAACATTTGCCTTCACATATTTAGATGTATGCTGTCATATTTCTAATTTTTTTAATATCAATTTTGTTCTTTTTTTTCCTTTTAACAGAGAACCAGCTAACACTCACTGTATGTTCACTTTACTCCCTTTTTTCATGCTGACAGCAAGAATCAACCCAAAAATGAGAGTATAAACATTGCGATGTATTTGGTATATTGATGCAAAGATTACAGTCCAAAGAGAAACAAAATAAGTCTATTTCCAAAATTATATCTACTGAGTGTCAAGATACATTTACATCAATATATAAAAAAAATATCATAAAGTTAAACTCTCATTTTCTGAGATTCTTGATGATAAACTAAAGGAAGTAGACATTTGATAGTCATGAAAAAAAATGTCTGATAAACATATTAATGTAGGTATGCAGGTTCTATTTTGGACCTAGAACAATTTGTTTTCACTTAAAAAATGAATGTGTATGTCAGCTTACTTTCTGTAACAATTTTTAAAATTATTCATCCTCATTTTAGCTTTTTTGGGGGTGAAACCATCATAAATCATGTTCAGAATTAGTCTGGTACATCTACAAAATTCATGAACACATTTATTCACATTAGAAAACAGCTACATAATATTTATTATAAAAAATAAAATTTTATAGTAGTTACTATGGAAGTTAATACAATATACAGAGGAAAAAACTTTGACTTGGACTTTGAGCATTGCCTTTCACTGCACAGTACTACCAACCCCAGCAATTACAATGGGTAGATCTTTGCATAACAGAAACAAAGCTTGAAAGCAATTACACAAATGCAGCAAGCCCGGCTTTTTCTTTGTTTTATAATACCAGAAAAGCAGAATAATAAAAAGACTACCAAAAAGTCTCTCTCTAGGTCTTAGTAAACTTATTTTCATAAAATGCTTTTACGATCTTTCTTATGATTAGGACGAGGTGGGCAAAATACAGGCTATGGGCCAGATCCTGCCTGCCAACAGATTCAGTTAGGCCCACAGGTGGAGAATGACCACCAACTAACTGCAAGTGGCTTATGGGCAGGTGTTATCTCCAGCTGCCACATGGTGCCAAGCAGCACTGATACTACCCAGCAACATCAGGCATCACCTGTGGAGCTGGGCAGGGCTTCTGCCACAGCAGGTGGATGGCAGCGTCAGCTGTGGACACCAACAGCGGGTTCCACAAGGGGGCTCCAGAACCTGCTGGCTTTTTTCTGTGAATTCAGCCTCAAGTATCCCAGAGCACCCCTCCTACTGGAACCAGGAGACTAGAAACAGATACAGATTCCTGCTCTTCAGCATGAATTATAGCCAGGCACACATAAGAGCACTCACTGGGGAGTAGAGAGGTGGGAAGAGAAGAGCATAAACATGCAACAGGATGACAGGAAGCAAAGCACTTCAGAATGAAGCACTTCCAAAACAATAGTTGTTTTCCAGGGTTATTTCTGGAGTGCTTCATAGGGTGTGAATGACCGTTCATATGGTCTTTGAGGTGCTTCAGATGTAACTTCTGTCCATGGCCTGTACCACTTGTTTCAGTGGCAGGGAGCTACAGATTCACTCCTCACTTCCTGGCTTCACTGAGTGTTTCTGCAAGTTTAAGCACCTTCAAGTTCATGATTACATTATCTTTATCAAAAATCACATAAAACCTATTTGCATATTAACCACAAAAAGGGACACAGACATCTTTCTGGGAGAGAAAAGGATATGACTTGCAACTGAAACAGGGTAACACAGTACAGCACATGACTGATTACTGTGTGTAGAAAGTGAATAACCCAGGTTATAATCTTAGCTTTATAAACTTTTTCCCAGTCTGCATTTTCAGATATTAAAACAAGTGCTTACACTTGTATTGATATCTTAATAAACTGTGTTTTTAGCAGTATTAGAATACGCATAAAACTTGTTGCGACACAGACACAAAAAGAAGTCTTTATTGCAAATTATAGTTTAGTTAGGAAAATTAGTAAATATCAAATAGGTTAAAATGCTGACCTTCTTGGATGAAGAACAAAATCCTTAAATGTATATGGTCTCTCCATACTTGGATTTTCTGTCTGGAATGAAACAATGAAGGTTTTAGCTTTCCAAGACAAATCTGCATTGTCAAATATTTATGCTTTGCAAAAATATTTAAGATTTTAAACTATTTTAAAAGGACAAACAATCTTCATGTAATGAGATTTTAGTACATTAGATTAATAAAATACTCATGGGACTATTAATAGTAAATCTAGTCTCCAAATTATAGAAAAAAAATTAACTTTATTCCCTATAGAGAAGCAGTTTCTTTATTTTCGATGATTCTATGCTTGAAACAAATATCATCACATCCCTCCTTCCACTCAATATTTTCACATAAACGTAAGTCAGATTTAATAAATTGCTTTTTATGTCTGATGTCAAAAAATCTCAGGAAAGCAAACAGTTACATGCTCCTATTGCATATATATGAAATGAATTTGACCCTTCTCCCCCCTCCAAAACAAACAAAAAGCATAGGACTACTTGGAAACTAAACTATTGGGAATACAAGTAGGTTCAGATACAGGGAGAACCTGTTAAAAGACTTCACTCCAAGTATACAGGAAGAATCATCCAAAAAGTACTAAGATAACATTTACCTTTACTATTTAAAAACAAATTAAATTAGCCAACAATGGTTCTGTAATCTTTATAACATTTGAGTTGTAAGGGAAGTGTGTTAGCCTTAACTGAGTTTGGCTGGTAGGCTCTTCAAAATGTCTATAAAGCTCTATTTAAAAACTACATTTTAACCATTCAACTTGTCAGATGAATTGGAAAAAAATGAATTCTTACTCTATATATATAGTTCTCTCACACAAAATGTTATGTCTAATTGGCCTTCCTCTAAAGTAAGAACTGAAGAAATCCTTTTAAATAAATCATGTTTGGAAAAAGCTGTGCCTGTTATGGATCCAAAGTTTCTCAGCTTCTTATTATATATACCTTGAATACTCAAACTGTATGTACCAAATTGTAAATTCAAAAACTGCAGGAAAAAAGTGTTAAATTAGTGCTGTTTGCAAATTGTTAAATTACTACTAAACGAAACTGATTTGATATTAATATATTATACTGTAGACCCTGAACAGTACAAAATTTAATTTGCACAAATAGCTTCTGTCATGTGAACTGGGAGGAAATTTAAATTAAATTACATTTTCGCATTATAGTGTATTTCAGTTTGTACAGCATGTATACATCCCTTATTCATACTCAATGTCTGTTGTATATGCGTGGGCTTTGAATATCCAAAATTTTTCAGAGTAGTTATTGCACAGTAAATCCATTAAAAAAAAAAAAAAGATTCCTTGTTTAAGAAACTTTTTAAAATTTGCAGTTTATTTACAAGGGGTATTTTTACTTTTAAGTAGGAAAAGTTACCAAGGATCCAGGTGGAGAATCTCTTAGTATTTTATAATCTGTCTCAAAATCCTAAGATTTCACCATGACCATATCTAGGATTTTAGATAACAAGATAATAATTTTGCAGCATGAGATTTAAATGGTGTAAAATATTTTTCTGAAATATAGACAGTTTCACACTGCATTTTTTCTTTCAGAACTGCAAGCTTATGCTTTGGATGTTTGTAAATCTGAACTTGGAGTTTGTTTCATTTTCCTTAAAACTGTAAAATTTCCTGTGCTTGTTATGCCACCCAATGTTGAAGATTGTGGGCACTCATGACAGCACAAAAGTATTGGAAAACATGATTTAAATGTCTACATTAAGAAATTCCAGAAATAAACAGCACAAAGCAGGAAAAGTAACTTAACATTGAAGAGGAAGGCAGAGTTAAAGCATTTTTTTCAAAGGCCACAAATTTTAAAAGACATATTACATAATCATGGTCCTGGGTATGACCGTAAACTGCATCCAGCTGAAGGGCCTGGTGGCAGTATGGTAGGGCTACGTGTGGTGGGGTAGCTCCTATAAAATACTAATATTGCAACCTCCAGAGTAAGGCAAGTATAGGGCACCTCAGAACCCTAGCCCCCACTGCCTTGTGAGTACTCCTTGGCTGGAGAAAGCCTAAGGGACATCACCCTAACAGAAACATGCCCTTCCTGAAGCATTAGGCAGTCAGCAGCAGTTCTTATTTGTTGCTCTCTGGCAGAAACTACAACCATTGAGGCACTGAATGTATGAATTCGGTTTGGCCTTTGAACCATCTCAATGGTCTAAAGAGGGGATGTTAGGTCTTGGGCAGCCTCTACTCCTCCATACTCTTGTCTAGGTGTACACATTGAAGGTCTTGGTGTCAGAGTCACTGGACTCTGTATAGGCAGATTCATCAGGCAATTGATTAGACCTCTTACAGGTACACTGAGAGTATCAATGATTGCCTATTACACAATCAATTAAACTTTCATAAGTAAGCATCTAATCTGCATATGTAAGGCATTTAATTTCAACAAGCAATAGGAGCTTAAGTGACAAACTACATGTAAAATGATCAGCTTAATTTCATGTGCACTTACAGGCATATTTTTCTAAATTAGTCAAGCTCTATCGCAAACAATGGTAAACCATCATCAACATGAGGTAACTATAACAGATGGCTCTTTTCTGTTGCATGTAAAAAGACTTTACAGGTTTTTAAAAAAAAAGAGAGCAAAATGTCATGCTTTTATATAGACTATATAGATGAATAAAGCAAGAAGTTGCAACTATTTACTGCCTAGGGCTTTTGTAGTGCAGTTTTCTAAAGTATATAGGAAAAATAGCTAGGCCAGGGTGGACAAAATATGGTTTGTGGGCCAGTTCTGGCCTGCTAAGTGATTCTATCTGAAGGGCCAATCGGGGGGGGTTGCAAATTGGGGCAACTATCCTGGGCCCCGTGCTTGGGGGGGGGGGGGGGGGGGGGGGGC
>NW_017728996.1:32265990-32281927 GCF_001723915.1 Gavialis gangeticus
TGGGGGAACGGGCCGCAGTCAGTGCTGCATAGGCCCCGCCACGGCTGCCATGCGCTGCTGCTGCAGTCTCCGGTCACTTACCACCCCTGCCACTGGCTCTGTCTATCTGACCCGCGGTGGGCTGCTTGGCCCTACCCAGCCCAGGTGTGGAGGGCAGCCCAGGCCATGGTGCATGCAGTCAGTCTCAAAACCCCTAGGTGTTGCCTGGGGTGGATTGGAACCCACCCTATCCCCATATACGTCTCTCTGGCATGCTGGGAGCTGTACTCTGTGGGGCCAGAAGTGCCAGAAGGAGTGGGTGGACAGATGGGATATCTCCAAGGAGACTAGCCTGGGACACCACGAATAAGATGTGCTTAGTTGAGCAGATGGGATGGGGCTGCAGGCAAGTAGGGAGCAGTATCTGGGAGCAAGACAGGTGGGCAAGACTGGGACCAGGATTGTGGGGTGGTGACAGTGTGGGGTCTGGGCAGAGCTGCAATCCCTGAGAGCCCTCCCTCAACTCCCACCAGATAGTGTAAACAGCAGTGATGAGGGCCAACGCCAGGTCTTATCCCTCCCACCCCCCACAACAGCCTTCAACAGCTCACCAAAACTCCTTAAATGGCCCTCCAGCCCAAATAATTACTCACTGCTGAGTGAGGCTATTTGCTTCTCAGAATAAGGCTTTGCTGAACAGTACCTGCTGAACTACTCCATATTTGCTTAAGAAGTGATACAAAAAGGTGCACCAATACATCGGTCCCATATCGGCTCAGCACCAATAAAAGGAAAATTGACCATCAGCAATTGGCTTTTTTTGCTATGTAGCTGATAATGTGGCCAATAAATGCTGTGTGTGCGCGTGCAGCCTCAGCACAGCATGCAGGCGGCCAGGAGTGAAGCCCAGCAGCATGGAGAGCAGCCGGGTCTGGCTGGTAAGCCTGTCATGGTGCAAGGGGTAAAGGAAGGGAAGGGGCATGGGGAGGGCAGACTGAAGTCCCCACAGTGAGGGAAGGACTGGGGCTGGGGTGGGGGGTGGTACTGAGCCGCTTATGGGGAGAGGGGCTGGCTCCCACCACTATGTGCACCCTGGGAGGGCATAGGGGGTGTGTACACCCAGATCTTCGTACAGGGTGTGGGTGGGCAGTGGTGGCTACGGTGAATTCTGGAGCGGCTGCAGCCCCTCCTGTAGCTCCACTAAAAATCAGCCCAAAAAATCTCTATGGGGGCACCCCTAAAAAAAAATCCCTCATTTCTTGAAGTGTCCAAAAGCAAGACTTATTCTACTGTTTTTCTCTCTATATTGTATAATTCCCAAGGAAGTACATAGTAGTTATCACTTAAGTTAGTGGAACCATACTGAATTTACACAGTATGTGGAGACAATCACAACATTAAAATTTTCTATTCACAACAAATCAATAAGACTATAATGTGCTCTGCTATTATCAATTACTATAAATCAATTTCCATCTTGTATTCTTCAGTGCAATACCCATAGCCTGCACTCTTCACTAGAGGGACTGGTCAGAAGCTCTCTCTAAGACAAAGAACATTTATGTTCTCTATAGCATTGCTACAAGCTCTCCAATCTTAATTTTCAACCACAAAGTGTCTGCTGCCTTAAACAACCTGAATTTGGGAAACAAACTTGTCCCTGGATCTTCTTGCAGCAAAAATACGTTCATCATAGCATTTTGATGCTTATTTGCCACTACTAGTATCAGTAAAAGCTCTGCACTATATTCCAAAAAAATACCTCTTAAAATTTAGAGCTATGACCCATGCATCTGCTGGTCAAAAGCATTTAAAATATTTTAAATCAGATGACCCCAGCCAGGTGTTTGTTGAGTCTCCTCTTAAAGACCTCCAAGGCAGAGGTGGGGAAGAGCATCACCTCCCTTGGAAGCCCATTCCAGAGTCTGGTAACTCTTACTGTAACGAAGTTCTTCCTAATGTCTAGTCTAAATTTGCTCTCTGCCAGTTTGTAGCCATTGTTTCTAGTTACTTCAAGAGCCACCTTGGTAAACAGAATATCTCCTATACCTTGCTGCCGCCTCCCCACCCTCCGACAAATTTGTAGATGGCCACCAGATCCCCTATCAGCCTTCTCTTGTGGAGGCTGAAGAGATCTTGGTCCCTCAGTATCTCCTTGTAGGACCTTTCCTACAGGCCCCTAACCATACGAGTGGTCCTCCTCTGGATCCTCTCAAAGTTATTCACATCCCTCTTGAAGTGTGGCGCCCAAAACTGGACGCAATACTCTAGCTGCAGCCTTACTAGTGCCACATAGAGGGGAAGTATCACCTCCTTAGACCTGGTCATGATGCACCTGTTAATGCATGATAGAGTGTGGTTAGCTCTATTGATCACTACATCACATTGTCTGCTCATGTTCATCTTTGAGTTAACTATGACTCTGAGATCCCCTTCTGCTGCTTAGAAAGTAATTTCCCAATCCGTACGCGTGTTGGTGATTCCTTCTCCCCAGGTGCAGTGCTCTATACTTATCCCTGTTAAACTGCATCCTATTTTGTTATTGGAACTGCAAAAATTTTTCCGTCAAAAATATGACTGATAAGCCAGTGGATCAAAATTAGACTTTTAACTCTTGTTAAAATCCTACTTCAAAAACAGACTGATCTTTTATCCTAATTAGATGGGCAAACAGATTAATTTAATTTATATCTCTGTGTAACACGTCAGAGAAAATTCCTGCTCTAAAAATATATTTTACTTGACTGGATGACTTATAAAATAATAGAGTTTAATTGTTCATTTGAACTGGAGAGCAGAGCTACTAGGTAAGGAGTGTGTTAGTAGCGCCCTATGTAGGTACTGAAGAGTGTGTTATTGCTCTCTGATAAAGGACAGCAATTCGTGAACAAGATACATGTCCACCTTCATTTACTTCAGAACTAGAGCAAGATGTTTCAAGCTCTACAGAAGCATATATTTAGACATGAAACAGATGCATTTTACACCACAAATAGAAGCGGAAGAACTACTCGTCTAAAAAGGGTTTTGAAACTATAAGCCTTCCTCTAATTAGTCACCATGTAATAATGTGTTTAACATTAGCTTCTTTTTTAAAAAGAGGTTCATCAAAATATGTTCTATATGGTTGGGATACAGGAAGGGAAATGAGAAAGAATAAGCAGCAGAACATGAGGAAGAACAGTGTAGAAATAAGGGGAGACGATGAAGGGAAGTGGGAGAAAAACTGAGCCAATGAAAAAAGGTTTAAAATGCATTTCTCCTTAAAAGAAATACAAGTTAAAATTCTAAACCTAATCATCAGAATAATTTAAAACAGGTTGGCCAACCTGAAGCATGAGTGCCACAAGTGACACAGGAAGCCTCTGTGTGTGTGTAGGGCTGTGTGAAGCTTCAGGTGCTGATTTGATTTGGAGGAGATTTGGCCCAATTTGGTGGGGCAGGCAGGGCAGCCATGGTGGGGGGCTGGGACAGTGGGCAGGGGGCTCGTGCAGAGCGCCCCATGCAGCATGGGGCAATAGGGTGCAGCAGAGATTTCCCCCCACACCAGGCAGCACCTGGTGAGCCGGGGCTTTTTTTTCCCCAAAGTGCCAGGAGCTGGGGTGGGCAGGGCAGCCATTGCCGGCCTGGGACAGCGGGCGAGGGATGGGCTAGGGTGATTTGGAGATTCAGCCGAATTGATTCAGGACAGTGATTCAAATCACCAAATCGAATCACTGTCCCCTGAACTGGCCAAATCTGAATCTGAAGCGAATATTAGCCACTTCACACAGGCCTATGTGTAAGTTTTGTGATCGGGTAGGGAGAGGACAGGCCACACATTAGCAAATTCAACAGAACAGAAAGCAGAGTATCAAATTTTATAGCAAAAGTTGACTGGAGTGGCACTCTCAGTATTTTGGGAGCTAGTTTGTGGTATGCCTGCCAAAAAAGCTGACATTCCTATCTCTTAGCTTGGGCCTACAGGAATATTTATAGTCCCCTTTGTATGCTAAGTTACTTAATGCTTTTATGTCAGTATCACTGCTTTTCCTACTAGCAGTGCTGCAAATGTTTTCAAAAATTTTAACCTATGTAAACACAATGTCTGTAGCAGAGAACTAGGATTTTACTCCTGGATTTGATCAATATGCAATATAGATTATCATCTTAAGGTAGCATTTGATGGCCTCAAGTTAGAGTTCAGGTCTCATTGTACTTTGATGTTACATAAACTAATTAGAGTCCATCAGTCACAGGAGCTTATTATCAAAGGACATGGTAAAAAGGGTAAGTCAATTATATGGTCAGTATAATGGGTAGCAAATATAGGTAAGCAAAGTGAGTAGTTATAATCAAGAGAAGAGGAAGAGGAGATACGGGACAATGAAGGTGGTGGGGGGAAGAAAAACAAAACATGGAAGGTACACAGAACAATAGTGAGAGACAAGCAATTAGAAGTCCAAACAGTCATTTAGCTCAGCATTTCTCAATCTGCAAACAAATTTAAAAAAAAGGATCAATGTACTTTAAAAATAGATTGGGGCCTGGGGGTGAGGGGCACTGGGTCAGAAGCGAGGGGCATTGAATTGGAACTGGTCATTGATGTTTCAAAGTGGGCTCTAGTACAAAAAACGTTGAGAACCACTGATTTAGCTCACAATAAACATGCACAGTGTTGAACAGTTTGGCAACAGGAGCTGCAGCTGTGAGACTGTGGGGACTTTGGTTGTTTCAGCTACTGGCTAACAGAACTCTGGAAAAGAGTCACTGACAAATAACAAATACCAAAGTCCTACCCCCAGCCTTCTTGGCTAAGGGAATGAGGTAATGCGAATATGGTCTGCCTCTGGTAGGTCTTCTCTCTCTAGTTACTTCCTATTGCAACAAAATCGTCGCTTGAAAAATAATTACAGCTCTTTGCTGCATTTTGTTACCTTTGTGTATCACTGTCAAAATGGCTAAGGAACAATTTGATTAGTATTTCTGTAATGCTTGAGAGAGATCCTTTAATGAAGCTACTACAAGAAAGTACTTTGCACTTTATTCTTTTATATAACTTCCTTTGTAAGTGAAGAAACTGTTTTGTAAAAATTATTCAAAAGCAAAAAATAACCAAAATGTAAGCTCAGGTTAATTCTGGTCTATTTTCTATTATAACTATTTTCTGTATTTAGAGTTATTTTTAATTAAAATGAACCAGAAAGAAAAACTTCTTCCCTATGTAATCAGGAGCTAGAATAACAAATGGGACAGTAATCATAATCAATCTTATCTTTCGGGACTGTATATGAAAACTTTATTATAGAAGAAGTCATAAGTAGAAGTGCATACCTAAGCATAACAATGTAGGTTGCATTAGCTTAGTTTTGAGAAATAGCTGTGTCAGATTAGAAGAGGCAAAATTTTATAAGCCATATACTTACTCAGATTAATAAAACAGTTACATGCATTAACAGTTTTGTTTTAGGTAATATTAAATTAATACCAACCGGTAACTGATAAAGAGGAACATCCACTTGGCCTAGGAAGTCATCTCTGGTCTAGAAAAGAAAAAAATAAATAAGAAAAGGAAAAAGGTTTTAAAACTCAACAAATGTTTTAAAGGTGCTTAAGATATTTTCTTTTACTCTGACTCATGGAAAACCTTTGTATTGCATAGCATTCCCAAAATCAGAAATTACTCTTATGGTAGTTTGTCTAAGACTCCACATCCAGATTGGATATCTGTCCTCTTCCAACTGCCTCTGCAAGTCCAATATCTGACAGGGTTCTGGACATTTCATCTTCCTTAAACTACAAGGAACTCCAGTGGTCCTGAAGCACAGTTTATTACAAGTTCTAATGGCAGTTTGATTATTTAATTACATTTTAATTTAATACATGTCAATGCTTAAACTTTAATTGTAAACAGGCTGATAAAACCAACTATTAAAACTGCCTGTAACACTATACCTACCAAAATGTAAACATATAGGTTGAAATTTTATATGCAAGCCGCACCTCAGGCAGGTACTTCTTGCAAAATTTCATCTAAAATAGGATGGCCTCAAGAGTCAGGTTACGATGAAATAAGTTTTACCCAGTTTAAACTCTGGAACCTTTCCCTTTAATGTAGTTCCAGTACTTTGAGATGTAAAACATCAGGGAAATTTTGAAGGCAGGAAAAATCAGTGTCCCTACTAGCCCCACCTTTTAAAAAGCAATGCAGAGTTGGGAATAACTGAGCATCTACAGCAGGTGCTGGGCTTATTGAAATGAAACTTTGCTTACTTTTTTTAACAATTAAATGTACCATGCAGGGCCACATATAAAGAAAATTCACTGAATGGTTGCTCATTACTAGTCAGCCCTGTTGCAAGGATGTTTGATCACATAACGGAAGATTGCATTTATATATAAACACAAGGTACTGTGCAACCTTAATTCTGTATTTCCTAGTTCTGACTAATCAATTTTTCAACCTTAAAACTCCGCACGTGCATGTAAACGTGTGTAATATTCTAAAATGTGTAGGTATACAAATGAACCAGGTGAAAATAAACACAGTTCAACTAGATATCACCATGATGTTCAAAAAGTAGCAGTCATAGACTAATTATAGTTGCTGTCTTAAATTTGCAACGCTTTTCTGGCTCATACTTCACTTTTCTGGTGGTCTACTTCATCTTTAAACAGAAATGTGGGGCCTTTCTACTCATGCAGCAAGCATCTGTTTAATAAAAGTCCTTTTCAATAAGCATGTTTCACCTGTGCTCAACTACAAAAACACTGAATAATACCAGCACTGTAACTGTTTCCAAAGTACAGTCAGTCACCATCAAATATAAGCTCCTTATCTTGCCCTGATATTAGACTCAATCTCTCTCTATAAAAGGGTCAAATTGGCTACAGATATGTTCATAATATCCTCAATTCATGGTTGCAATCTGTGGTTTGGGAACCCAGGACTTAAAAGCAATATGTTTGACAGAAAAAAAAGAAAAGAAAAGAAAAACAGAAGTTTACACAACTAGTTCTCAACACAACTACTAAAGGGTATGAAAAAAGAAAAGCTTCCTAATTCTATTAATGGGAGTTACTAATGTAACTAATCAGATGAATAACAAATAATGATTAATACCAATAATTTAAGATCCATTAATGCCTAGCACACGTTTCTTACCTAATATCTTTTTAGCAGTAGGAAATTATGAAATCATAAGCAAAAATATCAAAGGCACGTAGAAATAGAACTCCAGTTTGGAAAACTTATGACATATACCACATATTCCTGTTCAGAGATTCTTTCTAAATACAACACAGCATACTAAGGGCTGAAGCTAAAAGCCCATGGAAGTCAGCCAAAAAGACTCTGATCGACTTCAATGGGTGTGTGATCAGACCCTTGGGTACTTATTTTACTGATCTATACAACACCTAGAATATATCATAATGTCTTCAGAAGACTGTCTCTGTATAGCACATTTTAGTAGTCAAGCTTCTGTACAAAATCTATTACAACATATAACAGTTAGTAGACACTTGCTGGGAAGCTATTTTCAAGAGAACACAGATGAACTTTTTCTGAAGTACTGTTTCCTAAACTATTTGATTTGCCAAAAACTTGGAGAACCAACATCAGTCCATTAAAAATTGCTGCAGCAAACAGCAGTAATAACACCATCACTATTTGGGTCAATAATTCTTTCAGTTATACTGTAATTCCCAAGTCCCTCATTTCTATTGGTTTAAAACAGGAACTCCTGTTGCAGTTTTCAAATAAGACAAATATAGTAGTCACGTGAAGATCCAGCTGGTATGAAAGAATTTATTTCAAACTCCTTTCAGTTTTAAATGCTTGTAGCAAGAACATTTGCTTTTTAGATGCCTGTTCAAATCTAAAGTGGTCTCAAACCAGGAGCAGAAACAAAACATAGCCAGGAATGAGACTAAACAGGAAAAATTACCTGCTGCCCAAAGTGGAGTGAGAGCATTTTGCCCTCCCCTGATGCAAGTGATGAGACCACAAAAAGCTGCAAAAGAGTTTAGAATGTCATATGATAGACCAGGGGTGGGCAAAATGCACCCCGCGGGCCAGATGTGGACCACCAGGCAATTCTATCTGGCCTGCGGGGCCCCTTAAAAATTTAGAAAATTAATATTTATCTGCCCTGGGCTGCCTGTCATGCGGCCCTCGATGGCTTGCCAAAACTCAGTAAGCAGCCCTCCGCCCAAAATAATAGCCCACCCCTGTGATAGCCTATACATTCCAATATTGGTTCCACTTGAAGTCAGGATTCTGGATTCTATTATTAATAATATCAGCATCTTTACTTTAGGATGGCTGTTTAAGACAGGGGAGAAACCAACTTTCAGCTGTAGACAGAACCCAAATGTTTTTAATAGCCATTTTTATATGAAATAATAAAAAACAATTGACAATTTTCAAATAATTTACATAACTTATATATCCTGGCAGAAATATTTTTTCATGACAAATATAATTTAATATGGGTGTAATTGTAACAAGTTGCACAACACTAAAAAGTTTCAGCTTGCTGGAGGAGCTTAGGGATCTTCTCCACAATGTCTCAGATGCAGGCCCCTGGGAAGCAGCAGACTTCCCAGGCTAAGGGGTTGGGGCAGCAGATTACCCCCTCAGTCCCCCTCAGGATGGAGTCTCCCACAACAAACACTTTATATTTTGTCTTGGGGAGAGCGGGGGCGATGGCTGCAGTTGAGTGTGTTGCCTGTGGGTGCTTGGAGCTCAGCAAGCTCTGCTGGGGCTGCAAGAGGTTTGTGCCTGTTGTTAAGCTCCGTCGGGGTAGAGGCCTTGGTGCTGGACCTCCTCCAGCTGGCATGCCAGAGACCCCAAAAGGGAGCAGACCCCACAAGGGGAGGTAGCCATGCTCCCGGGCCCCAGAGCCTGAGAAAGGGACAGGCAGCCTGCTCAGCCAAGAACTAGGGGCTCCATCTGGGTGGCCATCTCTGAGGTGCTGGGAGGGGGGGGCTGCAAACCCCGAAGGGACCCGAGGGGTGGGGCGAGTTCATCTACTTGATACTGAACTTTTTGCTAAAAGTCAGCTTTCTAAATAGAATGCTGCACTCAAATGAAAATTAGACAGTTTTGGTTGTTTTTGTTTCTTTGGAGGGGGGGGGCTTAACAGTGGTGCTCTTTTGTCCTCCTTTCTCCACCTTTTTAAGTGCCCCTCCCCCCCCGTAAGAAACTCAAAAAGTTTTTGGACCTTAATATTAAACTCTGAGTAATTAAACAATATGTTTGCTTAGCAAGTCAATAATTTAATTTTTAGCACATTAGTCTACTTACAACACAAAGACTACTGACTGGCATATGCTGCAGCAGGGGTGACACATAGGGGGTGCATGTTGGCATGCACCTGTGGGCAGTCACCGCTCACCAGTGTCTGTGGGCGGTCCCTGATAGCCCCTGGCCACTGCTGATGCCACCTGTGGGTGGTCTCCAACCTCTGGTCGGTGCTTGCCACCCCCCCGCTGCTGACGGTGCTGGTGGCATCTACAGGAGCTCCTTGCTCACTGCCACCAGGCTCCCACTGCCACTGGTGCAGCCCTGCCCTGCCAGCTACCAGGGGTATGCACCGTTCATGTGCTGTAGTTTGGTACATTTTAGTCCTTCCACAGAAATTAAGACTTAAACTATCTTCATTAAGCAGCTAATTCTCACATTCACTGGCAACAATAAAGGGAAACAAACTTCAAAGGGATAACTTACATATTATATCAGCACATCATGAGTTGTGTTGCATTCAATTAGAATTTGAAAGTCTATTACAAAATCTTATAAGGCAATACAATTTTTTATACAGGTCATTAACTACAAAAATACATCACTGTTTGCAGATACCAAGCCAACTAAAATCTAGGCATTTAGGCTGCTTGCAAATGTTAAAGAAAAAAATGAAGCAAAACAAAAGCATGCTTTATCAGAAGCAGCAGCATGTTACTTTGATGTGGCTCTGCAGTGTCTGTACAGATCAGACGCTTCAGCAGGGCTATTCGGTGGTTTTAGCTAAAGCTGATTCAATCAGCAGTTAGATAAAAACACCAAAAAAGCCCCACTAAAGCACTTGATTTTTACATATGTCGGGCAAGGCGGGTCCAATTAAGGCATGCCTCTTCTGGGCATCCACAGGGCTCAGCACAGGAATGCACCGAGTTTAAAAAGTAAACTGCTGTTTGGTTTTGTTTTCTTAGTGTCTGCAAGCAGCCTTAGAGTTTTTAGAAGCTATGGGTAAACATTCAGCCTCATTAAAATCTCTAGCTGGTCCAGGCTAGTATTTTTGTTTGGATAGACCAGGGGTAGGCAATGTTTTTTTGGCCAGAGTGCCAAAAAAACCACAATGCCCACCTTGGAAGGTGCTGGAATGCCAACATACCGGAGCCCGGAGCAGCTGTTTGCAGCCGGCCCAAGGAGCTCAGTCTGCTTGCATCAGGGCTTGCAGCCTCCCAGCTTCCTGCTGGGAGCAGCCTGGGCTCCATGGCTGGCAGCAGCTGCTTAGAGCCTGGGCTGGTGGTGGCATGCCGAGCAAAATGGCCTTATGTGCTGTGCTCAGCACGCGTGCCAGGGGTTGCTGACCTGTGGGATAGACTAATGATGTGTCCAGATCTTTGGCCTTGTTTCGTAGCCAGGTCTTGTTCACTTTTAAATTTTAGCTATGGTGATGTAAATGTATGAACTGAGGCCATGAACAGGCATTATATCTATACTACAAAATATGCCATTTTCTCCAACACAAAAATAAACATACAGGTACTCAGCTTGTGGCAGGAAAAAAAAAGCAGATAGTGATTTTGCCACACACTGCTAGCACCTTTAAAGAGCCATTTTGCTGCCCTGTAAAGTTTTCCAGTGGTATGTGTAATGTCTATTCATGGGACCTCCAGTATCCCACAGTTCCCCACTTCCTCTCCCACACTCTAAGGGAGAAGGAAGGAGAGAGGGGGAAAAAGTGGCTGGTTCCCTGCCCGGTGGTAAGCCGTCAGAGTACCCAATACTGCTGCCTCTTCCATGGAACTAGATCAAGGGAACCAGGAAGGAGATCAGAGTCTGGTACCCAGGTGCTGGCTTCTGCCTGGTCCCTCTGCCGATTGTCAACAGGAGGGGGCAAGGCTAGTATGTCCCAGTTGTACAGTCAGGTGTCCCCCAGCAGGAGGGCTCCTCTGCTAGCTTATGCAGATGTCTGTTGCCCAGTGCTCTCACCACAACTTCAGAAACAAGAGTCCTGGGGCTGCTCAAGCAATGGTGCCCATTCCTGCTGCCACTTTAATACAGATTTCCCTCACTTCATGCTGTATATGCATTCCTGGAAAATGGCACACCACTCAAATTTGCATAAAGGGAACCCACTTTACAATGTAACAAAAAGAGATACATTCCAAGACCTCTACTGTACTAACCCCCAGACCCATTTCTATCACTTTTACAAGACAATTTTGGTATCCATCAACAGCAGACCATACACACAAGCACAGGGCACTATCATAATGGGGATGGCAACTACAGAAACGTGTCACAGACAATAAGCGAGGGGCACAGATCCACACAAGGACTATATTTTCGTGCATGTCACTCCCACACAAAGCACCTGACTTCAGGCTGCCACCACACCAATTGCATAAGAGTGAATTTACCTCACGTATAACAAATTATTGGTATAAAAAGGGTCATCGCATAAGAGTGAATTTGCGCACACAGAGCCCGCATAAAATGAGGGAAATCTGTAGTTCTGGGGCTCTACAGGACTGTTCAAGGAGCATCAGAAATGCCCAAGGGTGGCAGGGAGACAGGAGAGCAATTCTCTTTGCCTCTACTACCTCTGCAGGACAAGGAGCTGCCACGGGCAGCTGCTGTTTTCCAGCAGCTGTCAGCTGCTCATTGGGCCTGGCAGGGAACACGGCAGGTTGTCAATCATCAGACTTCCCTAGTGCAGAGTGGGAGGATTGGGGGGCAGGGCAGATGAATCAAGGAGGCAACCCTCTATTGTAGCCTGGCTGAAGTGCTTGACTTCGAGGCATTTGTGTAGCTCACCAGCCATGGGCTGGAATGCCTGCATGCCACCAACCTCGGCCTATTTTCCCAGCACTAAGAATTTCCCAGAAATACTCTGCACTGGAACTGAATGCCTGACCATAGCCTGAGTCTCCTCCTATGGTTACAGCTTTACAGTAAGCTGCTGCACAAATTCCAAACACTGCACAGCTTGATATACAGGCTAGCAGAAGCAGGTCACAGCTGCAAATGGGTTCAGAGATAGTGCTTCCCTGTACACTTAAAAATATCTGGAATTTAGATTACTATATTTTCCTATGTCACACAGGGTGGGTGTGAGATGGGAGTCTCGTGTCATTTCCTTTTTGCTTCTTTCCTTGTTTTGGTATTAGATGATAAACAATTTAATCTGCTAGAAGTTGGTGCATATTAGTTCCATATAGTTTAGAGGAAGAACAGACTAACCCCTAATATGGTTCTGTTCTTTCCTTTGTGTCAATGCCACTGATTCCATTTTTAAACTTGTTACTCAACTACTGTGATTAGATACCACACATTGACCTAAAACACAGCCGTGGCTCTCCTCAGAATTTGTTCCTTCCTTTCTTATTACTCTGTTGCTATTTACATTGGCAAAAATGCTGGTGTCTGGCTCATCTTAATTCACTTTGCTATAAAATTTGCATCTCTGTTTATTCAGTGGTAAGACCACTTACCACATTAGTTATACCCTTCTACTCCCCTTTTAAACTCTTCCAGCATTCTTTACTATGCAGTTCTCTCTGCTCAGAAGATCTCTTTCAAAGCAAGCCTATGCTGCCCCTTTGCTCTTGGCTATAGTTTTCATCCAAAAGCTTGGAAACTTTCCATTAATCTCCTGCTTTTTCCTAGTTAGCCAAGTATCTCTCTCCTTTTCCGCTCCTACATTTCCAAGACTATCCCTTCCTCTCTCATCCCACCTTTACAAGATTTACCTCAACCCTGTTTTCTCTTCTCTAGCTTCCAAGTGATCTCTATTCAATTTCTTACCAAATCCACCCTCAAAGATCACAAACACTTCCAGCAAATAAAAATCCAAGGCCATTTACATTTTCTTGATCTTTCTGGTCTCTCTGGAACTAACCCCTTTGTCATTCTTCTCCCAGCTTTCTGCCTCTGCTCCTATCCTTTTCTTTTTTAAACTAGCAAAGCATTCATTTACTTAAAGCCTTGTAAAGTACCCTTTATCCCTGCACCCATCTATATACCACACCTTCCTTTTCACTCTCAACCCCTGTTGATTATCAATGACCTCCTTCCCTGGCTTCCAACCACCAATTTAACATCTACAATTTAAATCTGTTTCCTTAACTGAACTTTCCCCTGACTAGTACCACTTCTGTGTTCAGAAATCCAGCTGTCATCTGAAACAGCTCTCCTAACCCGGATATTTTACCTCTTCCTTTCAAATGTCATTGTTCCTTTTAATCCCAAAGCCTGTGATTTCAAGGTAATAAAGACTCTCTCCTCTCTTTTTGTCCTCTCTCTAGTGCATCTGTTACGCTTACACTGCTCTTCATGCACTCACCTTAACATCTATATCCTTAAGACCAACAGGGTATTCAAGCAATCCTCCTTTAATTATCCTGACACCCTCTACTCTTTATGTTTGTTATTCCATGTTTGTCAATTTTGTCTTTAGATTGTACAGGTTTCCCCATGCTTTATGCAGGTTCTCCCTGTGCAAACTCGCTCTTATGGGATGACCCTTTTTACACCACAAATTCGTTATATGCAAGGTAAATTCACTCTTATGCGATCGGTGTGGTGGAAGCCTGCAGTCAGCTGCTTTGTGCGGTGCATTGTGGGAGTGACATACCAAAAGAGTCTCCTGTGTGGATCTGTGCTCCTCGCTCATCGTCTGCAACCTGTGTTTCTGTAGTTGCCATCGCCAGTCGTTGAGCTGCTTCTGGTCCACTTCCAGGTGTGCTGCTGAGTGCACTGGGGACTGCCCTGTACTCCTGTGGGACACTTCATCCGCCCCAGCATCACAGCATTCACAAGCCACCTGGTACCTTGAGATATGTAAAAAAAAAACCAAAAAAAAAACAGTATTTAAAGCTGTCTGTCTGAATCACCAGATCTTTCCAAATCAATTTGGAAGGTTCCGATTTGATTCAGAGAGATTAAAGGGTCTCCTGATTCAGTTTGGATTTGGATATTCGGCCACTGAATTGGGCCAAATCTCCGCTGAACTGAATCGGCGACAAAAGCTTTGCACAGCCCTAATAATTATTGCTTTGGCTTACCCATTTTTAAAGAATTGAGATAATATATTATTTCATGTATTAAAAGGTGTAATATTTGTAAAGTCCTTCAAAGTTTTGAAATGGAATCTGTTTGGCAAATAAGCTGTTTTAAAGTGGGAAAAAACAGCTCTATTTTATACTTTAAAACTATCTAGGATTTCCCAATATTTTCCTCTCTCCTGCATGGCTTATTGCCATCTACTTCATTCTAATGCTGTCTCCTTTTCTATTTTTAGTCATGTTAACTTCAATACCAAACAATACTTTCCTCTAGGCAGAAAGTACAATCCTCCACTGATGCAAGCATGGACTCCTGTTGACCTCCAAACCAGTAATACATGGATCAAATAGCAGGGGTGTTCTTTAGCAATGTGTTTCAATATGACACGCCTGACCATCAGTGGCTTCAGAGAACAAGTGCCAAAAAGTAGTTCTGAAACCCAGACATCACATATGCTAACAATACACTGTCCACAGAATTTAAGATTTGTTTAGATTTCAGTTTCATAACAGCAAGTACCCTGGGTTTTCCAGGAGAAAAAAAAACTGCATCAGTAGTTTTTTGCTTTAAAAAATTAATTTCAGGGAATCTAAAGTTTTTGTTTGCCCAACTAAAATCATGTAGCTCATAATTAACAAGAAGCTGCACTAACAAACAATCCTTTATTTTACTAATACAGCAGTTTACTGTACAGAACAACATTAAAGCATTTGAGGACACAGGTAGGATGTTTATTATCTGTATACAAAATACATAAAGAAGTCCAGTACAACATTCAAAGGAAACTCAATGAGGAAAATGTTTGTAAAAAAATAAAGTAGCCATTTGTTATCATCTGTTTTCTGTGGATGAAAAGTTAATAAATCTGATGTCCAAAGCTAACAGTGAGGATTCTTCAGAAAAATGCATTAAAATCATTTAAAGCTTAATGAGAGCTGGCTTGTCTAAGTAACCAGATTCGTTTAGATTAGGAAACAGACTAGACATTGAAATGGGATGCTTTCTCCCCCAGATTTCCTTACAAAAGTGACATTCTTGTGTTTGCATTAAGCAAGCAAAAATTAAACATTTAACATTTATAATTTTTTCTGAACTAAGCATGTTGCCCGTTAAGATGGTCTCACACTGAAATCTGCTGTTGTACAGGAGATGAAATTGGAGGGAATATAAGGTATAATTTTAAACAGAACACCCTCCCCCCCACCCCTAAACAGTGTTTTATACCAAGGGTTTTCAACCTTTTTTAACAAATGTACCCCTTCCATCTCAAATTTCAGCTTATGTACCCCTTCATATTTCTCTCATTTTTACATGTGTGTGTGGCAGCGGGAGGGCATATCAAGGGCCCGTGGTGAGGAAGGGAGTGGGGCAGGGGCTGCTCAGCCAGGATAGTGCACAGGAACCAAGCTGCAAGCGACTTGTCCGGGGGTGTGGGGAGGGAAGGGTAGCTCTCACCGTTGCATGCACCCAGGGAGGGCATGGGGGGCATGTGCCCCCAGATCTGTGCAAACGGCATAGGTGGGTTGTCACTCTGAGCTGGGGCACTGTGCCCTTCCCGGCAGGGGGCTGGGCCAGGCTGCACTCAGGGCAGGCAGCAGTAGTGCTCAAAGAGGGGCTGGAGGGCTACGGTGAATTCTGGAATTCATTTAAAAAAAAAAAAAAAAAAAAAAAGGGGGGGGA
>NW_017728996.1:32281998-32282711 GCF_001723915.1 Gavialis gangeticus
CCAGAGGACTGGAAAAGGGCCAATGTCATTCCCATTTTCAAAAAAAGAAGGAGGACCCAGGAAACTATAGGCCTGTTAGTCTTACCTCAGTCCTGGGGAAGCTCTTTGAGAAAATTATCCAGGTGCACATCTGTGAGGGGCAAGTAGGGGAGTGTATGCTTAAGGGCAACCAACATGGGCTCATTACAGGCAGATCCTGTCAAACCAACCTGGTGGCCTTCTATGACCAGGTCACAAAATCCTTGGACGCAGATGTCGCAGTGGACAGAATTTTTATGGACTTTAGCAACTCCTTTGACACCGTCTCTCACCCCATTCTCGTTAAAAAATTAGGAGACTATGGTGTCGATGCCTATACAGTCAGATGGGTTACCAACTGGCTGGAGGGCCACACCCAGAGAGTGGTGGTGGACAGGTCATTTTCGACCTGGAGGGATGTGGGCAGTGGGGTCCCCAAGGGCTCAGTCCTCGGGCCCACACTGTTCAACATCTTCATCAGCAACTTGGATGAGGGCGTGAAAAGCACCTTGTTCAGATTCGTAGATGAGATTAAGATGTGGAGAGAAGTAGGCATGCTAGAAGGAAGGGACAGTCTGCAATTGGATGTGGACAGGTTACAGGGGTGAAGGCTGAACAGGTTCAGGTCCCACAGTCTCTCATTGTAGGGTCTGCCCTGCTGTCCCCGGATCATGTGGGTGGCCCTCCTCTGGACC
>NW_017728996.1:32282770-32295879 GCF_001723915.1 Gavialis gangeticus
AGGTTGCTTTTCACCCCGTCATCCAAATCACTGATAAAGAAATTGAACAGCGCAGGCCCAAGGACCGAGCCCTGGGGGACTCTGCTGCCTACTTCCCCACCAAGTCAAATATGACCCATCCACCACCACCCTCTGAGTACGACCCTTCAGCCAATCTGCAATCCATCCGACTGTGTAGGCATCAATGCCACAGTCGCCTAGCTTTTTTTAATGAGGATGGGGTGGGAGACGGTATCAAAGGCCTTGCTGAAGTCCAGAAAGACTACATCCACGGCTATACCTGCATCCAATGCTTTTGTGACCTGATCATAAAGGGCAATCAGGTTGGTCTGACATGACCCGCCCCTAATGAAACCGTGCTGGTTGCCCTTGAGCATCATCCCTGAAGCCGGCCCATCACAGATGTGCTCCTTGATGATCTTCTAAAAGAGTTTCCCTAGGATTGAGGTAAGACTGAGAGGCCTATAGTTGCCCGGGACCTCACTCTTCCCTTTTTTAAAGATGGGGACCATGTTGGAGTGGCATGGGGGAGTGTGCCCCCAGATCTGCACACAGGGCAAGGCTGGGGCTGGGGCTGCGCTAGGCTGCCCTGGCCCCATCCCGGCACAGCCCGCCACCTGCCACACCCTGCACATACATCTGGGGGCATGTGCCCACCAGGCCCTCCTGGGATGCATGCAGAAGTGGGAGCTGCCACCCTCCATGCTCTCTGGGTGAACTGCTCGCGGCTCTGTCCCATGCTCTGCCCCAGCTGGGCAGCACCTGTCCCTGCCACAGCCACACTCCCTCCTTCACTGTGGGAGCCTATTGGGGCTATGGGGGGGCGGGTCTGCTGCCACCCCAAAATTCACCATAGTTCCCCCAAGCTCCCCCATCCCAGCACCGCCACCACCTGCCCTGAGCGCAGTCCAGCCCAGCCTCTCATCAGGAAAAGCCTGGCATGGCCCTGGCCCCAGCCTGCCCTGCCTCACATGCCGATCAGGGGCCACACGCCCCCATGCCCTACCTGAATGCACATGGTGGTGGGAGCTACTGCCCCCCCATGCGCGGCTGAGTCCTGCATCCTACCCTGGCAGGGAAGCCCCTTCCCCAGCCCCACTTCCTCCTCCCATAACACACTTACCAGCCAAACCTGGCTGCTCTCCACGTGACCAGGCTGCACTCCTGGCCACCCACGTGCTGCACTGTGGCTCCACTCACACATGCACTCCCCCACATACCTCCTACAACCCTTTTAAGTACCCCTAGGGGTATGCGTACCCCCGGTTGACAACCACTGATCTATACTATTGCTGTTTAAGAAAATTTGAGCTCAATGGATCCTTTATAAAACCAACATTCTTCTTACTTGAAATCTGAAGCATCAATAGCTTGTTCTGTCATTTGGTCGCTGTATTCCATATGAATAAACAAACTAGTCTGATGAGAATGAGTGACTTTTCATGAGCCACAGAAGCAACTGCACATAGTTTTCATTTCATAGTACAAAGGCTATATTTTTGGTTGGCAAAATTTAAGTAGGAACATGTTGAAATACTTGCACATTGATTCCAAGCACAGCATAAAAGAAGTGTTGCTGTATATACAATAGGAATATACAGGCTACATTTAATTGTGTATTTCATTACCTATGTGCTAAATACCATTTCATTCTCTTTTGTATTTCTTAAAATAGATACACAACAAGTTTTTGAAATTACAAACTAATGGATTTTAAAAACTGAGCTTAATGCAAATTGCAAGCCAGCCCTCTTAAAAAGAGAAGTAGCAAACTTCATGGGTTGTATACAATGCACAAGCCACCAGGTCCTTTTTTGGCATAGGGCCATACCAAAATTAAGCATTTTACTTACAATGTCACCTATGGGCAACTTGCCATGTGACAGAGTTGACATTGTCAGATACAAGAATCTATTAACATTTTCAAGTTAATCGAAATATGTATGCTCAGATAGAAGGTTATTACGCAGCACATTTTGCTAAAGGAATCTCACCCCTGCTGGTTGTTTCAAGAGCAAGGTGTCAGCATAACATGCCTCAGCAGTTTTACCATCTGTCTAACAGTGTCATCTCTAAATGCTTCCTGAAGTTGTCTTCACTAATTCTCACTCACTTTCTAAAGATATTTTAAGAGCTAATGCCCCACATAGACTACAGAAAAAACACCATCTGTTCTTGCAGTTATATATAGCCTGAACCTTTTATAAAGAACCTATATTTTCTAGTCATTTTCTTTCAAGTTTCGTATTTAGCCTACAGTAATTTATTTCCAACTTTTGTTATTCTATTTTATGTTTGTAAGTCTGAGAGTTTGTGCTTAGAAGTTTCATAACAAACCGCATCAAGATAATTATTAGTTACTGTGGAAGGCTCATGAGATGCTTATTTTCATGAGGGTTATGGAGAACAGAAGGTCTCCTATGTTACCTGAACATACTGAAGCACAATAAAAAAAAAAAAATAGTGCAATAAGAATGGTTTATTCAGCAAGAACTTGAATTTCCCAACTTTAATATGTAACCATGCACTATACAAGAAACAGATCTTCTAGGCTTTAAAATAAACCAGGATAGGAAGGATGTAACTCAAATCTGGCTCTGCTGTTTTCCTAGTGGGAATCCCCATAAATATATTCAGAAAATTGTGCTAAACCTTTGATATGTGGAAGCTACATGAGGTTTGTTTTTACATTACATTACACACACCTCCCCCCTGGGGAAAATGAAAGACCAAACTACACTAATTAAGGCACCACTCAAAAGACACTCGGAAGCTACTGTAGCAAGTATGATAAGATCTTATTACACATATACTTTTTAGCAGTGTCTATCGTGATTGCGTATGTTGCATTATAAAGACCTTGTTTTTAGATACCTGCCAAACTTCAACTGTTTTGGCTTAAAATTCATATGCTGGGTGCTTTCTTTAAGCTGAAAGTTGGGGACTGGGTCAGAGGGGTGGTGGTGGAGGAGAGTAAGGAGGAGGGGGAGCCAAGACGGTTAAAAAGTTTCCACAACCACAATTAGGGAAAAATAAAATCTTGCCCATATTGAATTCTGGCGACCATTTTATTTGAAAAAGCTATTGTGCCCTTAGCCTCTGTAACAAGTCCTAAAGTTTGGCACAATAGATGCTTTGGTCACATATGTGCCTTTTGCCATCCCACAAAAAGAAAAAAAAAAAAAAAATCCAAGATTTGCTAGGTTATAAGCCCTTTGGGAAAAAACTACAGATCACATGCTCTTGTGAAAGTTCACTGGACCTGTGTAGTTAAAAATGCCTGAAGACTGTCTACAATGAGCATGAACAACATATGCCCCCAGAAGCTTTGGGGGCATGGTGACCACCCACAGGCAGCAGAGGTGGGGGTGTGGCAACGGTGAACTCCCACAGGCAGCCGCAGCTGTGTCGGCAGCAGGGGAGGGGTTGTGAGCACTGACCAGCGGTCAGCAACTACCTACAGATGCTGCTGGCAGTGTCAGCGTGGCCAGCAGCAATCAGCATCTGCCTGCAGATGCCACTGACAGTGCTGGCAGTGAGGGGGAGGGGCTGGTGAGTAATGACTGCCTGCAGGCACCACCAGCAGCACTTCTTTCAGGCAGTGGACCGTCAATCTCAAAGCATGCATGTGCACCACATAAACCCCCTACACATTGCCAGTGACAGTGAGCATACTTCAGCCTGTGGTTGAGTTAGGCCTTCCTCACAATTGAAGTTCTGGGTTGTGGCAGACCTGAACTAGGCAGTGGAACAGAGAATACAGTCTCTCTCACCTGCACCTCAGGGGACCTCTACAACACAGCAACAAGGTATCCTAGCTCAGATACTCCTAAGCACATCACAGCTACCTGCTACTGCTCCCATGTGACAAGCCAGGAAATAAGCCACACTTAGGTTTTACCCAGCAGCCACTCAGGTGTATTAATAGTCCAATGTCTTAAAACTAACTAAACAGGAAGGGGGAAAAATGCTCCCAAAGGGTCTTACCATCATAGGCACTGATTTATTTTGCCAGGCATTGACTTATTTTGTCTCCTTCCCCAAGCTGGGCCCATGCTGTCACCCCCACTGTTGCTGGGCAGGCAGGGGATGCCTAACCATGGCTTAAATAGGTCTCTCAGGGAGAGGGCAGCAAGGTGGGGAGCTCCGATCCAGCAGCAGGTGGCCTGCATCCACCTCATCCCATGCACAAATCTGGGGGGGGGGCACTTGCCCCACTCCCTAGGAGTGTGCGCAGCAGCAGGGAGGAGCCACCCCCCCTCCTCCACCCTCTGGACAAGCTGCCCATGGCTCTGTCCTGCTCCCCACCCTGGCCCCAGGCACTACCCAGCCCTATCTCACTCCCTCCGTCACCATGGGGGGCCTCAAACTGCCTCCCCATAGACTTATTTGCAGGCAGCTGCCCTGCATGTTGCCTGGGGCTGTATTCCTAGCCACGTGCATGTGTACGTGCGCATACATGCGCATGGCACCCCCTGTGTTCCGCTCCCTGCAGCCCCTTGGAGGATGGAATTTTGCCAGTCTGCAAGGGGAAACCCACTGTTTCCTGCATTTTTCCATGGTGAACAGAAAACCCAAACCTCTGTATGATACTGGGTATCCAGGACAAATGGCATCTTGGAGTCATGCAGCCTGGGACTGGGACTTGATGTCCCCATCTCTGGACTACCTTGCCCAAGGGGGTCAGGACTCATGTACTCTGTGCCTATGCTTATCATCAAATTTCTATGTTTAGCTTGCTAAAATGTGAGCAGGCGGGCAAAATGTCCTCAGGAGCATCCACACCAGAACACCCTATGAAAATGGTCGAGAGTCTCAGTGCTGATGGGTATGAATCAGGAAGCCGCCCAATTCAAATGCAGAGAGAATAAAAGCTTGATGATGGATTAAAAAAAACAAACAGGAGAAAGACCAAGAGATTAGGAATGATTTGCAACGAAAACAGGATGAAAAGCCTAAAGTGTGGAGACTGGGACCAACTAGGTGAAAGAAATCTTTTTTTAAAGGTTGTTGCCCGATAAGGCCCATTACACAGGAACATAAGATTCCAATCTCAGCTGTTGTCAACAAATGCCTGTGAAACTGACTGGCAAAGTATGTGTAACCCATCCCCCCATATACGACAACCTTGGGGACAATACCCATTTATCTCACATAAGCATTTTCAAAATAAATGTTATACCCATAAAATAATCTGATAATGCTGTGAAGTGTGCCACAGAAAAGTTGACAGGGAAATTAATAGTCTTGTCTTACTGCGTGTTATTCAAACTGTTCTGTAAGTAAGGCATAAACAACAGGGAAGCATGAATTGCCTCTCTACTGGTACATTCACAACTGCTGGGTTGTGCTGCAACCAACTTGAACACTACCGGGAGTAACAAGTAATAACGGCCATAAGTTGACGGAGAGTAGATTCAGACTAGACTTCAAGAAGCACTACTTTATAGTCAGGGCGGCTAGGATCTGGAACCAGCTTCCAAGGGAAGTGGTGCTCACCCCTACCCTAGGGGTCTTCAAAAGGAGGCTAGATAGACACCTAGCCAGGGTCATTTGACCCCAGCATTCTTTCCTGTCCATGGCAGGGGGTCAGACTTTACGATTTGCTCAGGTCCCTTCCGACTCTACCAACTATGAAACTATTAAATAACCTATTGTACAAATGATCATTCAGTGAGTACCACATTCTGCACACGCAGTGAGGTATGGTCTTGTGGAAAAGATGGCATGAAATCACAAAACTAAAAAAGAATCACAATACAAATACACAAAGTGGGAGAAAATTTAGGTTTTATAGACAACCATAATTCTGTCTTTTCAACCTTAGCAATGGTCAACAGGGTGGGTGGGTGCATGCATGAAAAATATGGAACGGAAATCCAAGAACAGAGGAGAAGTCAACTTCAAATGGTAAGTTTTTCCCATATAGGCTCCTATAGTTAAATACTTACAGTATCACATCTTAATTTTACTGTGGCCTAGTATAAATGCCTCTAAAAAGAATGTTTGTATATAGCAGTGATTCTCAACCAGATTGCCATGAAATACTTCGAAGCAAGCTGCAGTGCTCAACTCTGAAAGGAGTTAAGTGCTGGCTCCTGCATATGCCATGCACTCATTGCCCAACCCAGGGTCCTGTTGACAGATGGTGCTCCCAGCACATCATTCCCTGTGCTCCTCCCACCAGTTATGGGAGCACAGGAGGAGTGGGGAAATGAGCCAGGCTGAAAATGCAGCCTCCCCGCCCCTGCAGCACCTTTGCTAACTGCCCCCACATTAAGTGGCATGCTCTGTTGCAGGCAGACTGAAGTACTTGAAGGCTGCATTTTTTCAACCCTGCTCATTCCTCTGCACCTCCCATCCTCCCAGAGCTGGTGGGAGGGACTTCGGGGAATGGAGGCTCCAGATCTCCACCCACCAGCATTCAAACCACTGGAAGAGCAGCTGTACCCACAGGGCCTGTACTTTCCCTCAGGTACATATAAGGGGCAGGGAGAGGGCAGAGCAAGGCACACCTGCCACCCCAGCCTCTGTATCTCCTACAGACACTGGCACATTCTTCTGCTCCCTGCAGGAAAAGTTGTTTCCTTCAGGGATCTAATGAATGACCCAACCTCAGCCTCTGCAATCTGTCCTGCTAAGTAGCCCCTGTCACTGCCATACTTTTAGGGGTTCACTGCCTACCTTACCACCCCATGAGATCCTGCTAAGGGTGCCATAAGGTGCATGAGGGTAAGCACTCCAAAAAAAGAAATCAGTTTCTAAATGTCTGGTGTCACTACATTTCAAGAAGCTAGGAAGGGATGCCTTGAATCTAAAAAGGTTGACAACCACTGGTCTAAAGAATTAGCAGGCTTCTTATGAGTGGATTTTAAAGTGTCCCTGGATAATTCTAAATTTTTCAGATTTATCTATATACACATGTAGATACCCTATGGCTCTCTGATGAAAAAAAAAGTGATGGAGCTAACTAGAACTGGACACAATTAAAGATCCATAAACTAGCAACTGAAAGCAGCTAAAAATATTTCACTGGCTGTATTCCAAAAACAGAACTATCTGCTCGTCATGGATACTTCAGAAGAGAGTTCATATGAAATAGAGTGCACTTATCAGAAATGCATGGCAGCCCTCCCCTTCTAGGCAAGAGTTGAAAGCAGTTGTAAACAACTGACTCACTTGGAAGGTGGCAGTAACAGCTTAACTTGTTTGCCCAATCTGTGATACTCATCCAATTTTAGAGAGAGTGAGAAAGACGTGTGCAGTGCAGGACAGAACACTCAGCTGAGGGAATGGGAAGGTCTAAGTTACCTGATGCCCTTTGATCCCAAGTGTTCCAGGGGCTAAGAACGACCTCTTCATACGAGCAGTAGCACTGCCTGGAATCTCAAAATAGTAAGAGCCATGATCCTGTCCCTGAGAAAGGTTGTACACATTATTTATTGTTGGGTATTGTGGCTAAAAACAATTTTCACGTTGAGTGAAACCTAGTTTCAGAAATTTTGGCCAAAATTAAACAATTTGGTTTCATTAAGCCTGAAGTACCATTTTCCCTCGGGTACATCACACACTTAAAAAACAAAACAGAACAAAACAAAAACAAAACCCCCCAAATCCACGGCTGCTGGAAACTGGAGTGCCCATTATATGTGAGGAAATGCAGTAAGAATTTCTGCTGCTTAGCCGATTTTGGATTATAAACTTCATTACTATACAAGAAAGATTTCTACACCTCCATGCCTGCCATCTGAAACCACCATGGAAGAAATGCCGCTTGATCTACACACCCTCCCTGTGTCCGGCCAGAAGGAGCACACTCCTTAAAAAAGGCTGAAAACCTCTGGTCTAGTTTAACACAAGTTTAAGTGATGTTGGCTTTAAAGTAGTTATTAGTTGACTGCCATTTGATGGATTAAATTACATTAGTGGAAACAAGTCCAGTTCCCAAAGAAAGGAGAAACCATTACTAGACCCAATGTCATAATTTGTATACTTCCTTGTTTACCAATAAAGGCAGATTAGAAAGGCCCAAGTCAACTTGAACGCTAGGGAACTTTAAAAATTAAGCAATTTTTGGAGATCTACCGAATTGGTTGGGTTTTTTTGTTTTTAAAAAAATCTTCCCCTTGCTTCCATGGGAGAAGCCCACAGAAACCAGGATTACATTTATTGATTACACAAAGGAAACAGGGAATTTACCGTATAACATTATACATTATACAATAGTGCACAGACATAAAATGCTTTAAAAGAGTATTATATTGGAAAATTAAGCATGACTTGTAAAAGTAGGAAAGATTTCAATTACTGAAATTTATTTTCTTTTACTGGGATACCCAAAGAAGGTGGGTCCATGATAACACACAATAATCATTTAAATGCCACTCATACTTAAACTTGAATCATTGCATAACAGTAGGTATAACCAGAGCTGGTAGGGAAAATGGTGCACTGGGCCAACTTGTACAGTATTTTGCCACCTCCTTCTCCCCTGCAAGTCAGCAGTGCTGCTGCAGGCAGAGGTGTGAGGCATAGTCTGGTGGGGAGGCAGAGTGGCATAGCATACCAGGCAGATGGGCAGGCAGGCATTGCTGCTGCTGGCAAACTGAAGCAGGTGCCACCCCGCCTGCACATGCCCAGCTTGGCTCCTCCTGAGCAGCAGCTGGAGGTGGCAGGGTGGGAGGGCTGGTCACCACTTCTCCTGTCTGGGGCAGGTGGCGCTGTTCACACGTGTGCATACATTTGGCACCCCCTGACCATGGCTCCCTGGACTGTCATCCAAGTCCTAAGGCTGGCTCTAGGTATAACATTTTGTAACTTATGGCTAAGGTCATTTCTCATTAAGATCTTTATAAAGATAAGTTTGTGGATGACTGCAAGCACATAATGATTTTTAACTTGCCAGATAATCAGCTTTTCACATCAGAGCTAGACAAAACAATATTCTTTACAAGCACAAACGTTTTGCACAAGATGCAAACTAAGTAGCTGCTGATCAGCTAACAACAAAAAAAAGTTTTTAGGGACTGATCTAACAAGTGGTGATGTGTTATTTATTAGCTTTCCCTCAAAAGACTGTCAGTTATTAACTCGTCACCACAGTGCAGTGCAGAGCCAGGCCAGCCTGGCCCATCCTGGCAGCACACGGTTCCCAGCTGCAAAGATGGGACCCATGCAGCACAGCACAGAGGGAATGGACCCGGCAGGGCTGGCCTCATGCCATGTGGTCCCTGGCCTTGCAGCGGAAACTGCATTGTGCCAGGCTGAGGTGCATGCTGGCCAGGGCCAGTGGGGCTGTTCTGCTTCCCTTGCCTCCAGCTTTAGATTTACAATTAGTTGTCTTTTTTTATTACTGGTTTCCAACAAAATGGTCACTTATGGGGGAGAAAGGGGGGACAAAACTGAGTCAGAAGTAAGGGACAAACCACTAAAATACTTTTTAAAACCCTCAGAGGCTACTGTTCAGTTTGAATAAAAATAGGGAAGAAATAGGAACATAATGTGAAGGGGCTGAAGGGGGAACAAAAACACAACACTAGAGGAAGTTAGCAATGAACCTAAGCCAGAGTTTATACAGGAAGAGGAGAGCTAATGAAAACAAAATAAGGGGGCTGGTCAAAGGAGAAACCTGGAAGGCTATATTACTGTAAACTGTTCATTTTTACAGCCAAGGCCACTGTGATCTAAGTTTTTCCAAGGGGAAGAAATCAATTTCCCCTGCAATGCTCTAGAGTACATCTTAGGCACTAGGTTCAAAAGAGGATTGGAAAAATTCATTGAAGTCTGTTAGTACGTATTTAAATAAGTGCATATTTAAATGGTCATCAGGGCTGCAACCTAGGGCTCCAAATTCTGGAAATTTTTGGAGGAAAAGGGCAGAGGACAGATTAAATTTGGACAGACCCTGAATAAATACCACTGCAGGGGGACATCAGGTCAGATGGATACAGTATGGCAACTTTTTGTTCTTATACTGTTCACTTCAAATTGTAGAATTTGTTTCAAAAAGTAAGAAAAACAGAAGAACTGTTTTCCTGGAGACTCAGCTACAAAGTAATCTGACAGGAATTTATTACTTTAGTATTTTTACAACTATTTATAATAAAAGGCAAGGGTAATAGGTTATTTTGAAGCACACAACTGTCTTCATTAAAATAAGGGGGGGAAATTCTTTCGTCTCCATGTAAAGTTTCCTCATCAACAAAGGTGTTACTACAAGCCCCCATCTCACCAGAAGTACTGAAATGTTTTAAAACTGAAAGAAAATTCAGTATGTAAAACCCACTACATTTTACTATGTAAAACGTCCATTAAGACAAGTGATCTTCTGCATACATTATAAACTGAAGCAGACAATGCACTTTGATTGGTTAACTGAATTTTCTCCTACTTGTAAGTTTGGGGGAGTTCACACTTTAAACTTAACCTTCTTTACAGATAAGAGTCAATGTAGAAAGACTGTAAAAGAGTAGACAAAGTGATAGCAGGAATAACTCCAAGTAGGTATAGGTAATAATTGGTTTGATTACAGATTAGATGAGGAACAACGTGGAAGAGGAAATTGAAACACACTAATTACTAGGATTTTACTAAAATGTAGCTAAGGGTCAAGAGATAGTTAACATTTGAATTCATTAATGATTAGGTCTAAGTGGCTTCTAATAAAAACACTGAGTATCTTAAAAGGCAAGACTTCATGCAACTTAAGCTTAAGTTTGACTTACTTGGTACATGTTCTTCAGAAGCAAACCCTCCCAGCCTTAAGTCAAATGTGCACTCTGGAATGCAGAGTGCTGGGTGCCAAGATTCTGATTCAGAGTAGTTGAGAGCTCAAATGTAAAAGTTTTCTTCATATAAGAATAATGGTACAAAAAGTTTTACACAGTTCTAAGATTTAATATTTTTTCTTTGTTCTAACAGACCTTATGGATATCATTACCTAAACACTGCAACTCTAATACAATTAGCTCTATATAAAAATAGAATTTAAAAAATCCTTCATTTGAAAATAGTTTTACAAGAAATTATTTTTAAAAGATATACTTAAAACACTGGGAAAATTCTCAGCTCATTCACACTGTTCTTCTTAGGTTCAAAGTTGCAATATCACTGAACTAAAAGAAGCTGTTACTTTCAGGATTGTCAGCAACACACTGTACTTGCTTGTATTAGCACACTTTATGCAACCTCAAATAGTATTTTAATGATCTAAAACAATGGTGCCCAACTAATCCGGCTCTACAGGTCAGACCTGGCACACAGAACATCATCTGGCCCTTGGGCCTCCACCTGGGTCTAGAAATTTAGTAGCAGGATGAGCAGAGGCAGCATTAAATTGACGTGACTCCTGAAGCCGCAGCAATTAATGCTGTCACTGCTTCCCCGCTGCCAAATTTCTGGACCTGTGCAGAGTCCTGCAGGTCATATCTTGGTCACTTCCAGTGTAATAGTAGAATACTGCTCAGTACTCCTTCCTCCTCACAGTGAGTGTAGGCCACGTGAGAGACCATGGTACCTGTTCCCCATTCACTGATGCTTCTCAAAATACCCAATCTGTGATTTCAAACCACTTCAGTGCTTTAGCTAGAAAACTATTTCTACCCTAAACAAGAGGTGTCTGAGCTAAAACATCTAAATATCAAATCAGCAGATCAAAGCCATGCACCTAGATACAGTAATTATAGCATTTAATCCTTATATGCCCCATTCTACACACATTCTGAACCATTTGCTGGAGGGTTCTCTGGGGATATTTCTAATAAACATTAGTGTTGAGACACGGTCCAGCCATTCTCCCACATATTTCAACTCAATTAAAAATAATCTAGGCCCTGCTTTCACAGAAATTATGTTTCTCACTGAGTTTTTAAAAAGTCTTTAACAAGCTGTTATGGAGGGCAGGAAACTCGATACTAGGCTGCTGTAGGCTAGTAGCTAGGCACATAAGAAAAGAATGCATAGACCTTTCACTACTTCAGACACTGGAGTCTCTAACCAAAGCACCGATTTAATTTCATGACTACGCTGTACAGATAGCTGACATTACTAAATGCTACTCCAATATCAACTTGTTAAATTTGAACCCAGACTCAGCATATCAGTATACTAGGCCAGACTAACTGGAGTCGAGATAAATATTTTGGGAGTTGTTTATTTTTAAGTGAGTCACAATACACCACTATAATTAGATGGACTGTATAATTAAAATGATTACAGTATAAACCTATTATACTTGCCACAGACTGCTATGTTAAATGTATTAATGTCTATCAATATTCTTCCAATAAATTGGTGGAGTGCTACACAGTTAATTTGCTTATTTTGGCAAGCAGTTTTACAGCAGTATGTATAAAAACTTGCTTTACATTAAAACAGTGAGTATTAGTTCAGGAATGAAAGGCTGTCTCTCTTGTCTTAAACAAAAAACCTGTAACTATAGCTTTTAAAATTTTGATGCTTTAAAGCTAGCCATCTTTCTAATTCTCTTGCATGCACAAATCCAGATACTTGGACACTCAACTGCACGCACAATTTGAGAGCGCGATTTTGGCCCCTTCAGAAAAAACTTGTCTATTCAGACCTCCAAAATACAGTTTCAGTTATAAGTCTAGATTTTAACACAAACTGTTAGATTAAAGCATACTACAAATATTCTTCAGTCATAGGAATACACTACTTACTACACCATGCTTCAGAGGCTTCCAGAAAAGAACAAAAGTTAATCTACCATAAGCATGACTACCAAGAAATTGAAATAGACTTCACTAGTAAAACACAGTGAAAGTCCTCTGGGATTTTACCCTAGAATATGCTGGGGCTTTTATCTAGGATGAGTTTGTTACAATTTCCTTCACATTTTTAGATACCATGCAATATGAGAAGCACAACAACTTCAATTAGGCTGTAAGCTCTATTACATAACATGGTGTCCTTTAATTGGAGGATTCTAATATTATAAAAGGCTAATTCTGTCTGTCTGTAACGCTTTATTTGCACTCTGATTGGCTAACAAACAGCCAATCAGCGCAAAGCAGCATTCTGACAGAAGGCAGCCTGCTGCCAAGATGGTGGGGACACAGGGGAGGGACAGGCAAATGCAGCTGGCCTCG
>NW_017728996.1:32296319-32301668 GCF_001723915.1 Gavialis gangeticus
GGGGGGGGGGGGGGGTAGAGACAGCGTGCCACCTCCCCCCCTTGGGCCCGGGTCCACTCTTCCTGTCCCTGAGCAGGCCTGATGTAAGAGGGAAGGAGTGGGTGCACCATGGCATTGGTGATGACCGTGGGGCCAGGGGAGGTCTGGGCCCAGGCCTGATGTGGGAGCGGGGCAGGGGAGAGATGGAGTGAGCCCAAGCCGAGGGAAAAAGCCGGCTCACCACAGCAGCCAGCCCAACATAGCAGCTGCAGGGGGAGGGGAGGAGCAAGTCTCCTCTCCACCTGGGGCCTGGGCCCACTCCTCCCACCGCCACTGGGTTGCCCCAGGCCCGCTGCTCCCCCCCGCCCCGGCTTCTCCCACACAGCAAGCCTGGGCCCACTTCTCCCTTCCCCCTGCCATTGTGGTGCAGAAGTGGGGAGCGGGTCCAGTCCCCAAACAGCAGGAGGGAAGGGGGAGCGGGCCCCAGGCTCCATCCCCTACCACTCCCCCTACACCTGTCATCCTTGATGGGCAACTGGCTAGTTTGTAATAAATATGTTCAAACTACAAAAGATTAGGTACATTAAGGAATATTTGAAAACAAAATATTTAAAATAGCAGTGCTGGCATGAACATTCCCTATCCTTACAAAGATATTCCAAAACAATACACACAGATTCTGTTCCATTGTATTTTGATGCTACAATTTAAACAAATATCTATATAAAATGTGTATACTGAATGCAAATGTGAAGTGAACACACACACGTATACATATACATAAAGTGTTCACTTTATGCTTACTAACTTTAATAAGAAATACAAAAAGGACTCTTGATATTGGCCCTAGCTAGGCAATAATTTCCTTGAAAACAGTGAAATAACCAAGGTCCAGAAGACTGTATTGCCTGAAAATTCCATTTTGACTCTCCAGATTAGCACTATTGGCAAATCACTGGCAGCTCCCTTCACTTACATCAACAAGGTAAGAAAAATAATTAAAACTAGTGTTTATTTAAAACTTCAGGTCATGCATTTTTGCAAAAGGTGTCAAATTCTTGCATTTTTTTGCCAACATAGGCTTACAACTAAGCACACTGTACAGTTTGAAGATTTGTAAGATGAGTGACTTAAAAGATCAGATGATTTTTTTCCCCTTCCTTAACTCTCTCCACCCACCTCTGGATTTCTTGTGGTTTAACCTGCCTGTGTGCTATGTCATGAATTAATTAAAATGAACAAATTTCTGAAGTTTAGTTTTAAACACATTTTATTACCAAATAATATTTTTAAACATAAAGACTACCAAAGCCAAGTACCATAATGTGGACAGCAATGTTGTTGGAAAAGATATTAAGTTAAAGTGCACAGCTAAAGCTGAACTAGTGGTTGGAGAAAAGAAGGGGAGGAAACTCTTAAAATTCCTGTGGTTCAGGGTGTAACAGAAACAAACGGTATTTACAGTTCCTCTGTTCAAATATTACTTATCTTTAATTCTACAGACAGCAAGCTGTTTCTGCAAAATAAAGTTTATATAAAACAAATCTGAAGGACTCCACAGTACTCTAGTTAATTCTTAACCATTTTAGGTCCAGATGTGTCAGTAATATTATTTCTATATATTAAATGTATACATTTAAAGCTTAAAATAAGATCTGAACTAAACCTAGTAGAACTGTAAGACCTAATTACCAGATGTTTAGAAAAACCAACTAAATAGGAAATGAGTTAGGATTTAGAAGCTGAAGCATGTCACTATAAGAATTTTCACCAGCAGTGCCAGACACTAGGAAAGATCAACTGAAAGTCAGGTTAAAAATACACTATTGCAAACGGTTTCAAGAATATAAACATTCATAAAAGGCTTCTGTTCATGCTGTGGGGGAAAAAGAAAGCCTAACCATTTACTAATTACAATTCCCCTGGAAAAGATTCCTGTCAGTTTTTCATTAATCTAAAACCACTCACCTTGAGGGGCTTCCACAAAGTCCTGTTACACATTTCCCTTTTGGAAATTCCATTTCTTTTTTTAAAGCCATTAGTTTTTCCTTCATTCCCAGGTCGGAACTGTATGTGCAAGTGAGATGCCCCTGCCTTAGGACACTTGTATTTAAGACTAGATAAATAGCAAGAAACTTTCTGGCAAGAACCTTCTAAGGACATGCTTCTTTGCAGAAAATGGTGGGTTTTGTTCATTTGAATATTAGGTCTTTTTAGTTCATTTCCATTAATCCGATATTCTGAATTGTTTTCTGAGGGTAAACATGCAGATGTGCTATGTGTCAGTTTTAAATGAGGGCACGCTGCACCAAAGTTTAGTTTTGATTCTGGACTGCCACAACTATTAACCATTTCATCCCTTGATGCAGATACTTTTTGAGTAAGGTGAACTGAAATACAAGAAAAGCCATCAGATGTTTCTTCACAAGTTGCCTGCTCAGAACTATCTGTGGCTTGACTTTTGGCCTGTAATGAACTATTCAAGTAAAGTGGTCTAATCGCTCTAACCTCACCAGGAGAGAAAGCAGATTTAGAGAGTCGAAGTCCATTGACTGCTGTTGAAAGAAACTCCTTATTACCAGTTTGATTTTCATGTTGTGCCAGATCACTTGGAGAAATAACTAGTTTATGTGAGGTCTGATACGCCACACTCTGTGGTGGAGGACCTGAGCTTGTTGGAGACATCGGTGGAGTGCTGGAAGGACTTTGAGGGAAAATTACCAACGATGAACAACGTCTTAGTGGAACTTTAGTTTTCCTCCTTGCTGACAATTTCACTTGCTCCAAACCATCTTGGTCAAAAATAGTATTACTTTGACACAAACTTTCCTGAGATGCATCTTTCCTATAGGAATTATATTTGTTTGTAGTTCTTCTATACAAAGAGTTATCATATACAATGCTATTATAAACAGTACCATCACCTGTGGAAAGAGTGCAACTACTATTGTCACTAAGGACACTGTTGCAGTGTGAACCTCCATCACTTGTGGTACTTGTGCATGATCCATAGTCACTGCCAGCACTACTGAAGGATCCATTGTCACTGGCTGCAATACTGCCAAGACTGCCATTGAACATGGTAGTGCTGCTCAAGTGGCTGGTGGTATTTATCATGTTAGAAGGATAATCAGCAATATTTCTCCCAGAACAGTTCCCTTCATTGCCGACACCAGTGAATGATGAATCTTCATTAGTAGCTACTATATCACCGGACTGAAGACATCCACTGTACTTTCTAGACTGCAGGGAAATCTGAAGCGAAGTGCTCCTTTTGTTGTTTTTTTCCAGCGAAGAACCACTTGCACTTTGCTGTTGATTAATTATTTCCTGCATTACAGGTGGAAAGACTGCTCGTCTGGGAGTCAGTTTCATTTCTATGACATTAGATGCAGAATTCTTTGAAGGTCTTTTGAAATGCATATAAATATTATTATCCAAGTCATCTTCAGAGGCTTCTGACAGTGGATCGGTGTTGCTTCTTCGGGCTGCAAAATGCAATCTTAACCTTCGTGCCATCTGTACTCATTTCTACACATGTTAGCAAATGAAAACCATAAAGCTCCTTCTGCAGAATAACTTAAGGCAGCTTCATAGAATCTAGATCCAGTTCAAGTACATCACAAAAGTAAAAGCCCATTAAGGTTGCAGACTTGGTACAAAATTCTACAAGATACTAACTATTATACAAAAGTTACCTCCTGGAATAAGTCAGCCATTCCCTGAACTGCAGTTTCTGGACTGTCTGATTGCTTGTAGTCAGAGAGCATACACACAAAGCACTTGAGTTTCAACGACCTTTAAACTGAACTCAGCTGCAGCATTCTGACAAATACTGCCAAGCAAATTGCAATTATACCTTTTGTAAGTTGCATAAATGAATACAACTAAAGAATAATCTCCTAATACTTCAAGTTTAAAACAGCAACTCCTGTTGCAGCTACACTAGCTGAGTCAATGTGTCCGTACTTTCTCTCAGCAGCGTATGACTACAAATATTTTTACCCAGAGGTTTAGAATTACAGGAAGTTGGTAGGAATGAAGTCCCATATAACAGAGTACCAGATCTAGCACTGAATTTCCAAATAGTAGCCATGCTAGAAAACTTGTGAAAATTTGAATGATGCCAATAAACTAACCAAGTTTGTATTAATAAAAGGTTAAAAAAACAGAAGTTATTTCAGGAATCTTGAAGTTACTCAGTAATCATACATAACACTGATTTTCAATTAGGGGAGCCCTCTACCATTTTAGTTAGATTTTTGTTTTAAGCAAGATGCAACAGAGTTAAAATTAAGTATAAAACTGTCCACTTTATAATTTACCATTCAAGGTTTCAAATGTTTTTCTGAAATGTGTACATCTAACCCATCTCAAGTAAAAGCTGTGCTTTGTTAGCATTATCATCCACTTTTCCTAATCCGTACATTTCAAACCAAAACGTCTAGTTTGTTGGCCAGCAATTCCTGATCGGCACTAGCTTCTTTGGATATTTAAAAAAGGTTAGATAACCAGGTTATTTAGTGGCATGCCAACTCCTGAAGTTTGTTTGTAGCTATTCATCCAGAAACAGACATAAATCTGAATTTCATAATGTATTTTTTCTCTCCCAATTGTAGTACAAGTGTGCAATCCAATAGGTGCAACTGACAGGAAAGAGACTGCTTCCAAGCTACACGATAACAATTATTGTACGTAGACTTTTAAGTCATATTCACAATCAACTAATGTAACAGTGGTTGTTTTATATAACAATTCATCTGTAACCAAGCAAAAACATATTAGCAGTTTTTTCCAAAAATGTAAAACTGAATTAACTTGGACAATTTCTAAGTGTTCCAGTTACCATGTAGACCAAAAAGGCCCTTTGCTGGCACCTGGTGGAGGTTTTTAAAATAGATACTCTCACTGTTACGAGCGTCTGAGGTAAATGTCCGTTCATGAAAGTACTTCTGAATACAGAAGCCATGCATCATGCAGTGCTAAACCTTACCATGCTAACATGGGATTATTTACTGCTGTTGATAAAGTCCAAACAGCAGAGAACACTAGACCATATATGTATGTATGACCTATTAACATATACATACATACATATATGTATACACACACACACACACACACACACGTACGTTAATAGGTCATACTGGCTTTTTTTCCTACTCAATATTTACTTAACCATTACAGTATTTTCAGTCTGCATGCAATAAAATTAAATTTTACCTTCTCCCAACATAAGAAACAAGTAATTAAGTGTCTGTAGTACATTATTCAAAAGAAACAAGTTTATCTTTTAATAATACTCCTGTGCTCATTTAACCCTTTCATTATCCAAAGTTGACAGTTAGATGCAACAATACATACATGCTA
>NW_017728996.1:32306668-32308911 GCF_001723915.1 Gavialis gangeticus
ACGTACGTTAATAGGTCATACTGGCTTTTTTTCCTACTCAATATTTACTTAACCATTACAGTATTTTCAGTCTGCATGCAATAAAATTAAATTTTACCTTCTCCCAACATAAGAAACAAGTAATTAAGTGTCTGTAGTACATTATTCAAAAGAAACAAGTTTATCTTTTAATAATACTCCTGTGCTCATTTAACCCTTTCATTATCCAAAGTTGACAGTTAGATGCAACAATACATACATGCTAGCTAATTCATAAAAAAGTCAACTAAATACAATAGCTCAACTATTTTTCAGGTATCACTAACCAGAATTCTTCAAACCCAACAGTTAGGGGAGAAAAAGAGGTCAAATACCCCCAAAAGCTTTTTTTGTTCACAGCTCTAGAAAGCTATGCTTAGTTTTTAGGCAATTTATTTTCCTCAAGTCTCAAGATTTGAAAGAAAGCTGGAAGGTTTCATTTTTTACAGAAGAAAAAGTGGTTCTATAAGCACCTTAACATTTATTAAATTTTAATTCAAAGAAAAATAGCATGTTAAATACCTACCAGAGAGCAACTGTTTTCAAAACAAGATCTGAGGGATGGTACTAGCTCAATGTTTCCCCCTCCCCTTCTCCATGCCTATACAATTTTAAATATTGTTTCTCCTATACTTATGGTAAAATGGGAGAAAAAGTAAGTTGACAGTAGTTTCACCAGCTAGGGTGTCAAATTTAACCCAAATGTCATGACCTCCCTTTGTCAACTTACCTATTTAAAAAAGGACCTCCATTATGGCCTAGTTGACCAGAATTATATGGCTCTTGATGCAGAATTCTGGCCTGTTGAAGTCAATAAGAGTTGCTAAAGAAGATCAGTCTTTTTCAAATATCATATTCAGGAGTGTTTGTAACACTGATAATACTGGTCAGTGCTACTTTATTTGTCATATAGTTGTGCACAACACGTACAGGGAGGCAGTCTCCAACACTAAACTGCTCTATAAGTAAGTAGTAGTCATTTATACCAACCAGTATTCAGATTAAGGAGAGTTGCTTTAATAAATTTTCACTCTCTCACATGCCTGGTTTAAAGCTCATCTACCATGTTTATTCAAATCCAAGATGAGGTTATTTTCCCCACTAAACAGAGAAAAGAGCCCCAAGCCTTGGATCTGGGTACAAGTGTTGGGGAGAGAAGGGGCAAGAGAATTAGCTACCCAGATCTTCGCAGCATCAAGTGATACAACCATGTCTGGGAAGGGCTGTAGGTACACATATAAAGATGGTGCATTTGATGCCAAATTGTTTGCTGCATTTGCTGTAATCAAATGAAATAGTCAGGACCTCATCAAAGATTACTGTAAGGAAAATAAAAAATCCCTGCTTGCCTCAGCAGCAGCAGAGAACTCACTGGAGAGGGACAGGAAAGCCATGAGGGATCTGGGGAAGATGAAAGGGGAGATGCGTTTTTCCAGCAGCTGCTCAGTCGCGATCGAAACATGCCACAGCTGCTTGGAGCTTCTGAGCATGCTCCCGAGCCAGGGCCAGAACCTGAACTGGGGCACGAGCTAAAGGCCAGGGGAGAGGGGTGATGGCACATCAGAGATGGGCGTGAAGAGGAGTGAGCAGGAAGCTTTAGAAAACACAGCCCCAGGAAAGACATAGCTGGGGAGACAGGGACCACTCTGGAGAGAATGGAGCCAGCTGCTGGATGGCAGCCAGGCTCTGAAGCGTAACAGTAACCCAGGGACATTGGCAGCTGACCCGCAGCGAAAAGGAGCAGCATAAGTCGGCCAAAAAAAGAAACTTCACCACAAAGGAGCCGGTCGCAGGGTGAAGAAGGCTCTGTAAGGTCCTGTGGTTTTTTTCCTTTTTCCTTTGTTTGGATGGGAGGAGGAAGAGCCTGGTAAACTGCTGGACAGACAGACCCCACCCCTGAGCATGTTCAAGACCCAGATAGGTCAAATCAGGACCGAGCAGAAGCACCCAAGGATAGGGCCTTCAAGGCCAGTAGAAACCAGTGTGGCTAGGAGTTGTTTTAAAATAAAACAAGTACTGTGCCTGCCAGGAAGGCAATGGCTCCACTAAAGTGAAAGGCCTTAAAACTGCAGGCGGAAAGTTCTGCCTATGAGTGGCCAAGCCTCCTGAAGCAGGAGAAGGGGACTTGCCCTGTTTTCTTTGTTTTATATGCACAAAGCCCCAACAGAAGGGCTATGAAAGTCCAAGTGGCTTCCCTTCTGGGAAGATGGGCCAGAGCCCGTACG
>NW_017728996.1:32308922-32312923 GCF_001723915.1 Gavialis gangeticus
GGGAAGATGGGCCAGAGCCCGTACGAAGTCAGAGAACGAGTGTCCCTAAAGATCTTGAGCAAGACTAAAGCAGCAACATCAGGGGGGCACACAGCTGGGGTACTGGGGAGGCTGGAGCCCCAGAAGACAGAATAAGCCCAGCACATCCATTGGTAAGCTACCTGTGAAGTTAAGTTCTTCCTGATCCTAATGAGATCAAGTCATGGCAGGTGAGAATCAGGTAGCCCATGGTGTCTTTAACTCTGAAGAATATTAATTTCCATGGCACAGTTAAGCAGGGCACAGGGCCACCAGGCTCCAAGACCCTATCACGTGCAGCACTGACAACTACTGCAGGGTAAATGGCCTTAAAAAAATGTACAACGCTCAGCAGAGTGATGCAAGTCCATGTTGGACGCACATGTCAAGTGATTCCATCATAGTCTTATAACTGTCCAGAGGAAGTTGACAATTAATAGAGGGCATAGCACTCCTGTCCAAAATTTCAACCCTGCAGCAGTTAAGGTTTCCTTCAAGATCTTCCATCCAAACATTGACCAAGAACCAGATTAAACTTCTTATTTATATCAAAAGGAACAAGTCATATCATCTTTAATCAATGAACTGAGCCAATTAGTTCTTGTTACCATATGATTCAAGTTACGAAAACTAGCAGATCTCTTCCTCACACCATTTTTGTTCAGAGACTGAAAAACAAAACAAACTTCCTCATATTTCAAGTCTTTGTTTCTTACTTCTGAACATTATTTCAGTTCATAGACTGGTTAACAAAAAACTGACACACAGAAATAGCTTTTCTGTGCCTGAAGAGAAGGTCATTACCATAGAAAACTGGGTTAACACACCAGCACTGATTCTACATTCTTATACAGTAAGTTACATGAAAGCAGTGGTTTGACTTTGACAACAAGTATGTCCTGCTTAAATTTCCTTTATTCTTTTAATTTATTTTAATTACCAATCAATTATAATAAAACCTGTCAGAATTACTTATTTAAAACTAAATAAGTTAATTATAAGAAAAAGGCATCATTTAAATAAAATCAAAATTTAAGTAATCAAAACTATTCTTTTTTAAGGAAAAATATTTGTTTTATTTATTCTGCTTTGCTTCCTTACTTTTTTTTGTTGTCTCCCCCCCTTCTTGCATTGGCCTGCCATGGCCTGAGGTCAGCATAACTCACTGGAAGCCCTTAATTTTGTCTATACTCGTATTTTATTCTTCAAGCTGATTTTTTAATATCAGGGACACTTTCAAACTTAGTTCCAGTTATACACCAAATCATAACTGTGTACAGAATGAGACTGCAAAGGTGTCGCACAAATCCTACTAAACTCACATTTGTTCAAATTATTGCTTCAAAGTATCTTTCCCTTTGCCTGTTACTAGAGTGCTCTGAATCCTTCAAATGGCCTTCTTTCATCTACTGCGAACAAACTACTTGCCTTTTCTTTCCAGGAACTTTACCTCCTACTTCTATCTTACTAAATTCTCATCTACCTTACTAAATTCTCATCTAGGTTTCTTTCCACCTATGAGATCAGTTTCCACCACTCACTTTGAGGTTTTCAACAAACACCTTCATATTTTCTTCCATGCTTTCCTTCACACTAATGCAATTTACGACTCTGTGTGTTGCCAACCAAAAATGTGATAAATTGGAGGCTGCCAATATGCTCAGACCTCCTCTTAGGTCAACTACACAATCTCACCATTTCCTTGAACTGTCCACCTGTATCCATTAACAGCCTCTTCTTGCAACCTCCTTGGGCAAGGACTTTTTTGTTCTGTAACTTTACAGCCAAGCACAGTAGGCTTCTGATCTATCATTAGAAACTACAGTAATATAAACAAGGTCACAATTTGATCTGCAGAATCTTTAGTAATAAGCTCTGGGTTTGAGAAGAACCCTGCATTGTTTTCCAAGCATGCCACACTTCTATAATAAGCACAATATACATGGAAGTTAAGGCAATTACATTATACCACTTTTACAGTTATTTTTAATAGGAATCTCTTGAAGTGCCTTTCAGACTAAGCAACGTTTGTAATTCTTTTGTTACCATGTTAAGTGCATGTGTTTACCCAGTTTCAGAACAAAAGATAGTATTTGTCTTTCTGTATTATGTTATGGGAGTGATGATGAGAAAGATCCAATTGGTAGTTGGCCTTGTTATCAAATTTAACTCAAAAGATGTACACTGTCTGCAATTCACCCCTTTCAGTTACATCAGTGATGTCCAACTGGCAGCTTGTGGGTCATGTGTGGCCTGTAAGAAATTAAGTTGAAGCCCCCAGGCTCCTGCTTGGCCACTGATCCCTCCATTACTCTGGCTGCAACAGCAGCCAGAGTCTCCAAGCTCCCCCTTCCCAGCTCAGGTGTTTGCTGCCTGCCCAACCCTAGGGAGCAGGACAGTGCACTTCAGTGTGGCCAGCCAAGATGAGAACAAGCTGAGGGAGAGCCTGAGGCCACACAGACAAGCAGTGCAGGGCATACATGAGGTGATGCTGTGGGGAAAGGGAAGAGAGACCATACAGGTGCACACTGCAGTGACAGGGGGTGGAGCGTGGGAGAACAGTGACACTGGTAGGGGAGCCTGAGCAGCATGTGGCCTAGAAAGGCTCAGAGCCCACCTTAGGGCAGCCTGAGGGGTGTTCAGCCCGCAGCCACTCAGAAGTTGGACAACCTTGAATTATTTACTGCACTTAATTATCTCTAACATTTAGTAAACTGGTGGATCCTGTTTACATTTAAACCATTTATTTGCTGACTTTAGCCCTAGCTACAGCACAACTGGCTCCAATCTACCTATTCAGTTTTTAGTGAATAACCTAACTTAACTCAATTATTGTCATATCTTAAATGTTAAATCCAACAAATACATCTGCCAGAACCTAGTTTTTAAAAAGCCAAATAATATCTCCATAATATTTCTCCTTGATATTTGCTACTCCTTGTTAGTTTTCATCTTAAAAAGAAGTATCTTATCCCTCAAAACCGGGAGAAAAGGGAGTAAAATGTAAACTTAAAGCTTCAGTTTAAAATTTTGGGTCCTCCTCCACCAAAAAAAGACAATTTAAATGCACTTTTTTGCAAAGAGCTTTAAATATGAAAGAAAGCTAATATGAGAAGCCCTGTTTAACTTAGTAGGGTCAATTTATCAGTCTACTGAAATAGGTACTGCGCTTTTGACAAACTGATCTCAATCCGGCGGGGTAGGGGGCTTAAAAAAAAAAAAAAGTATTTAAAGAAAACACACTGAAATAAATTTGTGTAGAATTAAATTTGAAATATGACAAGGATTAAGATTCCATTGACTAAGTAAAATCATTTAAATAAACAAATATACTATCATAAGTGAACCTTGAAGAGTTAAAGGAGTTGGTGTCTTTAATCATACAAGTATTAGAAAGAATACTTATTAACATCTCTTTTGTTTAATAAATCAGTTTTAAATACGTTTTGATAGTGGAAAAACAAATTTTATGCCTCCAACATCTGTGATTTCTACATAAGTGAGGAGACCAATTTAAAAATGCTGGCTTTACATTTTTAATGAATTCCAGTTTCCATCCAATTTGAGAGATTAAGTAGTATAGTAAATTAAAAAAAAAAATCTAAAACAAAAATTAAATCTTAAGACTGAATAAATATTAACTTATGTATTTTCTAGGATTATCCTCCTGGTTAGGATGAAAAATTGCATGCAAAGATGATATGTAGCTACAAGTCAACATATTTTAATATTTACACCATCCAACAAGAATTTCCCTTGGAGATTACCAATGTGAAACAATTTAAAGAAATCAATGTTTCCTGCTGCTGATTTAAAACAAACTAAAACTGGTTATTTAAATTGCAGTGATGTAAATCAAACCATTCTGGTGTCAGAGAAACCTGAATATTTACAGGCGACCCTCGCCATTCACGGGAGATATGTTCCTGTGATCCCCGCGAATGGTGAAATCCGTGAATAGGGCATTGTGTTCATGAACACAG
>NW_017728996.1:32312934-32314165 GCF_001723915.1 Gavialis gangeticus
GTGAAATCCGTGAATAGGGCATTGTGTTCATGAACACAGTGCCCCTGGCGGCTGGGTGGGGGGAGGGTCAGCACGGCTCTGGCGGCAGCACGGTGGTGACAGAGGGAGCCTGACGGTAGCAAGCACAGAGCTCTCAAGGAGAGTAAGTGTTTAAAGTATATTTAAACTGCGGGTTCAGCATTTGCGAATATCTGAAACTGTCAATGCTGAACCCACGAATACCAAGCATTACTGTGGTTATTTTGTTTGTGATAAAGTCAATTTACAGCTTTCAATACAAGTTCAGATGTTTCTTTTATGACAGTCACCATAAATAAAGTTTTTATGACATCTATCTACCCTCTCTCAAACTGCAGTACAACCATTAAGGAAATGAATCAGGTCAAAATGTTAATGCATTAAAACATGATAAACATTTAACAGCAAACCAGTGCACCTCCAACACTTTATTTCAATCCAGAACATGGAGAATTGTAAGATGTAGTAATTTTCAGTAAGAAGGCGCAACAGCCTGACCTTAATTTTGATGGACATAAATTAAGTTTGTTTTTTTTAACACTTATGTTGTATCCATATGAACTTGATATCACTTATGTCTTCAAATGAATAGAAATGTTAATACCAGAACACCTACCAGACGGTTTTCATCAAACACTTCAAAAAGAAGCCGGTGTTTCTGAGGATTAACCTAGGAAAAAAGATGGTAAATATTGTTAACTACTGGTTAAGCCAAGATATTTGAGAAGTCTCAGTGTTTGTTTTTGCTAAGCAAATACTCTAAGCTTAAACTAGAATAAAAGCAAGCCAGGACTTCTAACATGGCTAACTACCTCTCTTAGCCTGGAAATAATAGGAAGTTAAAAGATCTGGTACCAAAAGGACAATTCCTCACAAAATCCTGGTCAAAAATTCAGATGAAGATTACAGTTAAATACAACGAAGTAAGATTAACATCAAGATTGACATCTACCGCATAGACTTCATTTATCTAAACCACAGCATAAAATACATATCCAAGCTAATTATAAACCATCTTGCTCAGGTAATACACCTAGCCATGACAGCAAGGAGCTCCAACATGGGCCAAATTATTTTTGTCTTCTATACAATTACCACTGAATATTAATTTAAAAAAAGTAATTACTATAGTAACTGTGGTTCTTCAAATGGATTTGCCTACATAGTTCCACATTTAAAACATGTGCAACACCCCCTGGATGTACAAGCAGTT
>NW_017728996.1:32319165-32321085 GCF_001723915.1 Gavialis gangeticus
ATATTAATTTAAAAAAAGTAATTACTATAGTAACTGTGGTTCTTCAAATGGATTTGCCTACATAGTTCCACATTTAAAACATGTGCAACACCCCCTGGATGTACAAGCAGTTGCCTTCTAAATAGCAATATATATTAAGGCTGTACTTTATCCTGTCTTTGTGTTTCTTATATATCATTTGTTCCAAAAAGATTAAAATGTGCAAATGTTACTCAAGCCTCCTATCAATTCAAACTCTTGGGTAGGGCTTCAAAATATTTAAATTTGATTCTTTGATTATTTTTATTTTTTTTCTCTCAGCCTCATTTGAACTGAGTTCCCAATACTACCTACAAGGTGAGCAGAAGGAGTCTCACTCAACTGCAGAGTAAAACATTGCTCTCTGGAATCAAATATATGACCTAGCTGTTAACTCGAACTAGTAATGCTTCACGAAGGAAACATCTGAACATTAGGGCCAGATTCCTCTCACAGAGAATTATTTAGGATATGCTGTCAAAGATGAAAATGATGATAGAGCAAATGGCAGCAACATTTTGACTCGCCACATGCCAGTCCTTGCAACCCAGCCATTGCTACAGACCATGCATCCCCTGCTGCGCCTCAGCTGTTCCAGTTCTGTGTAGAGAGACTGATCTCTTGCTCCTCTAAATTTTCTCACTACATCTCTCAGAGTGGCTTTTTTCAGGGAGCAGAGGCTGAAGCTGCAGGTGTGGGGAGGGGAGGGGGCAGAAAAAAGCAACTCTTGGAACAGAGCTGGACTCTCAGGGAGTGGGCAGCCAGGGCATTAGCTGGCCATCAGTAAAATGCAGAATGTGGAACTTGGGCTGGATTCCATAACTAGACTGCAATAGGGTTTCAGTGTGGGCTGGATACAATCTCTTTGTAGGCCAGACCTGGCCTGTGGGCCAGAGGTTACCAAACCCTGGGGTACAGGGCTTTTATGAACCAGGATCTTTGCTAACTGATAGAAAGGATAAAGAATCTGACACAAATACAAGGTAATATAACCAGAACAAAAGAATGCAAGCTATACACACAGGATGGGAGATTGTCTTGGAAACCACCAACATAGAAAATGACTTAAAGGATCATTGTAATCAGCTCAGCAAGACCCTTCAGTGTAATGTAATGGAAAAATGAATAATGCAGGCTTTGTCATACAAAGAAGATATATCATATCATGAAAAAAGTGATCTTTCTTTCTACACGATCTACTAAAGCCATGAGGAAAATATTGTATTCAATTGTGTTCCTTACTTTAAAAGCAGTGGTTTTCAATTGCGAATCCCTCTGGAAATTTCAAATGGAGTTGCAGACCCCTCTGAATTGTAACTGTGGGTGTTCACATATTTTTTTATTTATCATAGTCATCTTTTGTGGACCCCTTAGACAGTCCACAAACCCCCAGTGGTCCACTGACCATAGGTTGAAAAACACCGCTTTAAAGAGAATGTAGAAATATCAGAATGTCAAAGGAGGGCTATAAAGAAAGCCAAAAGATTGGGAGGGAGGCGGCGGAGGAGAAACAAGCCCAACGATATCAGATTTAACAGAGAAAGTTGTGAGTGCAACCTGCCTTCCACCATTCTGAGGCTAGCAGGTTAGAGAAAAGCCTACCACTGTGTCCGCTATCCATCTCCAGTATCAGAACTGATGACTGATGGGCCAAGACCTGGGCCATGACTGAACCACACTGTTGTCTAGTCCCATAGCATCCAGCTCAATAGGAGATCAGAGTTGCTATTTTGTGCTACAACATAGCAAGTTGTGAAGAATACAGCTTTAGTAATATAGCAGAACATCAAACAACAATACTCCAAAGAACCTCAGAGTCAGTCAACTACACATTGCTGCAAATTGCTTCTATAGTGCAGTTTCTCTCTTGTAGTTCTATAAAAGGGGGGGGGGGGGGGGGGG
>NW_017728996.1:32321136-32321556 GCF_001723915.1 Gavialis gangeticus
AAATACACATTGTTGTAATGTGTTTTTATTGTGCATTTTTTTTTTTGTTGTTTTAAAAAGGGGGGGGGGGGGAGGGGGTTGTTTGTTTGTTTGCCCTTTTTGGCCAGGAAATCCCTTGTGAGAGTTTAAAATACCTCTGTCCACAGCCAGAGATTACACTTTAACATAAGGAATTTATAAAGGTAACTTGTAACCACTTAAAAGTGGAAGAAATAGTTGCTGCTTAGGACAGCCCACCAGCTGTTACAGTGTAATTATTAACTCTTCATGCTCCTGTAAGAGTACAAACTAACTGTAAATCTAACCCTGAGTGAAGCAGGATAAGAGTATCCAGTTTTGTGATCTCTTGCATCTCTAGGGAAGAATGCAGAGATAACAGTTACATCCTGCTGTTACAAAGCAGCCATTTCTTTCTTTTCT
>NW_017728996.1:32326556-32337187 GCF_001723915.1 Gavialis gangeticus
GAACCCTTTTTTTTTTTTTTTTTTTTTTTTTTTTTTTTTAAATATAACTGCGCAGGAGTCAGCCCCACATAGTGCAGTTGCTCAGCTTCTACTATATTCAGTGTGTTCCAAGTAAGTATTTTGCAGATTACATCTTTTGGTTGTAACAGTAATGTAATCAAACTTTAAAAAAAACCCACTTACTCTGAATAAAAGCTCCTCATTCCACTTTGGATTCAAGGTCTACAGAGAAAAAAAAGAGATAACATTTTGATTAATGAATTTGTTCAGTACAATACTGCATCCATTTTGTTTCATATGACAATCTAGTTACACATGAAAAAAATAAGTTCTCACTTTGCTGGTATAAATCAAACACTGCAGTGCAGAAAGGAAACAACTCGCCCAACTGTTGATAGATTCTGGCCCGTTCACATGGAAAAAGTGCAGAAAAAGCTCTGCAGCATGGTATGCTACTGTTACCTATATTGAAGACTGACAATCTGGAGTGTATGCTAGATCGGTAAACAACTTTCCCTTCCAAATCCAAATGATTTTCTATATCTTAGCAGTCTTAAAGTATAAAGCTTCTATTTTTTCCCCTCTAGGTACTTGTAACAGTAGTACTTTTGAGTGAGCTATGGTAGATGGCGAAGAAGAAGAGGTGAACACTTTCCACATAAGCCCCACAATGGAGCCAGGGCCTTCTACCAATGACCTAGCTTTAAGACTGCACCCACACCACACTTTTTCCTTGATACCAAGATATTTACTGGAAAACCAATGCTCTAAACAGCCTCAGAACTATCATTGGTATATTATACAACAACATTCCTTCCTTCTGTTCCCCTCTCCCTGTTCTCCCTTACTAACAATCATATTAAAACCTCAAGTTTCCCTTAGTCTTAGCTTTTTCTCTGGATTCTGATAAAAATAAGGACAAAGAACGAAAAGACTAACCTTTTTAATAGTTTTTGTTTGAACACTGGTAAGTATTCCATCCACTGGATCATATACCGTCACTTTCACATAAGGATCACTGGAAAAAATGGTAAGCCGGCTGTTAGAAATGCTGTTTGTCAACATTATTTTGAGTTAATTTTTTATATTTGTTAATAAGTAAAAAGCATGAAATGGAGGAATCTTATTACTTTTCAAACAACAAGGCTTAGCTTAAACTGCATAATGGAATTTGTCTAATATCTGCTTTAAGAGGTTTAACTTATTTAAGCACAAGTGATTCAGCCAGTATATATTAACCACTCTGTTCCATGATCTGCACCCCACTGTAGTTTGGCTCAGTTTCTAAACATTTACGTAAGTTTGTGAGACAATGGGATCAAAACACATGTGGCTCCATGTTTCCAAACAAGTTATTTTTCCAATTAATATCTTAGTATAGGATAAACTTACCATATTTACTTGAATATGGTAGATGAAGGTGACCCTAAATTTAAGAAGACTCCCCCAATAATTAGATTGTATAGATGAAAATTGTATACATTAGTATAAATCTGTTATTATTTTCCAGGTATATAGTCTAATTATTGAAGGGTTGTCTTAAATTCATTCCTGCCACAACAGGGAAAGCAGTGGCAGGGGGTGGGGAAGGTCAGACAGCCCCTTTGCTCTCTGCCCCACTTCTTCACCCTACAGCCTCCTGAACTCCTGCCACCTGCAACTCCCACCCCACAATCTCTGCCCCCTCTCCCTTTACTGTCAAACTGTTTGGGCTCTGTTCCCTCCTAGGTCACGGAGCATAGCATGTGGAAGCACAGCCTCTGCTGGGCCACACAGCAGTACTGGCACAGGTTTCCCTGTATTCCAAGCCTGGGAAGGAATCTAGCCTGAGCCAGAGCACAGCTGTGCCTGACAGCAAAGGCAGGGAGAGGAGGAGGAAGGAACTGCAGAGGGCAAATGGAGGGAGGGGGGCAAAAGGCTGCTATGGCTTTGGCTCTGACCCAGCCCCTCCCCTCAACTTTGCATATAAATTTAAGTTGAAGGGCTATTTTCCACCCATGTTGATTGGGGAGAAAAACCTCATCTTAGATTTAAATATAGTAGTTCTCATGTTAGTCTCTGAGTAGCACTTTTAAAATACATCTTGGCTACCCAGTTTTAGGTACATGTATGGATCAATCAGCTGGACTTACAGTATTTTCATAGATAATTACCCAATTCTGGTCTCATACAGGTGTTAGCTTCTACTGAAAGAGCAGCAATTCTGATAGAAACATATAAGTATTCAAATGCTCATTCAATTTAATCGCAGGGGAAACGGGCCCCCCCCATGAAAATGATCTTGCAGGTTCAATTTGGATGATCTCCTCTATGACAAACTCTCTTGCAAGAATAAACATCTATCTGCTCCCCTCCAGCTCTGGTCCAGGAGGGAAGTGGGGCAGCAGGGCAATGATCCATAGAGCATCCCCACCCAATCCTCACTCCCTATTTGCTCTGCAGGGCAGGGCTCCTGGTCTGAGGAGTTTGCCCCTCTGCTCCAGTCCTCCCAGACTTATAGGCTGCATGTAGGCCTGTGTAACATGAATCATGGGTATGCTGCTGCCAAACTTGGCCATTTTCAAAAGGCCTATGGCTAAGTGGTAACAGGAGGCCTGAAACCTGTCCTTGATTGATGTACCATAATGCCAGTGTTTGCAGATGTTGCAGCTGGCTTGGTCAGCAGAACAGAGAAAAGGATCCATCTGTCTAATTGGACACAATCAGTAAGAATAAGCCAGCCTTGTTAGCCAGGATTAAAACCACATTCTATCATGGAAAGGAGTGAAGAAGCCCTCCCTATTGCTGTTACTTTTGCAAAGATAAATTAACTAATCTGCACTTCCTTGGCCCATAAGAAAACTAGTTTAATCCAGTTCTGGAAGTTTCAGCGAAACAAACAACAACCTCTTTTCTACCTTGTACCCTATCACTGCACTGCCTCCCTTCAGCCTTTTTTCCCCTGCTCTTTTCCCCCTTCCCCTCCCCTTCACCTCTCTGCCTCACCTTTTGCTTCCTAATTCTACTTTTTTACCTTTTCATTGACACCTTGCCACACTTTTAGCTTCTTTCATTTCTTGGAGTCTCAGAACAGCAGAGACTCCCCATGCCTTGACCAGGGCTTCTGCCACAGTGGGCAGGTGGCAGCATCAGCTGTGGATGCCACCTGTAGTTTCAGAAGCCCTGGTGCAGAGCTTGTTGATGTAGTCCACAGCTGAAACTGATGCCCTCCCAACACAGTAGAAGCTCCTGCCCAGAACCCCAACCCAGAACCTGCTGGCAGCAGCAGCCATGGACCCAGGCAGGAGCTACTGCTGCATCAGGCAGGTGGCAGCATCAGCTGTGGACACTGCCAGCAGGTTCTGAAAAGAATGTCTGTTCATGGCCTCTATCCCAAGAGGTTGGTTGTTAAGTAACATCCTGGATGCACAGGTATAACATCCTTACTGCACTATAAAAAATGTGAGTGGATATGTTGAAACCTTATGCCTTGAAAGACTTGAAGGAAGAATAAGAGACAAGCGGCTGTTACATAAACAGAGAGATCTAAACTGAGACTAGTTAATACACAGCTTTCCATTGGAAAAATGAATCTGTCTGCTTTCACAAGCTAGTCTGTCAAAAATATGCTTTAGAATTACACAAGAGTCATTTGCCTGTTTTGAACATGTCTGAAGCAAGTCTGTTTTGCAAATCCAATATTCAGGTTCTGAATAGCTTTAATTAGCATGAACAGGTCTACCATAGGGACAACATCATAAGATTGCTGAACAAACATTTAAGTTGTGTTGAACAAAGCTGCCCTTCTTTAAGTATCAAGACCATGAATAAGAGGGAACTATGGCTCCATAAAAGAGGCAGTAGTAGAGAGAGGTGGGCTGTTTTAAAGGCAAATGCAAACATGCTGAAGGTGGTATTTTTCTGACATTACACTGAAATCACAGTAGGGCTAGAATAATGGCTTGTTTGCATGTGCCAAAACAGCTGTAAACAACACCAGTACTAAGCTTATTACTGGTAAGTGAGAGCTCCTAATCTTTATCTGTACAACAGGAAAGGCTAGTTTCGTGTCAGTCACCAACTCCACAAGGACTCCTACAAAGTATTTCCATTAATATATTCTGATTCGCATTCTGTCTCATTGTACTCCATCCTACTCTGATTGTCAAATTCACATTTGCAGACAGTTGGATAGTTTACCACAGGGGTGCTCAACTTGCAACCTGTGGGGCCTTGGCATCTAGCCCATGGGAATGCCGTGGGTCAGGAAATTTGGTGGTGGGGGAGTAGCGGCTACCCTCCCTCCTGCCAAATTCCCAAACCCCAAGCCCTGCATACGTGGTTGGAAGCATGTCATGCCCCCTTCCCCACAGCCCCAGGAGCTGGGCCATACCATGCCTCTTTTCCCCTCCCCCCACAGAGCTGGGCTGCAACATCCTTTCCCCAGGGTGTAGAAGAGCAGTGATGCATGTGGCCCTGAGTGTGGCGGTGCACCCCCTATGAAAAGGCACCACCGACACTGTCAGCAGTGCCTGTGGGCAGTCGCTGCTTGCCACCCCCGCCGCTGATAGCATCTGTGGATGGTCGCTGACCCCTAGTTGCTGCTCGCTAGCCCCCCTCAGCCCCGATTACCACTACTGCCACCACGCTCCTGCCACCAGGGGCACGCATTGTTCATGGAGAAGAGGAAGGGGGCATGGTATGGCCCAGCCTTGTGAGGTAGGGAGAGTGGGGGATGTGGCCTGACTCAGACTGGGTGTGTGGGACCTGGATGCCGGAATTTGGTACATATGCCACCCTCCTGTGGAACTGGGTCAAACCTCCTCCCCTCATGTGGGGCCAAGGTGCCCCCTCCATCCCCTCTGCCTGGACCTATAAGGCCCAGCCCCACAGGACCTGGACACTGCACTGGAACCACTGGTAGGATCCAGCCTGAGGTCAGACCAGGCACTACCCATCCAGCCTGCCACGGAAAAAGATTGAGGCTCACTGGGTTTACAACATCTGCAGAGCTGATTAATAGTGTAGCATGCCTTGGCCTACCATTTGAGCTTTGCATGTTAAATGCTGTTGCCATATCAAGCTGTAAAAGCAAAAAGGTAAGCATTTTGTCTGCCACTGGTATTGCTGGACTATTACTACTTTAGCCTCAGCCTTCTTAGAAGTAAGAGGTATATAGTACCCACTACTGAACAGGTTCAGCATGCACAGTACCAGTACAATCTTCCCACACCCTGCCCTGCTAATTCTTTCACCAAAGGAACAGGGGCATCTTCATGGTTAGGCCAGCCCCAGTTTAGTTTCTTTCTAAAACTGTCAATTAGTATATGTTTTGATTTTTATGGAAGGAGGTACAACTGTATTAAAACAGGAGTACTCTTTGATAGTCCAGTTAGTACAATCCACATTATATAGTTTGCATGAAGCCAACAATACAGCGTTGCAAATGAACCCACATATCCTATATCCTTACCTTGCTCCCAAGATATCCTTTTTGGCAAGACTAATTCCAGCTATAATCTTCACCCTCACAATTCGTGTATTTTCCTGAAATACAGAAAATAAAGCCGTGTTATTTATCAACAACAAATTTATAGCCATGTTAACCACTATGAGATTAAAAAACTCAAAAGATATTTGTAAATACAGGGTAGCAAAATCAAGAAAGCCTGCAAGATAATGAATACTCTAAGTCACAGAATGCAAGATAGATATTTCCTCTTCTATGTCCTGTTCTATGTTCTATGTGCATGTAGACAGGTAACATACTTCTACATATTTAAAAAATAACCATTGGACTACTAATCTTGAAAAGATCATGCTCAAGTAATGGTTTTGCAAAGCTTAACTAAAAATATTATGCTATTTTTTGTCCTGATTTATCAGGAGACAGGTAAAGTCCAGGACAGAGATAATAAAAACCAAAAACTTCTCTCTGGATTTCTTCAACTCAGGGGTGTAAAACATACAGCCCACTGGCTAATTTGGTCCTGCAGAGCCACACCTGATGAGACCTACAAGAAGCACAGTGCATGACCGTGGTGTGGAGCTACTTCCCAGGCCCCCTTGCTCTTTCCCCCTTCCCCCACCATACCTGATCTGGCAGCTGCTTCAGCCAGTCCCGCTCAGCGCACAGTGCTCGCAAGTGCCATGTGCAGCATGGGTCCTGGGCCAGTTGAAGCAGGTGCCACATGTGGTGCAGTTCAGCAAGGGTGGCCACCGCATGAAGCACAGCTGCTGCTCTGGCTAGGTTTCCCTGCAGGCAGTGTCCATTTCAGTTGCTCCAGGATCCACACTGCACTTAGCGTGGGGCCCAGACTGGCTGAAGCAGCTGCCAGATCAGGTAGGCCAAGGGAGGGAAAGGTCTGTGGGCCCAAGCCAGCCCATGGTCCAGCCCCATACCATTCATCCATTCCACAGGGTTGAGTGAGTTTGACAGTCCTGCTTTAATTAGTCCAAATATGTTTTAGTTTCCAGAATTACTACTCCAATATGCACACTTTTTGGCCAAAAAAAAAGACTGGCAGAAGCCAAATACAAAGTTTTAAAACATAAAGGGTTATTACAGTCTCATGAGGATGCAGTGTAAGGAGGTGTGAGACCACACCTATGCAGAGTATGAAGAAATTATTGTGAAAAAAATTCAAAATGGTATGAACACTATACATGCACTTTTATGGCTGTAATATTAAACTGAAGTAAGAACTTGCATACCATGAAAACAAGTCTGTTCTTGGCCATACTTAGAATTACATATGGTCAACTAAAGAGATGGTCTGTTGTTTTGGGGGTTAAGAGGCCTGGAGCTGAACAGTCTTATTTAGTTAGCCCTGCATGTGAAGTATTGAACTTAGCAATGCTCAGAAGTTGGAGACTCATAGTGAAGGAGGGTAGACAGCTTGTTTCTTCAGCAAGAAAAAAGACAAGCAGACTAGAAACTGTCCACAGGCTGTAGGCTGCAGAGGTGCTTGAAAAAAAGAGTTGATCTGATCTAGTTGGTTGAGTACAGCCATCAGCAGCAGGTAGTAAAATACCAGAGAATAGTGTTGCTACTCCAGTCTATCTGCACTGAAGGTGGGGATACGGCTACAGGGAGGCACTCAACAGGATTAGAATTTCCTTGAAGAGGAAATGGGTAGGAAGAGTCTAGAGAAGCAACAAGAGACAGGAACAAAAAAAGCCAGCTTTAGCCATTTTATATAAAATTCCTGGGTTGGAATCTCAGTTAGTGAGCACAGCTACTTGGAAGGGTTATTGGGATAAAAGACCATTAACTGCTCTCTTTAAGAAAGGGAGAAACTAATGTAGAACCAGCTAGAACCAACAATAAACCACCAGAGGCGGCACAGAAGAGAAGCTGAAGCAAGCTCACTGCAACTGCAAACGCAGCTGAGGTTTGTCTACTGTGAAGCAGAATATCTGACACCAAAACCACTAGCAAACTAAGGGCAGCACCAAAAAGCTGCCCAAGTAAGTTTACATACATACAGCTTCTGGCAACTCTGCACAGCTCCACTGCAGCAGCTGGGCTGGCAGGAGCAAGGTAAACTCAGAGTGCACCAGCTGCTGAAGACAAGGTAGCTGTTGGCACAGACAGGTCTACACATGCCTTTTACCAGCAGCCAGCTGAAGCCTTATTTCCTCAGAAAAAGCAGAGAGGAACAATTCTGCTGCTACAGGGAATCTCTGAATGTAGACACATTTGGTTTCATCAACAGAACCAGACTTCACCAAGTTGACTAAGACAGACCCAACCAATCCTAACTTCTGCTGAAAAGCTTCCATTGCTTTCCCATTGGAAACCACTTTCAAATGGAAATCAAGTAACCCAAACATTTAAAAATTAAACTGTAAACAATGGTGGATGCAGTGCTTACTTCTACTGGGAATTTTAAGAGGCAAGAACTTCCACCCAAGTTAAAAATTCTCTATTATTAATACACATTCTTACAATGATATAAATGGCTGGGGTACAGTAGCTTAAAGAGGAATAAATTTTGTACAGCTGTTAGTTATTTTTTACATGTCAAACTTAGGAAATATATAATGTTCTTGTGGATGAGAAAAAAAGCACCATTATGCTACCAAGGGGAAGGATCACTTACAAGAATACAAACTGTAAACAGAAAAAAAAATTAACTGAATCATTGACTAGTAGGGTTGGAAGAGAACTCTGGAAGTCATCTAACCCAGGGGAGTCAAACATGACCCATGACCCCACATGCTCACCCCAGCTCTCGGTGCTGCATGTGGTGCACAGGTTGGACTCAGCACTGCACACACAACACAAAAATCAGTCTGGGGCAAACACTGCATGTGGTACCCTGCTGGATCAGTCCTGGGTGCCAGCTCCATGGCTGGTCCAGATCAGGCTGTGCACTGTGTCCTACACTACAGTCTGTTACATGGGGTACCTGTATGCAGCATCCCAGACCAACCTCCTGAAGCACGGGGTCCCAGCCTGTGTGCTGCAGACAGCATGCACTCCATGTTGCACCACATGCCACATACACAGAATTTGCAAACTGCCTTGAAACCCTCATCTGGCAGCCATGGGACCATGTGAGTTTGACATCCTTAATCTAGTCTAGTCTCCTCACAGCAGAATCATCGCCAGCTAAACCACTGCAATCAAGTGTATACCTGTTATAAAAAACATCCAAGGATGAAGATTCCACACCCTCTCCAAATAGCCTGTTCCAATGCTTAACCAACCCCCTAGTAAAGTCTTCTTAATCTCCAACCTAAATTACCTTACTGAAACTTAAAACCTTTGCTTCTTGTTCCTTCCCCTGACAGAACAGAGTACACAGAGAATCATCTACCTCCATCCTCCATATAGCTACCCTTCAGGTATTTAAAAGCTTATAAAACCCCTCCTTCAGTGTGGAAATTACAATTACTGCGCTTGATTTGTACCTGATGCTTCTATTAATATACACTAGTATATCCCAGCCAACACTGCTGGCTCATATTCAGCTTATGGACCACTCCAACCTACAGCTCCCTCTCTGCAGTGCTGAAGCCTAGCCAGCCATTCTCCATGCTGTATTTATGTATTCATTTATTCCATCCCAAATGCAGGACGTAGCACTTGTCCTTGTTAAATTTAATTTAATTGATTAAACAGAAGAAATGGTCTGAAATCAAAATCTAAAGTTGGTCTGAAACTTAAATGATACTGTAGCAGGTTGTCACTCAGTTCTTTATTTTTCCTGGGGCAAACCTGTCCCCACAAGGAAAACAACATGCATAGCAATGCAAGCACTTTAATAAACAACCATGCAATCAACAAAGGTTCCTCCGAGTCAAAGAGAGAACACCACAGCTCAGGGATGTCTCCTTGGTGCTGCCCTCTTCCTTCTCCCTCAGAGCTTTTATCTTCCTCCAGGCCAGGCATTCATCAGCTCCCCTACAACCCCTGCTCCAAGCAGGGAGGCTATCACTTAATGGCCTGCAGCTGTGCTCCTGCCCCCTAGCCATACACAGTTACAGATCCCCTCCTAGCCCTACTCTGCAAAGTATCTGCAACTCCACCCAAATTGGTATTACCCAACAATTTGCTAAATATGCACGCAATGCCACCCTCCAAATCGTTAATAATGATGTTGAACAATACAGGAACCAGGATAGACTCTGGAAAACCCGACTCATGACCTCCTCACATCCAGCCATTGACAACTACTCATTGAGCACAATGGTCCAACCAGTTATGTATCCCCCTTACACTAATTTCATCTAGAGTGTATTTCCTTGACTTGTTATTGAGAACATTGTGGTTGTGAATGAGAGTGTTAAGTCTTACTAAACTCAAGGTATATCATGCCCCTGCCCCCCCCATTCACAAAGCCCGTCACCTTGTCATAGAAAGAAATAAAGCTGTTCAAACATGATTTGCTCTTCTCATTTAACAGGACTTAATTTGTGAAGTAAAAAAAAAAAAAAACAAATCTCAAAACCCTCAAAAAACAAAGCCCCCCCCAGCCAAAACCATTAAATACTTCTGCCTCCTCCATACCATTCATTACTAGATTGATTTATGTGCTTAGTAACAGACCTACACTTTCCTTAGTCTCCCTCTTCCAACATAGTTGTAGAAACCATTTTTATTGTTTTTAACTCCCTTGCTACTTGCATTTCAAGTCATGCTTTGACCTTTCTCCCTGTACACTTGCACACTCCCTATTCTTATACTCCTCCCTAGTAATATGGTCAAGTTTCCTATCAGGACTCAGTGGTAGGAATCTCAACCTAGCTAGGAATTTGAATGCAGAAAAACAGCTTGCATTCCTTGTATTCTTCATGGGTGTACAGTTGCTTTGTGGACTCCTCATTCTCTCTTCCACCTCTTTGTATTTTCATATGCCTAGATATACTGGTCTGCTTGGGCAAATAAGCCCCATGAACACTCAGGTGGTGTCTTCATTTTTACCACTGCCATCTCCCTCTATAGATGTAGCATGTAGTTATTTAGCCTTTCCCATTATGCTGAAGTTTGTCTGTTGTCTGCTTCTTAAATTACCAGCAGCACTGATGCATTTGGACCACCTGTCTTCTATTTACTGGGCTGCTGCATAGGAACTCCATTCATCTGTGGATTGTTGTAAATGATGGATGAAAGAAGTAATAAGCTCTGAGCTACAAGAAGTATT
>NW_017728996.1:32342187-32353814 GCF_001723915.1 Gavialis gangeticus
AAGTAATAAGCTCTGAGCTTCAAGAAGTATTTTCTCTCTCAACAGAGGTAAAACCTTTCTTGTTTCGAAGACCTGTGCAAATATGAAGGCAAAAGTGCCAAACAACAGGATTAAGAAAACTAAACAAACAGGCAGGGGAGATGAAACAAACAGCAAAGCTTTCAATAGTCTCCCACAACATTCCTGGGAGCAAACTAAGGAAATACAGATTGGATGAATGGACTGTAAGGTGGACAGAAAACTGTCTGGATTGTCAAGCTCAAAAGATAGCAATCAATGGCTCAATGTCTAGCTGGCAACTGGTATGAACTGGAGTGCCCTGGAGATCAGGCCTGGAGCCAGTTTTGTTCAATATCATCATCAATGACCTGGAAGATGGGATGGAGTGCACTCTCAGCAAGTTTGCAGAGGACACAAAGCTGGGTGGAGTAGTACAGTGCAGGGAAGGGCTAGGATTCAGACTGACCTAGGAAAATTTGAGGACTAGACCAGAAGAAATCTCATGAAGTTCAGTAAGCGTAAATGCAAAGTCCTGCACTTTGGGATGGAAAAAATCCCATGTACCAGTACAGGCCAGGGACCAACTGACTAAGCAGAAGCTCTGCAGAAAAGGACCTGAGGGTTAAAGTGGACAAAAGCTGAGTGTGAGCCAGCATATTTATTCATTGCAAGCTCAGAATCCCTGGAGGTATAGAGGCTAATGTGCAATGGGTAAAGTAGTTCTCTCCTTCAGGGCTGAGTCTTGTCCAGCAGTAAAAAACTGGAAGTCTGATAGGTTCTTCATGGTTGCACTATTGTTTTTTCTGTTCTTGTATGTGCAAAGGAGCATTTACTTGCATCTAGACATGATAATGGCTATCAGGCACAGCAACATGATACCAGCTGGATCTGTGTTGGCAAGGAAAAACACCTAATCCAAAAAGCATGCATACCGAAGTGGGCAAAATCCAGCCCACGGGCTGAATCCGACCTGCCAGACACTTTCATCCAGCCCGTGACACCCCCCAATGAATTGCACCCTGCCCAGCCCCTCTGTCCATGAGGGTGGGAGTAAGGCACCCACATGTACAATCACCCAACATACCTTATTGGGCCTCACTCCCACCCTCATGCGTGGAAGGGCTCTGCCCAGCCAGGAACTTCTGGGGAGGGCTCCTGCTGTAGCTGGAACTTGCTAACTTGGGGCAGCAGGTAGGGAAGCAGCGGGGCTGGTGTGGGAGTGGAGTTGCAGCTGGGTAGAAGCGGGAGCACAGCATGGAGCCTACGCCAAGAGGAGCAGTGGAAGCACAGATGTCAGCAGGGCAGGGTGTGGGTGTAAGGGTGGGGAGTGTAGGGACTTCCAAGGGAAGTGGTGTTGGCTCCTACCCTGAGGGTCTTTAAGAAGAGGCTTGATGCCTACCTGGCTGGAGTCACTTGAGCCCAGTTTTTCTCCTGCCCAGGCAGGGGGTCGGACTTGAAGATCTACAAGGTCCCTTCTGACCCTACTTCTATGATTCTATGACCCCCCCTACACACTCCCCCCACATGGTATGCAACCCCAGCTGCAAATGTGGAGCTGCAGGCACAGAATCCCTGCAATAGAAGTGGCCAGGCAGGCTGTGCAAGGGTACATTCTTCGCCTCCATTGCAGCACTGGCAATCTCTATCACAGGGGCTCTGCACCATGTGCCTGCAGCTCCACACCTGCAGCAAGGAAGCCCCGCACTGGACTCCGTGGGGAAGCAGGGGGCAGGGCTCCCTCCACTCCTGGCACAGTGCAGGGACCTGCGCAGCAGGGGAGGCAGCAGGCTCCAGCACGGGGCTTCCCCCGCTGTAAGTGCTGGAACTGCAGGAGCGCAGCTCAAAGCCCCAACAACAGGGCAGGCTCTGCTCTCTCCTCCTGCACAGTGCGGGCTGGAGTCACGCCCCACCAGGCACCAACGCCAGGCATGAGTGCCCTAACCTCCCCACCTTGCTGCTGCTGGCATCTGGGGCTGCAAACCCTGGAGGTGAGTGTGTGTGTGTGTGGGGGGGGTCCCCTACAACCCCCTCATACTTCATACCCTGCCACCACAACCCCCACTGACATATACATACACCCCAACATACCCTATGCCCCCATACACAGCCACACCTTCTCACAACCCCCCCATACACAGACAATATAAAAGAGTGAGACTATTTTTGATTATTATGCAATTCCTTCTATATACAGACTACAATCACAAGTAATGACAAATATTTTTTGTAATGAAATTAAAATACATTAAAGGTAGCTATTTGACTTCTCCTGTATGATTTGGGTTTTTTTCTGGTTCCAAGATGGCAACCCCCACCCTCGCAAAAGCACCAATGCAGTGACCAGGGGGCAGGGCAACTGTCAAGGGACGAAGCTACCTATGCAGCCACCAACAGCTTGCCAAAACTTGTTAAGCAGCCCTCCACCCAAAGTAATTGCCCGCCCCTGATGTATACCTACCATTAGCATTCAGTCATCTCTAATAAATCGGTCCAATGGTAAGGGAGGTGTGGTCCTTGTATCATTGGGATAAGTAAGTGGACTCTTGGCTACAGAGAGGTCCTAGCACTTGAAGACATTTTGGCCCTCAGAGTCCTCACTGCTGCTGAGTCAATCTCATGGAGATTACCCCAGAGTCTGCCACAAAGTGCAATTCTATACTGGCAACCCCTGACAAGATCCAGTCCAGCTCCTTGTAATAACAAGCTATAGCAACTATCCTACAAGCTGATGTTGAGGACCCTTGCCTGCTTGTACAACCACGAGATCCTTCGTTTCAAAATAATACTGTAATACAGGGGTGGTCAACTGGTGGTATGCAGGAAGTCCCCAGGGGGTACGTGTGCATTGGAGCGGAGAAGGTTTTGCCATCAGTAATTCTGGGTTTGCTGTAGGGGACTCCCCCCCTGCCACTTCTTGATCTACCGCTGGAGGCTGGGGGACGCCCGCCCTTCTCATCGATTGGCCAGAGGACTCCATGCTTCTGGACTGGCTGCTGAGGGCATGCCAATGGTTCTCTGAAGTGTCACTGCTTTGTTGCTGTCTGAATTCCTGTGATTTCTTTGAGTACTTGCTGGCTTTTGCCTCTCCACAGAAGGTGAAAAAGTCTAAGGCATGTTTCTAGCTGGTGGACAACAGGCATCCTTGATGATACAAAGAAGTTGTAAAGACAAAGGGTTAAAGTAGGATTACAGGTTCTTGATCCCTGGGATGCCCAAGCAGAAAGAGTGCAGAATATGACTGCAGGTCATTATTTAGAAGTCGGTGGTCACATCTGGACACTGACTGCAGGGCAGAAGAGGTCAAAAAAGTAGCTAGAGTAACCTGCCCAGAAAGGGTGCAAAGGAGGGTGGAAAAACAGTGAGTAGACCAAGTGACTAACTAAGGAAGAAGCCAATGCCATAGGAAAGCCTGACAATTTTGCCCTCATGGGCACATCCAGACGTACACGCACGTGTGGTATGTGGTGCCCCAGGCCCCATCTGTGGCACCACAAACTGTAGGCACCACATATGCAGGTGATTGCTATGGCACTAATTTGCAGCACAGCAGGGGCGGTGGGTTGACACTGGGAGATCCCCATGTCAAAAAAAGCCTGTGCCTGAAAAAGCAGGGTGGCACAAATGGTGGCTACATGCACCACCCAAAACCAGAGCCTGGCTAGCCAAATCCATGCTCTGGCTGCTGGCCAGGCTCTGCGCACAGGATCCCTGCCACTGGAGCCCCAAAAAGCCCCCAGGATTCCAGGTAAGGCTGCTGGAGCCAGCCCAGGTGCTGGCCCCTGCCTCTCCTACCCCCCTGGGGCAACTTGCCATGTACTAGAGCACATGTGCATGAGCAGTCCTTGGAGACAAGTAGCAGCAGCACAACTATATGCCACTGCTATATGTTCCCAGGGAAACATGTGCATGCTCATCTGGACGTGCCCCATTTGTCCACGGGAACATGTGTCACTCTTGGTGTAGGACTAAGGGTTCTATCACATGTCAGGTGAAGGACTACTTCACTCTACATGATTTAAACCATTCTTGCATCCAAGTCCTTTGAGATCTACAGTATCATTTCAACAACAACAGTAAAAGTATCTTAGTGAATTAAGCCACACAGAAGGCATTTTCTATGCAGTGTGATGCAGGGAAGGGAAGAAGGCCATCACCACATTCAAGCATTAGTTGGCACAGAAAGTGCATCAATTACAAAGCAGAAACAGTTCTGGGGACAATCACTACTAAGTTCAGATGGAAAAGGAATAGGTTAATACCATCAAGTTAACTCTACCATTTCAGAAAACTGTAGGACATGCCAAACCAGTCTCTGTAAAGAAGCTTGTAAGGCCCATTTTCCCTTCCCAACACTCTTCAGTGGTGATGGAATCTGCCCTTCAGATTAGTGATATATTCACTTTGAATCTGCAGTTACAACATTTATAAATCAGGACTGTATGTTGAACTATGAACTCTGACAGGCATTTAAATTGCCACATTGTGTCCAATATCACTGCATCATATGCAGTATCATTCTAAGCATGCCTATATATATGGCTGACATTCATCTAAAAAGATTTTTTTCCAGAAATACAGTAGAATTTTGACAGAGAGAGAGAGAGATAGGGTCTATCATAGATTTCATGCAAAATTACTATGAGATGAAAATGTCTATAGCTACAAATACCTGGTTTTAATTCACAATGCAAAGTGTTCACAGTTTTGCTACCTCAACTACTCTACGACATTTACACAGGATATTAAAAGCTACCAAATCGGAATCATAAATTTGACTTAAAAGAAGTCAAATTCCTCAAGTAGTTATATACCATCCTCTTTTAAGTCATATCTAATAATCTGCCCTCACCCTAGTTCATAGCCAACAACTGTTCTGGGTAAACACATCCTGTTATTCTTTTGTTCCATTTACATAAGTCAAGAATCAGCTAGCCAAAGCTGAATCAAAGGATATTATAACAATGAAAACAGTGCTTTAGTTATCAGAAACACAAGAGACTATCCACTGAAGTTATTATGAATTAAGATCTTTATAACAATTATATATTCATTACAGGAGTTGATAAGCAGGAAGTGGGCTGTTGTGTCTCCTTTGCAGACAAAAACATGCCTTTCGCTTCGACAACCTAGACTTTAACAAGCCATATAAAATCAGTAAAGTATTTGCTTTTTCATACAAGTCAAAGAACATCCTTGACATTTTCCATTTAAAGAAAAAAAAATACTATTCTGCTTCTTTCAAATTTGAATACAGCTCTTCTGCACTGGGATGCTCAGTAACCCAAAAATTAGATATGGCAGTGTTTTCTAAACTTTTGGGGGTTATGCCCCGCAGCAGTCAAGTAAGCCACTCTTGGCTGAAGTAGGGGGCACAAGTCCCCCCTAAGAACTTTTTCTACAACCTGCCCAGGGGTGCACTATGCAATTTGGGAAATGGTGACTTATAGTGTCACAATACTTCACTCTGAAAGTGGTAAATAAGTGGCATTTACTCAAGTGTTAAACAGTTTATACACCTCAAATGATAAGAGAGTGTTTAAAAGAAAAAAACCTGACCGACTGATCGACCTCTTCCATTAAGGTAATTAAGGGGAAGAGTTGAACATGCTCTCTAAATTTCCCCTCAAGCAGTCCCCAGGAAAAAATACTAACATTGCTTGGTGTCTAAAATTAAAATGGTAGAATCTATGACAACAGATGTCTTCTTTGTACACCATAAAGAAACAAAAGGTCACTGGGTCAATTTTTTAATAAGTCTTAATAGATTACACCAAAACCTGAAAGCAGATGCACAGGTGACCCTAGCCACAATTCAACCAACTCCTCTTACTCTAGGGAGGAAGAAATAAAATATACGACTTACACAGTGGTGCCCAACATTTCAGCACCACAGGCTAGGTGAGCAGTGCCAAGACAATCTGTAGCTCGGCCACAGGCCTGATCCCACTGAGCAGAGCTTGGAATTTGGCAGTGAAGGAGCAGTGACTGTGTTAATTGCCTCTGTTCCACCACTGCCAAATTTCCAGACCCACAGGGAGCCCCACAAGCCAGATGACATAGCTTCGCAAGGCAGACCCAATACTGAAAAAGTATAAGTTTTCATGGCACACTTCCACCACTCTCCTGGCACACTAGTGTGCTGCAGGCTACTTTGTGAATCACTGAGTTAATGTGGGCACTGCCATGATTTAACTACTCCCAGGCTACATGTGGCATGTATGTCACCATTTGGACAGCCCTGCTCTGACCATAGCTGACAACTGGTGTCAGCCAGGAGTTCAACTGAATCACCATTAAAAGTGGTGGGATTTTTTTTTTTTATTTCACCACAGAAGAGATGGCTATTGAGACCTTGTTTACACAAAGGATTTCTATTAATTTTTCCACCTTTTGAAGTACTACTACAGCAACACATTTTAAAAATGATACTCAGGTCTACTATGAACACGGCTAAACAATACACGGCATACAAGTGGCCACCTGGAGCCTTCCTTACACTATAGCTCAATTGCTAAAGGAAAAAACTTACCAAAAAGCTCCAAAGTAGATTCAACCTAACCTTAAGAAGCCTCCCACTAACCATGTGACATGTGGGTCAAATGACGTCTCATTCCATAAAACTGAGAGAGAACTCAGCAGGTAGCACAGGACAAAGTGAAACAAAGTCAAACTAAAAACTCAGGTGAGGGAGTTAACAAAAATAATGCTATTTGGTGGAATTTGGCAAGAAGTCCTCTACTTAAAAAAAACAAAAACTTGTAATTTCAAGTTAGAGACTTTGGGTCTTTAAGTCTTGGCATCAGACACCTTTAAGGTAAATAGACTGCTCCAACTTCTGTTTGAGCCTAATGTGCATAAAATGAACTAGAGGTGCACCGATACATCAGTCCGATATCAAATCGGCACCAATACAAAGAAAATTGGCCCATGCAGCCGATAATTTGGCTGATAAACGCCCATGAGTGTGTGCAGCCGCAGAGCAGCATGCAGGCAGCAAGGAGCAGAGCTGTGTACAATTGGTAAGTCTGGCGTGGTGGAAGGGGAGGGGGGAAGAGGGGCATAGGGGGACAGAGGCTGGGTGGGGCAGATGCGGGATGGAGCCGTGGCTCGTCTGGGGGAGGTACGTGTGCCCCCCGGATCTGTGCCGGGCAGGGTAGGCGGGCTGCAGCTGCAGGCTGGAATGGGTTGCGCCAGACTTGTCTCAGTGGGGGTTGGGCTCAGGTGGGCGGCAGCAGCTCTGGTAGGGGGCTATGAGGGAGGGCTACAGCTACCCCAAATTTTGCTGTAGCCGCCTTCCAGCACTGCCACCACCCACCCCGAGCACAGACCCCACCAAGAAGAGGCCTGTGCAGCCCTGGCTCCAGCCCACCTTGTGCAGGTCTGGGGGCACACGTTCCCTACCCCACATAGCCTCCCAAGTTGCGTGCAGCAGTAGGAGCCCCCCCCAGATGAGCCATGGCTCTGTCCCGCACCCCGCCCCACCCAGCTGGGCAGCATCTGCCCCTACCCCACAGCCTCCTTCACCATGGGAGGCGTTGACACCCCCTCCCCTCCCCATGCCCTTTCCACCACAACAGACTTACCAGCTGCACGCAACTATATCAGAAATTGGATTGGTATCAGCTGATACGGTGCCTTACAAATTGGCTATTGATATCAGCCCCCAAAATCTCTATCAGAGCACCCCTAAAATGAACTTTCCCACCCAGGAGAACTTATAACATCTTTCAATTCTCCTGTGCAATATGAAGTTTCATTTCTACCTGGGAGAAATTTTACAATCATTGCATTCTCGCAAGGAAGGGTGCATGAACCTGAAAGCTTGCAAATAAAGATTTTTTTTGCAACTATCTAGTTGGTCTAATAAAGCATATTGCTTCTACCAACAGTTCTAACTTCATTAGGAAGAAAGCCCTTCTAATAAGAGTTGCCCTTGTGTACTATTCTGAAACATAGGGTGGGCGGAGGAGAATAGGATGGGTTTCAACACAGACAAGTGCAAGGTGATGCACCTGGGGAGGAACAACCAGCACCATACCTACAGGTTGGGGAACTCCCCTCTTGTCAGCACAGAGGCGGAAAAGGATCTTGGAGTCATCACTGACTCCAAGATGAACATGGGTTGGCAGTGTGGGGAGGCAGTTAGGAAGGCCAACCGCACCTTGTCATGCATCCACAGATGCATTTCAAGCAGGTCAAAAGAGGTGATCTTCCCCCTCTGTGCGGCACTGGTCAGGCCGCAGTTGGAGTACTGCGCCCAGTTCTGGGCGCCGCACTTCAAGAGGGATGTGGACAGCATCGAGAGGGTCCAGAGGAGGGCCACTCGCATGATCAGGGGACAGCAGGGCAGGCCCTATGAGGAGAGGCTACAGGACCTGAACCTGTTCAGCCTCCACAAGAGAAGGCTGAGGGGGGACCTTGTGGCCTGTTATAAACTAGTCAGGGGGGAATCAGCAAGCATTGGGGGAGTCACTGTTCCCCCGAGCACCACCAGGAGTGACCAGGAATAACGGTCACAAGCTGGCAGAGGGTAGGTTTAGGTTACACGTCAGGAGGTGCTATCACGGTCAGGGCGGCTAGGGTCTGGAACCAGCTTCCAAGAGAGGTGGTGCAGGCTCCTACCCTGGGGGTTTTTAAGAGGAGGTTAGATGAACACCTTGCTGGTGTCATTTGACCCCAGTACTCTTTCCTGCCATGCCAGGGGTTCGGACTAGATGATTTGCTCAGGTCCCTTCCGACCCTAGAAACTATGAAATAATTCTTCTGTAATGGATCCTAGGAAAAAATGCCATCCCTATGCTCCCTGAAGGCCTCTCTACCCAGACCTGAGTTTGCTTAGCTTGCAAGCTATGAACAAGCTATGACACTACTGACAGCTTTCCTGTTGGTTCACAGAGGTAGTGGGAATGTCAATATTACCTAGGTTGGTTACCTTTTACCTGCTTATGACTTCCTCACCTGTAAGAAAGACAAGAGCTTTTTCAAAATAAGTACAAGTATTTTCTGACTGTCCACATAACACAGAAGTGGACTGAGTAAACATCAAGTATAACAGCACTGAGGAGATCACAGGACTGGAGTTGAAAATAAAAGAAATGAACTGCCTCAGGGTTAGACAAAGAAGGAGCTGGAAAGAAAAGAATTATTCTGCTAATAAGAAGTAAAGGAAACCTAGCTGATATCAGCTATAGAAATAATGAACTGAGAAGCTTGATCTCTGTTTAACAGAACCCTGGAAAAAGAACATAGGGGTTTTCTTGTTGTTTCAGGGAGTGGAGGGGGGAGGCAACAGAGACACTTTAGCTTGCTAGCAACAGACCAAATAAGCATAAACTAAATGGCCTAGAAGCATGTGCTAAAGAATATAAGGAAGTTAGATGAGAAGACTTTCCAGAACTCACAAAAAGCCAGATGTTCACAAAAAAAATCCTGTGGGACTTGCAACAGCTTTCAGTTAAGGGCTATCCTCTGGAAAGCAAAGACAAGATCTAAAAACATGAAAAATATGGAAGCAGGAAGTGTATTTTTGTTCACAAGTGCCTATTACTAGTTTGATCCCTGAAATGAAACACGGAAAGGCCAAAAGTTGGCAGCCTAAGCACTGTCTAGGAATGCTAAACTCAATTTCTATTTTCAGGATCCTTAAACCCTCTGAAAACAGCAGATAAATAGAAGTGCTTTTATTCAAAAGAAATCAGGAAAAGCTGGCAACATAACAATTTTGGCTTATGGTTTTTTTAACTACATATACAATTTCATTTTATTATTCCCCCCTAAGGTCTTCCAATAGAAAGGAAGGTAAGTATTCTTCAAAAGAGATTTCTTGTCATTCTGCACAAGCTGCTTTGTAACCCCTAGAAATGGTATTTTCTAGTTCTGCAAAATGACAATACTTTTATCTCACAAAGTATAAAATCTCAAATGTGAATATAGAAGGGAAAAGTTGTTCCTAAGTATAAAATGTTAGTTACAAAAGTTGAGCACTGAGGCAATACAGCTACCTCCTTCTTCAGTTTTTAGGAGAGGCCTATTTTATGGCTGCTTTTAGAACATGCTGAACCTATTACGATGGGAGATGCAAGATGATTGAAGTGACTCAACAAGAGCAAGTTCTTGACCCAAAAAATAATCTTACACAGCTGTCAATGTCAATGAAGGTGAACTTTTGCTGGTCCCCTGAAGAAAGTCCCACAGTCAAGAACACTTGTGCCAGCATTCACATTTATGGGGGGGGGCAGAAAAAAAAAACAAACCAACAGAATCACCACTACCTTTGTAGGCAGAAGCAGTTCAAGACCTAGAACAGCACTCTGACATAAGTAAGCCTTGAGCACATTTAATAAACTCAGTTACCAACCATTTCACTGTCCAGTCCAGAGTCTTCCTTTGTGCATTAGCTAATGCTCCCAAGTGATTTTATTTTTAAGTGGCTGCAGGCAAGGAACAGTGTCAAAGGAAGTCAGTCCTGTAGGTGGGTTATGCACTTTAAAGTAATTTCTTTCTTTAGCTCAATGTTTACAACTGGAATAAGACGTTACTCCATATGATTTCTTACGCTATTGTGTTATACCTTAGCAAGAGAATGGTTTGTTCATTTGAGTTTCTCCTGTAAACTGTTTACTAAAACATTAAGTAAACACAAGAAGAAAAAAAGACGAAGGTTTTGGAAACCACAGAAACTGCATACAGAAAGGAACACTAAAAAAGATTATTAAATATGCAATGCTCATTATTCAAAAGCTAAGAATTTCCAACATTAACATTGCCTGTGCAACTTTATTTGTGTTCTCCAGCACACATGAATTATTATAATCTTTAATGACATGATAACGTTACTTCTTCAGCAAGACCCCTGCTTTAAATAGCACACAGCATGAATAATACTTAATGAACAAGCTAGTCAATATTGTTTTCTCCTCATTGTTCAAGGCATGGCCCCAAGCCTTATTTAATGCACATTATTCAAACCCTCTTCTGAATATGGAATTATTTACCTTACAAGATTATTTACGTGGTGCTCATCATTTTACCATGTATTTCACAAATGTTAATTTAATCTTTGTGAAACCCTGTCCAGTGAGGAGGTGATATTAACGCTATTTTAAAAGATGAGGAATTGGGCACTGAAAGTTAAGTTGAAGTAGAGGTGCACTGATAAAGATTTTCTTGGCTGATACTAATAGCTGATTATTAAACCAGCCATATCAGCTGATACCGATCCGATAGCCAATTTACACGAATGCAGCCCGGCAGCTTGGAGAACACACCCTGCCAGTAAGTCTGTTGGGGGTAAGGGGTGCAGAGGAGGCAAATCAAGGCTCCCACAGTGAGGCAAGAAGTGGGGCTGGGGCAGAGGCAGGCACTACCCAGCTGGGGCAGTAGATGCGATCTGGGTTCCAGGAGCAAGATAGAGCTGCGGGCAGTGAAGGGGCTGGGGAGGAAGGCAGTTCCCCACTGTTGTGCACACCCCCAAGGGAGGCATGGAGGACACGTCCCCTCCAGATGTGTGTGAAGGGTGAGGGTGGGCTGCCCACTGCAGGTTTGGGGCCAGGGGCTGCGTCTCCCTCTTCCTGGCAGGGGGATGGGCCAGGGCTGTGCTGGGGGGGCGGTGCAAGGGTGGGGCAGGC
>NW_017728996.1:32358814-32361093 GCF_001723915.1 Gavialis gangeticus
CGGGCAGTGAAGGGGCTGGGGAGGAAGGCAGTTCCCCACTGTTGTGCACACCCCCAAGGGAGGCATGGAGGACACGTCCCCTCCAGATGTGTGTGAAGGGTGAGGGTGGGCTGCCCACTGCAGGTTTGGGGCCAGGGGCTGCGTCTCCCTCTTCCTGGCAGGGGGATGGGCCAGGGCTGTGCTGGGGGGGCGGTGCGAGGGTGGGGCAGGCTCAGCTGCAGCAAAGCAGAGTGCCCAGAGCAATGGAGGCACTGGGGGAAAAGTTGGGTTGCAGGGCTACAGCTACCCCAAAATTCCCTGTAGCCCCCCTCCCCCAAGAAGCCACCCCACCCAGTGCTGCCACCCACCCTGCACAGCTGAGCCCACCCTGCCCCAAGCACGGCCCCAGCCCAGCCCAGCCACTCCGCCCCTCCCCCGCCCCACAGAGAAGAGGCTAGCGCAGCTCCTGGCCTTGAGCCCACAGCAGGCGGTCCACCCTCACCCTGCGCACATGCCCCCCATGCCTCCCTCAGGGGTGCATGCAGTGGTGGGAAGCCACTCCCCCTTCCCACTGCAACCCCTGGACGAGCTGCCTGCAACTCTGTCACATGTCCTGCTCTGGGGCCCCATTCGCTGCCCTAGCTGGGCAGCACTTGCCCCTGCCCCACTCCCTCCCTCACCATGGGGGCCTTGATCTGTGCCCCCCACACCAGACTTACCAGCTAGACACTGTGCTCCATGCTGCTGGGCTGTGCTCCTGGCCATCTGCATTGTGGCTGTTCGCATGCACAGGGTTTTTATCGGCAACATTACTGGCCACATCAGCCAAGAAATGTTGATTGCCAATAATGTTAATTTTCCTGCTATCGGTGCCAATCCGATATGCAACTGATGCATCAGTGCACCTCTAATAAGAAGTATCCACTAATTTGGACTGCCCAATTCATAGCATTTGATATATTCAAAGTACAGCCCTGGGTGTTGAGCACATAGCGTTACTGAAAGTTAAGACTTCAGGGTTGTAAGTCAAACACACAGAAAATGAGATACATGATATTGGTAAACATCTACAAGAAGTCTGATGTAAATTACATGCTTCTAACCACATAAGCAATCTGTGGTAAAGGCAGGAACAGAATCCAATATGCCAACACAGCATTCAACTGCCTTAAACATAAAGATGTCCTTTCTCTTAAGAGGGAAGGCAGGTGCCTGCCAGCACTGGGGGAAGGTGGCCAGGGTGGGGGGCATGTGGGTTAGGCACCAGCAGGGCCAGGGGGGTGTGGGTTGGGAGAAGCCAGTGATCTTTGCAAATGGGTCTCAGTATGAAAAAAGGTTGAGAACCACTGATCTATAGCACTGTGTCCAGTTTTGAGCCCCCGACTTCAAGTAGTACGTGCATATATTAAAAAGCTGAGTGGAGAGCAACAATGATTAGAGGCCTGGGAAACATGAAGACAGCCTAAAGACAACAGGTGTATTTGGTTTGGAGAAGAGAAGACTGAGTGGGGACTTGACAGCAGTCTTCAGCTACCTGAAGGGTTATTATGAAGATGATGGAAATAGACTATTCTCAGTGACTATAAGGGAAAAGACTAGAAGCAATGGCTTCAAACTGCAGCAGAGGAAATTTAGATGGTAGATTTGGAAGACCTTCCTCATTATGAGGGTGGTTAACTATTAGTACAGGCTACCTAGAGAGTAATGGAATCTCTATGCCTGAAAACGTTTAAGATCAGGTTAGGCAGACATTTGGCTGGGATGGCTTAGGCAGTAACTAGACTAGATTATCTCCTGAGGCCCCTCCTAGCCCTACTTTCCTCTGACTCCCCCTCTCTCCCATCTCCTCATCTGATATCAGTGTTACCTTTTCTTTCCTCCTCACCCACACAGACACTTGCCTCCTACTCTCCCTCACCACATTTACTTTGTTTCCTAGTATCAGACCTCACCACTACCAGCCCTAGTCTCCTCAAGCTCCCACACATGCTACCATTCAACTCCTTAACCTAAATTATTTCTTTCCCCTTTCACAGTCCAGCTTTTGTCCCTTCTACATTACAGCCATACAGACAGTTTAGTCTGCCTTGCTGCCTGGATACCTGGAAGAATGGAAAGCGAGTCATAAGCACATCTCTTGACCAGGGTTGGAACATGCTTATTCTCCATGAGGAGAGCACACAGACAATGACATATAGAAGGTGTGAAAGGGTAAGCAAAGAATCTTCAGGCTCCTGCCCCACAGCTGCCTCCTGGCCCAGGGACCAGTGAGGCTTCCACGCAGGTGGGGCCACCTGGCT
>NW_017728996.1:32361129-32361999 GCF_001723915.1 Gavialis gangeticus
GGGGGGGGGGGGAGAACGTGGGAGCGGGGGCTTCTCTCACCTGTCCCAGGGTTGTGGCACTGGAGGGGCAGGTGACAGAGCTCCAGGTGGAGGCGAGCAGGCTGCGGGGGATCAGGACCATGGAGGATGAGATTGATGGGTACTTCCTCTCTCTGCAGGGCCCATCCCCTCAAGCTGTCACCACCCAGGAGTCTGCAGGAGGCGAATGGAGGACGGTCACCTCCAGGGCCAGGCAGCGTCACAGGTAGCGCGCAGCTGCATCAACTGTCACCCCAGTACAACTGGGGAACAAGTATGCGGCCCTGGCAGCGCTGGAGGAGACTGGGTGTGAGGAAGGAGGAAGGGAGGAAGCCACGCTCTCATCCAACAAGCTGGCATCTGTACCACCTGAGCATCATCCAGTGACCCAGAGGAAGAGACGGCAGGTCATCGTCATAGGGGACTCCCTCCTCAGAGGAACAGAGGGACCCATCCGCCGCACAGACCCCAATATGAGAGAAGCGTACCGTCTCCCAGGAGCCAAGATTGGGGACATCACAAGGAAGATCTCTTGTCTCATCCGGACTTCTAACTACTATCCTATGGTCCTCATCCACATGGGAACCAATGATGTGGCCTGGAGTAATCTGGACCAGATCATGGATGACTACGCGGTTCAGGGGGCCAAGCTCAGAGAGTTGGGGGCCCAGGTGGTCTTTTCGTCCCTCCTCCCGGTTAGTGGAGGCCATCAGTCGCAGAGCGCCTGCATCCGTGAGGTGAACTGGCGCCTCTGGAGTTGGTGTCGTCACGCTGGATTTGGCTTCCTGGACCATGACCCGCACTTCAGAGCGGAGGGCGTCCTGGGGCGTGATGGTCTCCATCTCTCCCCCA
>NW_017728996.1:32362010-32363659 GCF_001723915.1 Gavialis gangeticus
TCTAGGTCCCTTCCGACTCATTGATTCTATGATTCTATATTTTCTTCTGCTTAAAAAAAGTAATCAAAGTCTGAGCACACACTACACTTCCCAAAGCTTGTCATTTTATCAGATTTGGAAGTATTTTCTTAGGGACAATAAGAGATACCTAGCACAAAGGCCATCCACCTCACCAAATTCTGAATCTGCTCCAAAGCACAGGGACACTTCCACTGTCCAAAGCACCTCAAAATATACTATTGGTAAAATAAATTTTTCTTCAGCTTGATCTTGCACAGTTTTGACTTAACTCTTCCTATACTGATATACGAAATCTATTTTTCCCCTGGGAGCATGGTAAAACATTCATCCAAGTGGTTAGTAAGCTCAGTTTTAAGCAACTTAAAACAGTGTAACAGGTAGGGCAAAGAAAACATAAGGGGTAGTGCTACCAGCTAACAGAATTCCAACCCAATGGGATTTCTAAGTCTGACAGACACTCAAGGCTACGATGACTTCCCCAGAAACCGCACACATTTAGAAACCAGACAACTACCACAGTAAACTAAAGCTAACACTTAAACTTTTTGAAGATTACACACTCCTTCAAAGCACAGAAGTCCAGCCCATTTACACAGGCCTGCATCAACAGGATAACAGAAGAGCATTCATTATTCCTGTCACTCTTGGGCAAAGAAAGCATCCTGCAGGGCAACATATCCTGTTGGCTCTCAAACAACCTTGTAGACACCCCCACAGAACAATTTTCAAATGCAAAAATTAAGTCTCTTTGAATAAAGTTACCAAATTTCCTCTTTGTAACCTTGCATCTCCTCCCTGCTCACATGTAAGAGGAACCTTACATTACATACTTATCCTTACACCTGTGTACACCATGTAGCTACAGACTCCACTTCCAGTTTGCCCAGCACTCAGAGGCTTCCTCTTCCCTTTACTGAACGGTAACAAAGAGAGTTACAAAGGTTTGTTGGGAGCCGGCCACGCAACAGGCTACCACAGGCCCCGGAGACAGCCAGCAGCTGCCCCAACAGCCTATCATCTAACCCCAAGGAAGTAAATGCTCACAGACTTGCTACACCAGGCGCCTGTGACCAGCACAGCAATTAGTCTTCATCAGAAAGGAAGAGGCAGGCTCAGGACAGCAGGCGTGGAGCCTTGCGGAGAGAGGCGGAGGGCAAACTCCGACACCAGCCCTTGGACCCTGTCCAGGCGAGCCGGGCCCTCTGGCGGCGGGAGCTCCCGAGCGCACCCCGGCCACGGGCAGCCCCGCGCTTCCTCCTCAGCAGGCGATGAACAGGGGCAAACTCAGGCGCCACCTGAGCCCTGCCAGGAATAACCGGGGGGGTAAGGGCACCTTGGGACCCAAACCGCGCTCCGCCCCGCCCCTGCGGCATCCCCCGCTCGGCCCCGGCCCCGGCCCCTCGCTCGGCTGCGAGACACCACCCCCGGACAGGAGGGATCCACCCGGCCCCACCCACGAGGGACCCTAGGAATCCAGCGGGCCGCGCTCCCACATCGCGGCGACTCCCCAGGGCCCGGCCTCACCTCGTCCCCCGCCAGCCCCAGCATCGGCGGCTCCACGGGAGAGGCCGCCATGGTGCCTCCACGCTCGGCACTGCCGGGCACCGGGACCCTCTCGGCCCCGCCCG
>NW_017728996.1:32363716-32367723 GCF_001723915.1 Gavialis gangeticus
GGCGGGCGGAGCCCCGGGGGCAGGGGTTTCTTCGGGCGTCGGGTCTGTTGTTGCAGCAGCTACGTGACTGCGATAAAGCGCGCCGAGCCACGCATCCGTCCTCAGGCCTAAGCACAGCGATGTAGGCCATGGTAGAGCCCTGCCATTATGGGAGAAGCTTTTCCCAGAGCTATATGGCTCTGGTAAATATGAACCCACCACAGTTGTATCGTGGGTCTTTTTAATTTTTTTTTTTGGGGGGGTTGACCTAAATAGTCGAGGGTTAAAATGCAGAGCCACTTCCTTGCAAAAACTTCACGCCTCCCAAAAAAGTTGGCCTGCCTAAAGTGTAGGGCCTTGGGTAGTCATCCAGTTTGCCCTCCCTGAAAGCTGCTGCTGTTATCCATCTCCGAAGAAAAGATCCCCAACTAGCCAGCAAGCAGAAACTGTGTGTGTGGCGGGGGGAATGGTATGAAATACAAACATTCAGTACAGATGCAGTATAGACTGGGCTCAGGAACAAAATGAGTGGCTGGATGGTGTAGTTGAGGTCGGGCATAGTTTCTACCCCTTCCTCACGCTACTTGAAAAGCCAGGTGCCCATTCACGTTGGGTTGAACTGAAAGGGACTGCTTGGAGGGAGTCTGTCTTTAACACAGTTTCCTTCTTAGCTCGTTTTGCATCTGTTCTTCATTCTGTTCTTTGAGGCTGTCTAAGGAGTTGCTTAAAGAATGTAGCTTTCTAACAGACAAGTTAACCAGGAAGCCAAAGAGGAACAATAGCAGGGAAGCCATTAATAATGTTTTTTTTCTAGGGACTTTGACCCCTATACTTGCAAACATTCTAGCCTGAGCTGATTTTGTCAGAAAAAAACTACTGTACAAGTTACCCATGTGGATTCCTTCCAACTGCTAGTTTGAGAATCCAGAGGAAAGACCACAACCTATCTTTTGGTCCTAGCATTTCTGCACTGAGGACCAACCTGCCTCCGTTATCTTCTCTATCAACAGCAAGATTCCCGAGCCCATCAGTCCAAGCTGCTTCTATAACATTCTTGTTCCTAGAACTGTGCTTCCTGCTGCTATTGTTCTATGGCAAATTGCACACCCTGCAGTTTCTACGAATTTTCTACAACTTGCAGGAGGAGCGCCTGTGTTTGCTGTTGCTTTTGTAGTTTAGCCATCTACTTTTGCTATGTACCTAGAACAGGGGTGGGCAAAATACAGCCCGCGGCTGCAGCAGGGAGCGCGAGCCACAGGGTGGGTTAGGGGCTGCTTTTCCCCCACACCCAGCACGAGCTTGTAACCTAGCCCCACTGCCAGCCTGGGCCCCACACCGGCTCTGGGCTCACCCATCGAAGCTGTACACGGTGGCAGCAGCTGCGGCCCCCACACTTGCTGGGCTGGGGGTGGGGCTGGGCTGCTCAAGCCTGCAAGCTTCGTGATGGCTCTCTCTGGGTCCTAGTTTCATAGTTGGTAGGGTTGGAAGGGATCTGAGCAGATCATCAACTCTGATCCCCTGCCATGGGCAGGAAAGAATGCTGGGGTCAAATGATTATCTAGCCCCCTTTTGAAGACCCCTAGGGTAGGAGCGAGCACCACTTCCCTTGGAAGTTGGTTCCAGATCCTAGCTGCCCTGACTGAAGTAGTGCGTCCTGATATCTAGCCTGGACCTACTCTCAGTCAACTTGTAGCCATTATTCCTAGTTACTCCTAGTGGTGCTTGAGGGAACAAGGACTCTCCCATTCCCCGCTGGTCCCCCTTGGTAAGTTTATAGATGGCCACCAGATCCCCTCTTAGCCTTCTCTTGTGGAGGCTGAACAGGTTCAGGTCCCATAGCCTCTCATAGGGCCTGCTCTGCTGCCCCCTAACCATGTGAGTAGCCTACCTTTGGACCCTCTCAGTGCTGTCCACACATCCCTCCTGAAGTGCAGCGCCCAGAGCTGGACACAGTACTCCAACTGTGGCCTGACCAGTGTTGCACAGAGGGGGAGGATCACCTCCTTGAACCTGCTTGGAATTCATCTGTAGATCCGTGACAAGGAGCAGTTGGCCTTACTGACCATGTCCTCACATTGGCAGCCTATCTTCATCTTGCAATCAATAATGACTCCCAAGATCCATTTCTGCCTTTATGCTGACAAGAAGGGTGTTCCCCAGCCTGTAGGTATGCTGCTGGTTCTTCCTCCCTAGGTGCAATACCTTGTACTTGTCAGTATTGAATCCCATCTGTCCCAGGGATGCAGGGCTGACCAAAGGGGAAGCCTCAGTCAGAGGCAGACCCCAGGGGGAAGTAAAAATAGAAAAAAACCTACCTGTTGCAGGAGTCCAGGGTAGCGAGGAGGCACACCAGGGAAAACCGCCCACGCAGTTTATCAGCCGGGTGACGTCAGGAAGAGACGTCACCTGGCGAAGATAAAAACTGGCCCCGTAAGCGCGAGTGGGGGTGCGCGGAGTGTAGGAGGAGCGTCGGGGAACTGCTGTGTGGGGTGCGCCCAGCCACCGTATCCAACAGCTGCGGCAGCAGCAGAAGGAGCCGTGGAGGATCTTTGTGCTGGGGAAGACCAGTGAAGATCAAAGGAGCCGTCAGGGAGGCTGGCAGCAGTGGCAGCAGAGGGAGCCACGGAGGATCTTCATGCCGGGGGAGACCGGCAAAGATCAAAGGAGCTGGTACGAAGCCAGCAGCTGCATCGGCTGTAGGCGTTGGGGGAAATCCCCGCGCTGGGAAAGACTGGTGGGGATCAGGCGAGCTGGCAGGGGGGCAGCAGGTGCTGCAGTTTAGGGAAGAGGTGGATCCCGGAGGGGTCGGAGAGACCCCAGCCAGGGTAAAGGCGTGGACCCCAGCCCAGGGGACATGCCGGCATAGGGGTGAAGGGGGCGCAGGGCTTCCCCTCCACAGGTGCCTCTCTTTACTTTGCTTTTCCTTTTGCCTCTCACTTGTAGTGTTCCTTTTTTTGTTGTAGTTTCTATTGGTTTTTGTTACACTGGGACTCCCGCGGTGCAGGGCTTCTCTGGGGGTGAGCAGTCAGCTCATGCTTTTCTTTCTCAGTTAGATTTAATTTCGGTCCGGGTCCAGAGCAGGGAAGCTTGGCACCCTATACCAGGCTCGGGGGATTAGAGACACCACTTGGAGATGGGAGACCATGCGAGAACGCGGTGACAACCAACAACGTCCGCCATGGAACTCATGGGGCGTTGAGAGGGATAGTGCCGAAGATCGAGCGTCACCAGGCCCTCTGGCTTTGGCTAGAATCCAAGGCGCTGGCCTGCAGAGCAGGACAAGGGAACCAGAGAAGATATCAAAATGGGCCAGTTGAAAAGATCCTGAGGCCCGTCTCATTGGGTGGTGCATGGCTGGGGTGTAGGGGAGGTTGGAGCCCCATAAGCATCCACAGAGACCCGTGACAAATCTGAAGGCATCCTCCAAGGGGACCCCCTCCACTGAAGAACCATCCAAAGTCATGGCAGGTGAGTTTGGGGGTCACCCTGAGAGTCATCGAGCAGTCCTCCGGGGTCTACATGAGAGTCCCAGGCTAGTAAGGCCAGTTGCCTGGTCAAAGGCAGCACAGGATTGTGTCATCGAATGGAGATAGGCACACCATCCTGTTCTCATCCACCCACCCCTGTAACATGTCCAGATCTAATTGTAGCCTGTCCCTCCCTTTTAGCGTGCCCACTGCTCCCCACATCTTAGTGTCATCCGCGAATTTGAACAAGGTGCTTTTCACTTCCTCATCCAAGTTGCTGATGAAGATGTTGAACAGTGCGGGCCCAAGGACTGAGCCCTGGGGGACCCCTCTGCCCACATCCCTCCAGGTCGAAAATGACCTGTCCACCACCACCCTCTGGGTGCAGCCCTCCAGCCAGTTTGCGGCCCATCTAACTGTGTAGGCATCAACACTCTAGTCACCTAATTTTTTAATGAGAATGGGGTGAGAGAGAGTGTTGAAGGCCTCCCTAAAGACCAGAAAGACTACATCCACCGCAGCACCTGCATCTAAGGATTTTGTGACCTGGTAGTAGATGGA
>NW_017728996.1:32372723-32374528 GCF_001723915.1 Gavialis gangeticus
TCTATTGGTTTTTGTTACACTGGGACTCCCGCGGTGCAGGGCTTCTCTGGGGGTGAGCAGTCAGCTCATGCTTTTCTTTCTCAGTTAGATTTAATTTCGGTCCGGGTCCAGAGCAGGGAAGCTTGGCACCCTATACCAGGCTCGGGGGATTAGAGACACCACTTGGAGATGGGAGACCATGCGAGAACGCGGTGACAACCAACAACGTCCGCCATGGAACTCATGGGGCGTTGAGAGGGATAGTGCCGAAGATCGAGCGTCACCAGGCCCTCTGGCTTTGGCTAGAATCCAAGGCGCTGGCCTGCAGAGCAGGACAAGGGAACCAGAGAAGATATCAAAATGGGCCAGTTGAAAAGATCCTGAGGCCCGTCTCATTGGGTGGTGCATGGCTGGGGTGTAGGGGAGGTTGGAGCCCCATAAGCATCCACAGAGACCCGTGACAAATCTGAAGGCATCCTCCAAGGGGACCCCCTCCACTGAAGAACCATCCAAAGTCATGGCAGGTGAGTTTGGGGGTCACCCTGAGAGTCATCGAGCAGTCCTCCGGGGTCTACATGAGAGTCCCAGGCTAGTAAGGCCAGTTGCCTGGTCAAAGGCAGCACAGGATTGTGTCATCGAATGGAGATAGGCACACCATCCTGTTCTCATCCACCCACCCCTGTAACATGTCCAGATCTAATTGTAGCCTGTCCCTCCCTTTTAGCGTGCCCACTGCTCCCCACATCTTAGTGTCATCCGCGAATTTGAACAAGGTGCTTTTCACTTCCTCATCCAAGTTGCTGATGAAGATGTTGAACAGTGCGGGCCCAAGGACTGAGCCCTGGGGGACCCCTCTGCCCACATCCCTCCAGGTCGAAAATGACCTGTCCACCACCACCCTCTGGGTGCAGCCCTCCAGCCAGTTTGCGGCCCATCTAACTGTGTAGGCATCAACACTCTAGTCACCTAATTTTTTAATGAGAATGGGGTGAGAGAGAGTGTTGAAGGCCTCCCTAAAGACCAGAAAGACTACATCCACCGCAGCACCTGCATCTAAGGATTTTGTGACCTGGTAGTAGATGGAAACCAGGTTGGTCTGACAGGACCTGCCCCTTATGAACCCATGTTGGTTGCCCCTGAACATAATCTCCCCTGCTGGTCCCTCACAGATGTGCTCCTGGATAATTTTCTCAAAGAGCTTCCCCAGGACTGAGGTAAGACTAACGGGCCTATAGTTTTCCTGGGTCCTCCTTCCTCCCTTTTTTGAAAATGGGGGCCACATTGGCCCTTTTCCAGTCCTCTGGCACCTGGCCATAGCACCACAAGTGCTTGTAAAGCCATGCCAGGGGTCCCACAATGACCTCTGCCAATTCACTCAGCACCCTGGCGTGGAGATCATCTGGACCTGCTGATTTGAACATGCCCAGCCCCACCAGAAGTTCCCTAAGTAGGTCCTCTCTGACCGTTGGCCTGGCTGTGCCTCTCTTGGATCTGTATAGGATCTCAGTGCGGGGGATGTCCCGGTCCCTGCTCAGAAAAATGGAGGCAAAGAATTTGTTAAAGAGGTCAGCTTTATCGTCTGGAGCAACCACTAGGTTGCGAAGCATGTCCTGCAGGGGCCCCACATTACCCAGTGCCTTCTTTTTACTCCCTATGTATTTAAGAAGGGACTTCTTGTTATCTTTGATCCTGGTCACCAGTCCTAGTTCTTCTCTGCCTTAGCCTTCCTAACAGCCCCTCTACAGTCACAAGCAATGGAGATATAATTCTCCTTGGTGATGGCCTCTCCCTTCCATCGGATGCATGCCTCCTTTTTAGCTTTCAGA
>NW_017728996.1:32379528-32391940 GCF_001723915.1 Gavialis gangeticus
GGTTGGTCTGACAGGACCTGCCCCTTATGAACCCATGTTGGTTGCCCCTGAACATAATCTCCCCTGCTGGTCCCTCACAGATGTGCTCCTGGATAATTTTCTCAAAGAGCTTCCCCAGGACTGAGGTAAGACTAACGGGCCTATAGTTTTCCTGGGTCCTCCTTCCTCCCTTTTTTGAAAATGGGGGCCACATTGGCCCTTTTCCAGTCCTCTGGCACCTGGCCATAGCACCACAAGTGCTTGTAAAGCCATGCCAGGGGTCCCACAATGACCTCTGCCAATTCACTCAGCACCCTGGCGTGGAGATCATCTGGACCTGCTGATTTGAACATGCCCAGCCCCACCAGAAGTTCCCTAAGTAGGTCCTCTCTGACCGTTGGCCTGGCTGTGCCTCTCTTGGATCTGTATAGGATCTCAGTGCGGGGGATGTCCCGGTCCCTGCTCAGAAAAATGGAGGCAAAGAATTTGTTAAAGAGGTCAGCTTTATCGTCTGGAGCAACCACTAGGTTGCGAAGCATGTCCTGCAGGGGCCCCACATTACCCAGTGCCTTCTTTTTACTCCCTATGTATTTAAGAAGGGACTTCTTGTTATCTTTGATCCTGGTCACCAGTCCTAGTTCTTCTCTGCCTTAGCCTTCCTAACAGCCCCTCTACAGTCACAAGCAATGGAGATATAATTCTCCTTGGTGATGGCCTCTCCCTTCCATCGGATGCATGCCTCCTTTTTAGCTTTCAGATGTTCCTGAATGCCTTTGGCGAGCCATGGGGGCTTTTGAGCACTCTTGCCCCCTTTGATTCACGTTGGGACTGTCACCTTTAAGGAGATGATCCTCCGAGCCCAAAACGACCACTTGTCTTGGGCTCCCAACTCCCCTGCCCTATGGGACCTCAGTGCCTCCCAGACTAATCTCCTTAACTCATTGAAATCAGCCCTCCTGAAGTCAAAGACTGCTACCTTGCTGCAGGCCTTTGACACCCTGTGCTGGATGGTGAATTCCAGTAGGCGATGATCGCTATTGCCCAGGTGGGCGAGAACCCGCAGGTCCAGCAAGGCATTTCCTCTGGTGGGACTGTGCACCTCCTGGGTTAGGTGGAGGTCATATATCTTGGCAAGGAACCTACCTGAGCAGTCAGACCTGGCTGACTGCTCCTCCCAGCAGATGTCTGGGTAGTTTAGGTCACCCATGATGACCATGTCCCTTGACTTAACTGCCTCCACAAGCTGGCCTGAGAATTCCCGGTCCAGCTCTTCCCCCTGGTTGGGTGGTCAATAGTAGATACCCACCGTTAAGTCCCTTCCTCCCCCCCGACCCCCTTGTATTCTAACCCAGAGCACTTCAGTCTGCCCCTCCTCTGACCCATTGCTGTTTGTTGAGGCCATGTGTTGCTCTCTGATGTACAGCGCCACGCCCCCACCTTTCCTCCCTGTTCTATCCTGCCTGTACAGTCTTGAGCCCTTGATGTTTACCACCCAATCATGAGCTGAATCCCACCAGGTTTCAGTGAGCCCCACTATGTCTGGGTTTGTGTTAGCTACCAGGAAGGCAAGTTCCTCCTGCTTCTTCACCATACTACGAGCATTAGCGTAGAGGCATTTAAGGCCTCATAGGGGTGCATGTACCACCTCCCTGATCCCAGGACTATCCGGACCCCTGTCACTTACCTGTGTACTTCTTGTGCTCATCACCTGTCTTAGCTGGGAAGTGTCCTCTTGTCCCCCTGTGGCCCCATCCCCTGCCACTGCCACTGGCTCCAGCCAGCTTTGACAAGGAGCCAGGGCCAATAAATATTAATTTACTAAATTTTTTAGGGTCTCTGCGGGCCAGATAGAATGGACTGACAGGCCAGATCTGGCCCACGGGCCATATTTTGCCCACCTGTTCACTAGGCAGTGCCGACGGGAGCAGCTGGACGAGCCTCGGCTTGAGACGGCAGCCCTGGAAGAAGCCACAGCTCATCCAACTGCTCCCCTGGCTGCCCCCCTCCAGGGTGAGGCAGCAGTGATGGCAGCCCCGGGAGAAGCTGCGGGGCTGGGGGATTGAACCGGGAACTGGGCAATTGAACTGGGAGCTGACAAGAATGACTAGGGGCTTGGGGAATGAACAGGGGCTTCTCCCCAGCTCCCAGTTCAATTCCCCAGTTCCTGGTTTGATCCCCCAGCTCCCAATCATTCCTCCCAGCTCCCCTGGCTTTTCCCAGGGCTGCCAGCTCAAGCCATGGCTTATCTGGCTGCTCCCTTGGCTGCCCTCCCACTGGGGCGAAGCAGCAAGTGCTGGCAGCCCTGGGAAAACTGCAATGGGTGGGGGGAATGATTGGGAGCTGGGGGATCAAACTGGGAGCTGGGGGGAAGCCCCTATTCGTTCCCCCAGCCCCCAATCATTCCCCCCAGCTCCCTAATCATTCCCTCCAGGCCCCGCGGTTTCTCCTGGGGCTGTCAGCACTGCCTGTCTCGCCCCGGCGAGGGGGCAGCCGAGGGGCCTGCTGAACGAGCTGCGGCTTCTCCCAGGGCTGCCAGTTCAAGCCAGGGCTTGTCCAACTGCTCCCCCAGCTGCTCCCACTAGCACTGCCTGCCTGTATAGTCTATAGCCAAATAAGATTCAGCGCCAAATATCTTCAGATTTGGATTTGGTCAAATTGAATCAGGACAGTGATTCAAATCACTGAATTGAATCACAGTCCCGTTGAATCCGAAGTGAATACTTTCCACTTCACACAGTCCCATCACGTATCTTTGTACAGGGAGATTTGAATACACAGCAGTATTCTTAAGATCCAGACCCTAGCCAGCCAATATCTGCAACAATAAAACCTAACAATTTGTTCTCCCTACCTGCCAGCCAGCCATCAGCTGGAGGAGGCTCTCCTTTTGTAGTTCTCCTTTGTGTCTAACACCTTTGCAGGCATGAACGCCGTGTGCCCCTGGACGTTGGGGGGCACAGCGAACTCCTGAAGGTGGTGGCAGCAGGAGTGTGGCAGCAGAGAGTGGGGGGCAGTGGCGGCAGTGCCTTTTTGCAGGGGGCGCACCACCACACTCAGAGGGTGACAATGCCCCCACATACACCCCCTACACGTTGCCAGTGTTTGCAGGTGCTCTTAGGCTGAGCTGATTACACATCCCATTACATTAAAGTGTTGTTCTGTTCCTCATGCTTATTGTCATCTCTGCAGGGCCAGGATTAAATTTGTATAGGTTTGGGGTATGAGCAGCATTGCCTTAACCAGGCATTTCATAAACTTAAGTTTTACACTTGCTAGTTGCTTATTCTGGAAGGTTATGGGAAGCAGCAGCACTCTGAAACAACTTGAAATGCCATTTAACAAAGATTTTTCCTTATGAACAATCATTGTAGCTCTAAATTATTCTTTTTTTGGCAAGAACATAAAACCTCACACATTTACTTCCTGAGAGGCATAATTTCACAACACATTAGAAAGGATGAGTTTCTAGACCTGCTAAAAATTATAACAGGTCAAAAAGAAGATAAACTAAATTAAATAACATTTTTGACTGTTTTAACACTGTCGACAGGTCCAACATTAATGTCCCATAACTTCTAGTTTGCATGTTCTGTCCAGATGAAAAGAGGTATTAACTATCCAAAACAGACACAGCAACACAATTAAGCCAAAATCCACAGTTAGGCAACCTATCACTAACAACAGTAGGGTTTTAATATTGTTACAGAGACGTACATATGTGCTGAGATAAACAGCAACAGTGTTCCTGAGATCTTATCATGGAATCATTTTTCTTACACAGAGCTGAGGTGATGTTGTCATGATGATTTCTGAGTACAAAACCCATCCCTAAGCCAAGCCAGGAGATCCCTAACTGCCAGAACAGCCGTGGAGCAAGAGGAACTGTCCCACAGCCAAGGGTAACTCCTCTGCTAGAAATTCTCCCAGATCCAAACTTAGATGTGGGGGGGTGGGAAGAAAAGGAGCAGGGACCGTTCCACTTACTGTTTGTTTGGGCTGCCTTACCTACCTCTGTCCTAAATGTAACCTGAGGAGTCCTACTAATCCCAAGGTAGCTTTAAATAGGATGACCATATGGGACCATGAAAAATCTGGGATACTATTCCCCTCCACACACATCTTCCCAAGTCAGTGGTGCTACTACAGGCAGAGGTGGAGATGGAGTAGCATGGTGCACCAGGCAGGTAGGCAGTAGCAGTAACAAATAAAATGTAACTAATTGCATTTTTTAAATTTGAATTTGAATTGTACCACAGGTGCAAGGTGGGAAGGGAGGCAGCCAGGCCTAGCAGGACAGAGCTGGCCAGGGCCACAGTCTCAGGGCAGAGCCCGGAGCAACCCCCCCCCACATGGGGCCGTGGCAGCTGGGTGGGTAAGAGAGGAGGAAGGAACTCTGCACTCTCCTCAGGGCAGGGGTCTGAGTCCCCCCACTCCATCCCTTGGGAAGCTCTGCCCTTACCTGGGCTCGTGTGGCCATGGCCGTGGTTGCTCCCTGATCCTGACTACTGGGCTGCAGGCAGGTGAACGTGCAAGCAGCCTGTGCGCTAACAGTGCTCTTCCCCCAACCCTGCCCCAGGCAGGAGGACCAGTATCCAACTCAGCCTGATCCCCCACCTCCAGCTGCTGCTCAGGAGGAGCTGAGCTAGTTATGTGTGAGCAGGGTGGTGCCAATCTGGGAACTTTGATTAAATTTTTACCAACCAGCTGGATTGCCAGGTCAGTCTACAAAATCTGGGGCTGTCCCAGGCAAACTGGGATGTATGGTCATTGGTCACCCTAACTCTAAACCTTTTCACTTCTCTAAACCTATCTCTATCTTTAACTCTAATCCAAGCTACTCCCACAGCCCCAGGCGTATTTACATGTTTATATAACACCTTTCTATCAGGGTTCTCATGGTTGTATCTTTTAGGTTCACAGATATTAAGTAATTTTTCCAACCCCTCTCAGGGATTGGTACAAGTTTTCCCTATTTTAGGTCTGTGCAGACTGAAGCTTGAGGTACAATAACTTGTCAAAAGTGACACAGCAATACTTCTGATTTCAAGCCCCAATTATTCCTTTTACTTGAAAAAGTCTCTTTTTATGAAAACTGATTATTTGCATTAAAATAATTAAAGTGTTTCTCATCCAGTGAAAAATGGTATCGTAGTAACTGTACCTCATGTTTGTTGATGATAATGAATTACTTTTGTGCATCAGTGATATCTAGCTACTCACTGTATTATGTAACTAATCAAATTACCTAGTGAACTTGATGAACTCACAGTGCTCCTGCCATTATGAAGGTGAGATTCATAGGTCTGTAAGGAGTGTAAGCAAGAAGGAGTTTGACTCTGTTGTCTATTGGCAATGTCACTCACCTGAGAGGTAGAAGAGTTCTGACTTGGTGCCTGCTCCCAACATTAATTTATGTATTTTGCATTAAGGAATAATCGGATAAAATGCATAAACAACATTGGAACAGGCAAAAAGCCCAGGATTTCCCTCACCTGCCAAGTGATTTCCTCAGTAAGGCTCACTGTCTGTCTGACCCCCAGGTTTTTTGCAGTCCTTTTTCTGCACATTGCCCCAGTTTCAACAGAAGTGGAGGAAAATATCCCCATTCCAATTTTGTCTCCAGTCCAGAGATTGGGAGCTTCTCCTGGGAAGAAAAAAACATCAATTTGCATGCCTAAAACAAGGCAGCTTAAATTTCAGGTCTCTCACTTCCTTTGAAAATGCTCCAGCTTGAGGTTATCATCTATACCAGCTTTATCCTATATTCTGTTTTAGACAGCAGGATTTTTACCCCTCTCCCCCATTGATTTCCTAATCCCTCAACATATCTACTTTGGGGACTTAAGAAATTAATATGGCCTTGGGGTCCTGTTTACCATGACCCCCAAGCCTGTATCTACTTTCTTTTGTCCCTACTTGGTGTGAGGAGGGGATAATTACACAATCGCAAGAGGTGGGCTAATTAGTGGTGTGGCAAGCTATTTGGCATTGTCATTCCTCAGAACTAATAGACTTGCCTGAGGTACCACATAGATGAAGCTACCCTCTTTCTGGTTAGGAGGTAGTCCATCTGAAGCAGTGCAGTGTGTTTGAATGTGCTGCTGCTGGGTATGATATGTTTACCATGTAAATATGGCCTAAGAGACTTAGATTTTGTTTTATATTGAACATAATGTAGGAATTAACTTAAAAATCAAACACACAACTAGCTCTTTTAAGACTTTTTTAACAAAGTTTTGGAATTAGTAGTTAGCATCTTTAGCAAACTTATTTTTTCCTTATCTTAATACACACATTTTCAGATCAATTCTCACCACCATTTGGCTTTTGACTGAAATTAAAATAAGGCCACCAACTAAAATTGAACCATCATAGGATGTAGATCTATCTTTATAAGATTAAGTTTTGAAAAGCTGTACTGTCTGATAAAATTAATAAAATCCTAAGTGCAAAGTATATGCTTGGGAATAAGGGTAGAAACTTACTTTTACATGGAAGCTCCAATGCAGCTTTTGGATGTGCTCCAGATTTCAGTCTCCTGCCAATAGCCTAAAATTCATTACAAAAAACTAGGGCATTTCTGTTGGAGAAGGCCTTTTGGCCAAGCTATACGCTTAATGCTTTGCTGTTGTAAGCCTTTGTGGGACATCCTCATTGTTTCAGAATTTTCATGGGCCTTCTCCCTCCACCCAAAAAATGTGTGGTGTTCCTTAAGTTGTAAAACATTTTCTTCAAGTGATTGTATTCAAGCAATATCCAAAACACAGCAGAAAAAAGGACTTTTTAGGTATTCCTGAATTAGTTAACAGTTCATCTCTGACATCATAATCAAACATTTTCTTTTTCTTTTGTACTGTAAATTGTGGGGAGGATTGGTGAGAAGGTTGTTTTGTCTTTGTGGGGTTTTTTATTTGCTTCTACAGAGAACTCTCTCTAACTTCCAACTCATCAGTCAGTTCCTTCAGTCAGGACATTTGTCAGAACCCTTTCAGAACAAATCCTTTGAGGCTTATAGTGTGCTTGAGATCCACTTCAACTTCATGAAGCATATTTGGATTGCTGACTCCATAAAGTATGTCATGCCAAACTATCATGCTTCACAAGAATGTATAATTGCTGATTTAATGAGGCAACAATATAACATTGCTTGGATCCTGTTGGTCCCTTGAGGTCTGAATCACTAGCAATTGAAATTAAACATCACACACTTCTAAAACTTGGTATTGAAATATTGTTCTGCATTTTGCCTCAGTTTCACTTTTCTTATCTGATTTAACTGAAGGGGTTCAGGAACTAGTTGGTCACATGTTGGCTCATCATTACATTCAAGCATGGCAGTAAGAACACAAACACGCTGAACTAAAAATTATTACCCCTTCAGTGCAACAACTTATGACATGATTCAGTACAGGACTAAAAGAATATGCATTTTATTGGAAAAATATGCTGTCCAGTTAAGTTCCCAAATTCCCTTCTGAACTCTTGTGTTTGTCTTTTATATTTATGTCATTGTTGTGTGACCTCTCCATCACCAAATGAAACTTAAATTTCTAACCGTTGAAGGAGAACTTGCGTAATTCCAGTGTCAGTAGAATCTGTGGCAAACCACCCCCCACAAAAAACATTCCTTGATCTTAATAATGTTGCCTTCCCTTGCCTCAATTATTACTTCTGTGAGAACAAATTAACCAATTTTGTAATCTCCTTGTTTACTAATATCTGATTCAGTCAAATATTATAGAATAATACTACACATCTTTTAAGACAGTGATAATCTCCTCCTTAATCATGTTCCCAAGAATATAAATAATTACCATTTGAATATTTTTAAATATTATTATGGATATTCATTGCCAATGTTCTTTCATTGCAAAGTCATATTTCCTAAGAAACGCCACAAATTTCAAAGATGTCCCATGTCAGATGAATAGATGTTGTCCATTGAACCTGTAATAAGGGAATGCTTTCTATTCCATGCATATTGACAAAGACAAAAAGCTTTTCTAAAACAGCTTCCTAATGGCCTATCAAAGAATTCATTTGGGATTGGCTTTCTTTATATTCTTCAATCTACTTTTTGAGTCCCTCCACACATGGTAGCTGGTCATATGATTTGCTGATTTCTTGTTTTGCTAAGATATGCACTATGTTTTTTCAGTCTTGAACACCATTTCTGGCTACAGCAAAATCCTTGGTAACTTGTACCAAAAGCAGCAAACAGAATCTGGTGAAGTGGAATAGAGAATCCAGTCTGCTTTGTACATTCTCCATTTAAAAGCTGGCATGCAAAATGGAAAGCAGAACATTTTCTTCTCTTACTATCAAAAGGAAAAACCTTACAGTATGTTTGCACTGGGGCAGAATTATCGTGTACAATATGAACTCAATTGTTGGCCATTTGGCAGGATTTTTCAAAGGATTTGTGTTCCATTTCTTCTCCTCTGCGGATTCCTCTATATTCTCTAAATAACAGCACAACTGCACCAATCTACATGTTCAAAGACATAGCTTCATCAAAAAATGTCACTTACTAGTGACAACATTTAATTCTCTTCTCTTTTCTTCTTTCAGAATTATCCAAAAAATTACAATTATTAAGAAGGTTATTTTCAAGAGTGGTGACACTGTCATTTTGATTGGATGACCGTTCACAATTAGAAGGTTCCAATGCCTTTGTTGAAGTAAAACAGCTGATTTCAGAAAACTTAAAAGTTCTTGATCTGTTTTGCATTGTTGGCTTTTCTTTCGGCTTTTTTTTTTGCAAACTTTATTTTAATTTTTATAAAAATTGTCACTATCATTTTCAGTCTTGCTTTTGATGATTTATACTCTTCAGGAAGATCACTAACCAATTAAGCATGGATTAAAAATGCAAGCTAATTTAGGAACTTTAAACAACCAAATAGACATTAACTCATTTAGTAGGAAGTGCTGCCTATTATCTGCTGTCATTTTGCTGCAAGTTCTACAACACTGCCAATTTCAAAAAGAACAGTTATTTGCTAGTGAATAATAAATGTTTCATGTTCACAAATTTGCAGTTTTGCTGCCCTTATTGTTGTCTATGTTGCCACTTACTTTACCTGCACTACCACCAGCATCCTACAGGCAGAGAACTGAAGTACTGTTTTTGGGTAACGAATCCCAGTTTTACACAGGTGCCTCAGTCTGTAAGATATACGGTATTCCAAACACACTCTTCCTTTCAGCACATACTGTTGGCTGATTTAGCAGTCCTCCTATTCAGTATACAGGCATACCTCATTTTATTGTGCTTCGCAGATATTACGTTTTTTACAAATTGAGGCAAGACCCTCCACCAGCAAAAAGATTACGACTCGCTGAAGGCTCAGATGATGGTTAGCATTTTTTAGCAATAAAGTATTTTTTAATTAAGGTATGTACATTGTTTTTTTAGACATAATGCTATTGCACACTTAATAGACTACAGTATAGTGTAAACATAACTTTTATATGCACTGGGAAGCCAAAAAATTCGTGTGACTCACTTTACTGCAATATTCACTTTATTGCGGTGGTCTGGAACCGAACCCGCAATATCTCCAAGGTATGCCTGTACTGCCAGTTGCAAATTGCAACGCTATACAGCTAATTACACCCAGGTATAGTTGTGAATTCTGCTTCCAAACCAGACACGTAAATTTTAGGCAGAGGAACACTGAGTGACACTATGATTATATTATTGTATGAATCTTATCTAAATCGTACAGAAAATCTCTTGCACAGAATACTTCCTTCAAACCATGGGCACAGCTATATCACAAGGGTGGCTCCTCAATATGCCAATCTTTTCATGAGCCACTACACTTCACAGATGATAATGAACTGACTTCACAAGCTTTTGTTCTATCTGCTATTTAGCGCAGCTGTGTCTGCCTCAGTCTCAGAGGCCTGAGATGGGTACTGTGATACCAGAAAGCTTGCCTATGTCTATACCAACCATATAGTTGGTCCAATAAAAGATATCACCCACCAGAATTCTTGCCTCTTACAGAGAAATAAATTTACCTCAGAACTCCTTGGTTTCAAATTAGCATCCTTACTAGCATTAAAAAGCTGAATTTTAATTAGAATATAACATTAATTTGCCCCATCAGCCAGCTATCCTGCAGATCACCCAAATGGCATGGAGTACATTTTAGTATTTTAATGAAATTAGTTTCTACTCTGCTCTGAAGTTAAAAGCAAGCAAACAAACACCCCCTCCCCCTCCTTTTAGGGTAAAAAAGTAAACAATTCAACAGCCTGTTAACTACACGTGTCATTTTTATATAATAGAAGCAACATATACATCTTTAGCACTAAATATTTTATAGAGTCTCATTAGGTTAAGGACAATGCTAACAGGACAGAGATCATTTGAGAGCACTCTGCAAAAGACCTGATTCTCACTCGCACAGAAAATCTAAATTTGGATCAGTTGTCTGCTATAAAATGCCTTACTTTACACTGAGATCATTAAAAACAAATTAATATTTAATATCATTCCTCTGTCCCAGCAGTGACTTACCATCTGCAAAGCAAAGGGGTTTGGCTTCTGTTGTCATCTGAATTCTCCATTCAAATCAAAGATGAAAGAATTACACGTTCAAAACATCCTTTCCATCTCTTAAAGGCCACTGTTTGGACTTGTAGATCAAAATTTGTGACCCAAGTCACATGTGTTTTTACAGCTCTGTTTCTTCACACCAAATGCTTTGGTAGATTTAAAAGGGATGCGTGTAAGTAGCCTAATATTTTGCAACACTGCAATAACAAATTGGTGTTTGCATGTGAAAGTAGAACTAATGTTGCTAAAGGAAACAGATATTAGGCTTCCAAGGGATCCTCGTAGTAATGAGGAAATAGACTTTAAAATGAGGACAACTCCATCAGCAGTGTTAAGTGACAAAAAGCAGGAGCCTGATAAAGGAAAGCCATGGTTTTTAGGATTTTTTTACTTTATTAAATGTATTAAGACTGGATATGACTACTATTGAGGATTTTTAAATCAAATTGGATCTTTTTTTCTTCTGGGCTATTATTATAACCCCCAAAAAAATCAAAGGTATTTTCAGTTGCAATTAAACAGAAATAATATGACATGTTCTTGCTGTTGACACTTTTATGGATCTTTGCCCACTCAGAAAAAATATTTTAGTTTGACTTCTTTGAGTACTGCAGTAAAACCATGATGGTAAACTACTCACAATTTTAAAGTGATAGAAAAGAAAGAGTTCATATAGGTGGGAATGTTCAAAAAGTTATGCTGTGTTAGGAAGTGAGTCATTCCCATGACTAAGAAAAGTGAATACTTATTGAAAGCCTAGTAATCTCAGTTTTTCTAATGCAGTTGCAATGACTCAGTAAAGGGGCATAGTGCTTCAGAGTGTCATTACCTGCTCAGGGTTAGCTACTGTTCTTGGTTAAGACCTAAGGCAAATCATTTAGGCCATGGTTATAGTGACTGTGGATGTCAGCCAGATGTTGAATCTCCTTAGCCTTGTTACCCCACCATTTGTTTTTCATATCACGCATCCACCTTTGAACCTCTGCCTTAGGTTGTTGGAGATTCAGTTTCTTTTGCCTGGAGTTGGTGTCATTTTGCCAAGCACTTGCTACGCTTAGATCAACTCTTGGATCTCTTGGTCATTCTTATCAAACCAGTCTTGATGTTTCCTTGTAAAGAATCCAAGTGTTTCTTCACATGCATTAATGACAGTGACCTTGAGGGCACTCCACACGCTGCTGACATTCTCCCATTGTTATTGATTGAAATTCACCAGTTTTTCATTCAGGCACTAGTGGGAGAGGTCTTGCTTGCTTGGGTCCTTCAATATTGATCTTCCATTGCTACTGCTGCAGCTGTTGTTTGGGAGCCAGATTGAATGACATAACCAAGCAGATAAGTTGGTGGTCAGTCCAGCAATCCCTAGCATAGCTTGAAAGGGGAGCCATTAATGCCTGTTGGAAGGAACATTTTGAAGACCTTCTCAGTCAAGACTCTGCTATTGAACACAAGAGTGTGCTCAACTCCATCCCATAACACCCAGTCAGAAATGATCTTGGAATCCCTCCAACCCTTGATGAGGTGAGGAAAGCCATCAAGCAGATGAAGGATGACAGGGCATCTGGAGCAAATGGAGTTCCTGCTAAATCTTCAAACAGGGTAGAGAGGAGCTCACATTACAGTTATATGCCCTCATCTTAAGAATCTGGAATCATGAGGAAATTCCAGATGACCTCAGGGATGCCATGATTGTGACAATCTTTAAGAAAGAAGACAAGTACACTGATGATGCTATAGCTGATGATGACACTCACTCAGAAGTAGACCTTTAGGCAACTGTCAGCATCTTCACTGAGCCACACAAGAAAATGGGACTGACGCTCAACATTCAGAAGACTAAGGTCCTCCACCAACAAGCTCCTA
>NW_017728996.1:32393774-32417279 GCF_001723915.1 Gavialis gangeticus
TTATTTTCCTTGATATTGTAGCTAGCTGGAGTTCCATCACAGCCTTGGCTTTCCTGATTTGCTCTTTGCAAGTCTGGACTAAAGCAGAGTATTCTTCCTTGGTGGCGGTTTCAGTCCTTCATCCTTTATAGGTCTTCCTTTTAAGACGCAGGAGGTCCGCCAGTTCCCTGGAGAGCCAAGGGAGCTGCTGTGCCCTTTTGCTGCCTTTCCTCCGAGACGGGATGGACTTTGCGTGCGCATCCAGGATTGCTCCTTTGAGGAGCAGCCACGCATCCTGAACTCCCCTCTCCTTTGGGTTGTGGCCATTTAGGGCCTCTCTGACAAGCCTCCTTAGCTTGTCAAAGTCAGCTTTCCTGAAGTCGAGGACTTCTGTACAACTGACTGACTTGCCAGCTTTATGGCAGATGGTGAAGGTGATCAGTTCATGATTACTGTCACTCAGCTTCCCTTCGATTGTTAGGTTGCCATTAGGTCATCCCCGGTTGCCAGTATGAGGTCGAGCAGTGCTTTACCTCTTGTCAGCCTGTAGACTTCCTGCATCAGATAGAGGTTGTCCGCACATGCGAGAAAGCTTTGTGACCACTCGGATTTGGCCGAGCGCTCCTCCCACAAGTTGTCTGCGTAGTTAAAGTCTCCCATGACAACCATACACCGGGACTGTGTGGCCTCAGCCAATTCCCTGGTGAACTCCTGGTCGAGGTCTTGACTCTGGGGGTCTGTAGTAGACCCACACCATAGTATCCTCTGTGCCGTGTTCCCCAGAGGGTCTCAAGTCGTCCACTGTGGGTGCCAATGTCAGCTTGCAGGGACATGTAACTTTCCTTGACATAGAGAGCTACACCTCCGCTCCTTTTGTCCACTCCTGTACAGGGTATAGCCGTCTATACGCATGGTCCAGTCATGGGTGGAGTCCCACCAGGTCTCTCTTATCCCAATGACATCATAGTTATTTGCATTTAGGAGGAGAACAAGTTCCTCCTGTTTATTCCCCAGGCTCCTGGCATTTGTGTATAGACATGCAAGTGTCCACTTAGGGACTCTTGCCTTGCCTACATTTTGTTCCAGGGATGGAGCTGGGGTGGGATCCCTTATGTGCCTTGGCCTGCTGGCTTTGCAAGGGCCACTCGGTGGGCCAGCAGCGGCAGTAGTCTCCCCATCCCCCGGTGGGCTTAGTTTAAAGCCTGGTGGAGCAGGTCAGCCAGTCTAGCTGAGAAGAACCTTCTCCCCAACAGAGAGAGGTGGAGGCCATCCCTTCTCAACAGCACACTGCCTCTCTCTCCAAAGAGCAGACTGTGGTCAAGGAAGCCAAAGCCTTCCTGATGACACCAGCGCCGCAGTCTTTGGTTGACTATGTGGATCCTCTTCTCCCTCCTTGGCCCATAGCCTGAGACTGGGAGGTTTGAAGAAAACACCACCTGTGCTCCCAGACCCTTTAGCCCTGCACCCAAATCCCTGAAGCACCTCATGACCATGGTGAGACTCTGGAGAACATTAAGTATTTCCCATACCTTGGAAGCTCTCTCTCACAGAAGGCGGACATGGATGAAGAAATCCAATATCACCACAAATGTGCAAGTGAAGCCCCTGGGTGCCTCAAGAAATGGGTATTCAAGGATCGTGATGTCAAATATGAAACCAAGCTCATGGTTTATCAAGCAGTTGTGATCCCCTGAGACATGGACATCATACAGGGGGCATCTAATGCTGTTGGAGAAGCCCCTTCAACATTACCTGTGGAAGATCCTCTGAATCCAGTAAAAGAGATGCACCAATGGTAGTGTCCTCCTGCAAGTAATCACCATGGATACTGAGGCAATGATCATCTGGCATCAGCTTTTTGGGATGGCCATGCCATCCTGATGTCCAACTCCAGACTCCCAAAGCAAGTTTTATTCTACCAACTCAGCCAAAACGAATGCTCAAGAGGAGGGCAGAGAAAGTGCTTCAGGGATGTCCTCAAGGCTAACATAAAAAAATGCAACATTGATGTCAACTTATGGGAGACTATCACCCAGGACTGCTCCAAATGGAAGGAGGAGTTGGCTGCAGGTATCTCAGTACTTTGAAACCTCATGGTAACAACAGAAGATGGAAAAGCGGGAGCAGCAGAAAGTGTGTCACAGACCCAATAAAAAATCCAGCACCACTCATCCCACACGAAAACACATCTGAGCCACAGTAGAGTCTATCGATCTCAGATAGGCCTCATCAGCCATCTTTGGACACACAGATAAGACAATCATGGAAGAAAATCATCCTTGTCTGTAACGGATTGCCAAAGTTAGTGACTGTATACAGAGAGCTATTCAGACAGGTAACTGTCCTTTTGTATTATGCACCTTTTGGGATAATTTCCCATGTTTATTAGACACAAATTTACCCACTTAATTTTTTTAAATTTAGGCCTTGGCTTCTCTGTTATCAATGACTAGTTTTGTAGTCTGTAAACTAGAGTCAGTAATATTGAATATCAGGAGTGCATGAATATGAAAGACCAGAAGATACTTACCCCGCGTGGCCTCTCAATTGCGAGTCTGGGAATAACACCAACAAAGTTGGTAATGGCTCTCCAACATGAGCGTTATTCTGGCGCATGTCTGCGAGGGGCCAGCAGGGGAGATTATGCTTAGGGGCAACCAACACGGGTTCATTAGAGGCAGGTCCTGTTGGACCAACCTGGTGGCCTTCTATGACCAGGTCACAAAATCCTTAGATGCAGGGGTAGCACTGGATGTAGTCTTTCTGGACTTGAGGAAGGCCTTTGACACTGTCTCTCACCCCATTCTCATTAAAAAAGTAGGGGACTGTGGCGTCGACAACTACACAGTCAAATGGGTCGCCAACTGGCTGGAGGGCTGCACCCAGAGAGTGGTAGTGGATCGGTCATTTTCGACTTGGGGGGATGTGGGCAGTGGGGTCCCCCAGGGCTCGGTCCTTGGGCCCACAGTGTTCAACATCTTTATCAGTGACTTGGACGAGGGGGTAAAAAGCACCCTGTTCAAATTCGCAGACGACACTAAGATGTGGGGAGAAGTGGGCACACTAGAAGGGAGGAATAGACTGCAATCAGACCTAGACAGGTTACAGGGGTAGGCGAATGAACAGGATGGGTTTCAACACTGACAAGTGCAAGGTACTTCACCTGGGGAGGAAGAACCAGCACCATACCTACAGGCTGGGTAACTCCCTTCTTGTCAGTGCAGAGGCAGAAAAGGATCTTGGAGTTATCATTGATGCCAAAATGAGCATGGGTCAGCAGTGTGGGGAAGCAGTCAGGAAGGCCAACCGCACCTTGTCATGCATCCACAGATGCATCTCAAGCAGGTCTAAGGAGGTGATCCTCCCCCCTCTATGCAACAGTGGTCAGGCCGCAGTTGGAGTACTGCGTCCAGTTCTGGGTTCTGCACTTCAGGAAGGATGTGGACGATATGGAGAGGGTCCAGAGGAGGGCCACCCGCATGATCAGGAGTAAAATACATATGGTATTATTAGTACAAGAGCTATCTGCTATTCTTAAGTGAAGTGGATTAAGTTAAGTGGAGTATGAATTTCTGATTGGAACCTGGCAGTGCTACTTCAACATCAGTTAAATGGTGGTAGAAGTAATAACTGCAAGGATATATAGGTTTTTGCTTAGTTTTATTTAATTAACTTACCATTTTGTGCTTTTTTTGGTACAGTGCCTTTGAGAACTAGTTGTGCAATGAGTGTATTGTCTGAAAAATCCAGATGTAATTGAAAACGAATAGCAAAACTCCGCTTGCATTCAACAGGTACAGAATATGCTAGTATACCTGAATCATGTTAGTATAGCTATTATGTGATTGGAAACAGCCCACAATTAGTTTTCAAAACTCAAATTTATTTTACTGAGTGATTTTGTTAGGGAGTGATCCCAGTTGATTGGTTTCCCAAAAGAACCACTGGATTTTGTTTCACCTGGAAAGTTACCTGTGACATCAGCCCAAAGACAAGACCTCTAAAAATATACTGCAGCTGCATCTTTGTTCATGAGGCCAGTCTTGTGGATTTGTAGCCCCAGATTCAATTTTTAAGCTACTATGTTTTCCTTGGTTAATATTTCCATTCTTTCCCTAAATGTGTATAATGTACAGTATAGCCCTTTGTTTATGCACACCACCTTCCAAATAGCTGCTATTCAGCAGTAAGTATATAGGGTGTAAAAAGTTGAAAGGAAAAACAGACCCATGGCATGGGCCATCAAAGCCAAATAGGTGAAAAAAAACTGATTGAAAAGCAGTCTGCTGGCCATCCAGGTTGAAATAGGTACACAATAAACATCCTATTATTTATGTAAATATAAATTATGGAAACACAGCCCTGTTCCTAAGTGAAGTCTAATCATGCAGAAAGGATTCTGGTTCAGAGTAGTAGTATATCAGCTTGCAGTTCTAACCCCCAGCTGTTGTAGGAGGAGAAAAAAAGAAGGCACACAAGACTCAGTGGGTGCATATATACAAGCCATCTATTGCGCAGTTAATTAATTAGCTGAGCACTAAACGTCTCAGCGTCTCCAAGTACACTCGTATTAGGCTGGAGTAAACTAATTTACTCTGCAGCAGGGTAGTATTTGTAAATACAAGTACCTGAAAAAACTCTGCAGCAGGTATAGATGTATAGACACTGCCTCGGTGGCTGGGGCATGAGGCTGCTTCATTGCAGGGGCTGCCTGCCAGCTAGCCCTACACTGAAGCTCCCTTGTGCTCTATCCAGCCCCCCTGCAGCATGCTGAGCCAGGGGAAGAGTCCTTTGCTGACCCCTGGGGCCCTTGAGCTAGGGCTGCTCTGCTGGGCTCCATGTGCTGCTTGAATAAACTGCGGAGCTTATTGCTCTGGAGTTAATTGCTCCCAAGCACATGTTCAAATGGCATGCCCAGAAGCAATTAACTCTGGAACAATAAGCTCTGCAGTTTATTCAGGTGCTGCAATTGTAGGTAATAGACATGCCCAGGCACATCAGAAAACGATTAGAAATTCCTCACTCAGCTGCTGGAATCCCGTTGACTTGCATACTACCAGTGGTTAGCCAGTAATTATTACTCATTTCCTGAGGACATACCAATAATTGCTAATAATACGGTTTAGCTATTTAAGTTAGCTTCAGAATTTGGGGCTTCTTTTTCAAGTTTAAAACAGTTTCTGATTCTTGGCTGCTTGTAGCAGAAATTAAACTTTTGCTATTAAAACAAGACTGCAAACTATGTTCTTGATTCTGCAAATGCTTATGCACTTCAATGGAAATGCTCAGGCAAGTAAAAATCACAGGATTAGGAAGGTGCCCTATACTTCTGAAATTTAGTCCATGCCATATGGGGCAACCTAAAATAGATTTTTAGCACTTTACGTGAAAAGACTACTGAACAGCAACATTGATTTTAGTTTTAGGCTTCTATGTTTAGACCTCAGTTTTGCAGCTGGATCTAGGTGTGTTCATCTGCATAGACTTGATTGCAGGATCTAAATGTGTTTTTGTTCAATTTGCATTTGGGGTACTTTTATCATCAGAAAAAAGATACTGAGCTCTTTTTAATATGGCTTAGCAACCACAGCCTCCACCTCTACCTTCCCTGCACAATTATTTTGAGTAACAAAGTCCGGTGATTAATTTTTAGTCAAAATACTGTATCAACTCACTTCCACAAAGCACTTTTGTGTTTTGTTTTCTCGTGCTCCTGACTCATGTGAGAAACACCTCACTCCAGTCTCCCATGTTTCTCAGCGAGAAACAAAGATGATTGGAAAAGCCAGGGTAAAAGAGAGAAGTGTCCCACAAGGAAGCACTTTGTTAATTACCAGACAGCAGCCACTTTTGTTTTCCTTGGCACTGGTTTAGATTTCAGATTCCCTTCACTGACAGGCTTTCTTGCATTACTAATTCTTAATGTTCTTGTGAAAAGAAGCACCTCATATAAACTGTGGTATGTTACTTACATTTTTTTAGGAACAAGGGATCTTTATAGTAACCCTATCTCACACACAACGGGCCAAATTTTTAACCAGTCTGTGTCACGACCTTATGTCTTTTACATCTCTAGAAACTTGGTCAGAGCATTTGTTGATGCAGCCACTGGCAAGGTCAAAAAACCCACCTTTATGTTCAGAGGTCATGCATCTGCCTGACTCTTCTTTGTGGATACACAATGACTGGCTTCTTCTGCATGTGCCAAAGGGGCACCTGCAAGCACTAAATGCATGAACTTTTGGAACCAGGAGGAGCCTCCTCCTTTTTCACTGTTTAAAGTATAAGAAGGAATTCATGTTTAGAGCTTTTTAATTGTTATTTTTATGTTTTGTGTTTGTTGGATGTTTATTTTCATATGTTCTCTTAAAAATTAAAACAGACCCAGTGACTGAAGATGATAGTATAGTGAGTGAGATGTCATATGTATCTAAGTCATTTCTTTCTTGGGCCATTTTTTCAGATTTGCATCCACAACTGTACCTGCAAGAGGCCATACACAGAACAGCAGCACATCTCCTTTTCCATGAACAACCTATGAGGTATCATAAGGTCAGCTGAAAATGTGGGTCAGTGCTCTTTGGGAAAAAGACTTGTGTCGTACTATCAGTGTGCAAGACCCAACAGTGAAGGGCCACACACTATACATAATAATGTTATGTATAACTATTTTATATTGGCCCTGTTAGTATAATCTGTATACTCAAAATATGGAGACTAATACAATAAGTTAATGAATAGAGAACAAAAGAAAGAGGTAAGTGTGATATCAAGGGAAGAGGTTTTCAAATGAGATTGCAAGTGAATTGGAGAGTTAGTGGAGCAGTGGGATATACTGTTTCATATGGCAAGCATTGCAGCAAAGGCAAATATATGTACAGACCTGATAGATACTCAAGAGCAAAGACACTATTGAGACAAGGCTAGAACTTTAAAAATAAAAGGACTATTCCCTCCCAAACAAAATTCTGGATCAGTAGTAAAGCAAAAGAATTGCTAAAGGTTGGGGGATGGGAGCGTCTGGTAATGGACATTTGGTGGGTTATAGAATGAAGGTTAGGACAAGGGGAAGTCACAAAAAGAAGTTCAGAGGTGGTGTTGGGCCATGTTCTCAAACCAGGTGTCTTGGTCTGCCTGCTCATCCCCGTCTTCCACCTCTCCAGCTAAGCACACAGATGGCTAGAATCCTCCATCTGAGCATTGCCACCTTCTCACTCCCTGCCACTAGAGTGGCCAGCTAGGGTGAGATGAACCTTCACACCTTCCAATACAAACCCCTGATTCAGAAGAGGAAATGTCTGGGCAACAGTACTCAACCTGTACCCAGGCTGCTTTGCTATTTCTCCTGGCTCGTGCTGCCACATGCTCCGTCTGATCCCTTGGCTACCTGACCCAGCTTGTTCTAGGATTCTGCTCTACCTCTTGGCTTCTCCTGGCTGCTGATCTGGCATGACTTCTGATTCCATGATGTGCCCTACCCTCCAGCTCTCTGACTCTCATGGACCTCTTGGCTTCTGGTTTCCCAGCATTCAGAGTCTATGTACTTCTTCTGGTCTCATTTGCTCCCCCAGACACTGACTCCCAGATGTGGCCACCCATGACCCAACATGACGGGTATAGCAGAACAACTGAAGTGTAAACAAGAAGAGAAAATAAAGAGTTCCAGAGTATTACAGAGATCGTGGACAGGCAGAAAATGGAGTGGAGGATGGAGATAAAAGGAGGAGTTGCATTTTAGAATGGTGCTCTTTCTCTAGACTCTGCTCTGGTATGGAGCCCTCACTAGTTTTGCTGTTAATATAGACAATGAGTATGGACTGGAATAGAAAGTTATGGAGTTTAAGATAATGAGTATAAAAGCAAAAGTTTATTTAAAGAAGCAAAGTAATGGACAGGGACAAGGACAGAAACTTTTGATTATCCCACAGGAAGAGACGAGAAAAAAGAAGAGTGGTAGTTTGGGTGGAAATGGAACCTACTTGAAGAAACCTGAGGACTGATGTGCAGATGGCCCATAAACCCAGAGTTAAGAAGAGCAATAAGGAACTAGATGGACTTAAAATGCCATTTTATGATTATAAATATTAAGAAGCTTGCCAGTAAATTTGAAACAAGCTACCTTGACTGAGATCAGTCTGGGACAAATGTCAATTTTGCTTGTTTTTCTATCAGTGTATTTTAAATACAATAATACATTTTCTCAGTAACATAATTCAATAAACAAGTTCATCCTTCTGCTTCACTAAACACTGTAACAAAATGCTGAAGTTCTAGTTGCTTGTTGGCATAGTGTTATATATGAAGCCATTTTTCTCATCAGTCGTAGAAATCTTGGGAATTCCAGAACTGAGACTGTAGTTTCTTTAGCACTTAGGGGTTTTTGTCTGTAGAAATCCTCATTTTTGTCTGACATCAGTTGACAAAACATATATATTATGCAAAAATTGATCTCTAGCAAGCTGAAGAGGAAAAACAAACTCAAGAAAGTAATAAAACCATCTTGACCACAAACAACACTACAGAAGTATTGAAACATTTATATGAAACTTAAAAGATGTTGCAAGTTTCATCTCACTTCCTTTAACCACCATTCCAAAACAATGATTCCATATTTTAACGTGTACTGCCCAGATCAAAGCTAGTTTTCTTTGCCTCCCCACAAGATTTCAAATAATTTTACAACTTATTAGACTTTGAACAACAGAAAATCTGGAGTATTTCCAAGGGCAATTTCATCTTCTTTATAGATACTGGGAGCACGCAGAGTTGCAAATAAATGCCCATTTGAGCCCTCTAGCAGGTGTAGCTGAGTATGGCTCTACTGCCAGATTCAACTTGGGTGATCAGTATTTAGAGAAAACCAGAGTGGTAGGGTGTGGGCGAGAGCAGACCCAATACAAAATCATACTCCAATGAGTCCAGTCAGTCTTTCAAGCTTTGAGGCACGGGCTTACCTTTTAATTACTAACATACAATGTAATTTAGGAGAACACTGTCTCCAGGAGTTTAATCCACACTGGGCTGATGTTGGCCACTGTTAGAGACAGAAAATGATGCAAGCTGGACCAATAGGCGTCTGACCCACTGTGGTAACACCTAGGAGGAATTTGGCTTAACAAGGCCTAGATGTAGAAGTTTGTCTGGGTTAAAATTTTTATCTCCCACAGTTTAGCTATTTGTGGGCACACCAGCATTTGCAAGTTTTTCTTTAATGTATATTTTGGATATTCATATAAGAATCAAATTCCTTTTTGAAGCCTGCTAAGCTCTTGGTGTCCATGTCTAGAAACAATCAATTTTATTTGAACTGCTGCTTGTGTGAAAAAGCATTACACCTTTATTCGTTTTCAATTTGACACCTTAAATTTAATTGGAAGTCTCTTTGTGTTGTAAGGAAGGCTGAGCAGGGGATCTTGATCTGCCTTCTCAACCTCACTTGCAATGTTCCTTTTTATTAATCAGTTCCTGACTTCTATCCGTTTTTCTCAAGCTTCTATCATTTTTGTTATCTCCTTCCTGAGATGAAGTGACCAGAACTGAACATTTATTGCAGATGAAAGCACAACCATTTTCTATAATGGCATAAAACCATATTTGGTAGTTTCATATTTTGCTACTGTTAAGGTATAAAAATAATACGCTGTAAGAAAACATTCCACAAGCCAGTTTAATATAAAATGTTTTTATTGTTTTTGAAAACATTTAAAAAACAATTTTTGAGCACTTTCAATAAAAAAAAATAACTGAAATGCTACTGCAATATTCAACTACCGTAGTTTCAGCAGTACAACAGACAACAGAACACTGAGGGAAAACTGGACTTCCTGCACTAAATGAAAACATGGAACAGGGATTTTTCTTTCCTTATGGTGCAGTAAAGAAAGCACGGTATAGTACAAGACTCTTATATGAACCCCAGATGCACTGCACAAGAAACGCATTCCTTCTTTTCAGTTCAGAAGTCAGTGCTTATTGCAATTATTTGCAAATTCTTTACTTCATGAATTCTTATCATGATAAAATGATGCAAAAAATGTCTTTCAACACCAGAACAATAAAACATAATCCAAGAAAGGAACATATTCAACAATAACTAAGCTGAATTAGTAAACATATAAAAGTAAATAACTTGTGAATAACTACGCTTGCCTGGTTAACACAGAACCAGTATCAATACAGCAAAAGAATAAAAAAAATAAAAGTGGTTACAGGAATATACCTAGTACTGTACAAGATAAGTCAATAACACTCATGCACGTCTTGTGATCATGTATTAACATGGTGAAGCAAACTAAACTTAATTTCTTCCTGCTGTAATATTCTCATGTAAGAGAATAAGAAATAGAAATATCTCATTGAGATCAATGCACATTGCTACATAAGACAATTTAATCTGTCACTTTTGATGACATTTTGCCTTTTAATAATGAAACACATTAAAAAGTTCTTATCTGTGGGCTGTATTGGTTGCATTTATCCTAAGGAATGTGCCTGCCACAGGTTCAACAGAAATTTAGTGCAATATATGAACCCCAGAAAGTTTGCTGGACTAACCAACCAAATTTAAAGTGTTTGCTGCAATACTGTACACAGGGTACAAATTCACTAGTCTTTAGCAAAAAATGCTGTCAAAATATTTTTTCTCTTGTTAATAGGAAGCCAGTAATGTAAACAAGGGGTCAGAACTGTCTCAAACTCTTGTTTTTTGGAGTATCTGACAGACAGGCTTCCAATAGCAAGAAACACAGAGTTCTCCTTTTGGTATTGCATCCTTTGGTGTGCAGTAGTGCTCTGTCTCAATGTACAGTAAGGAAATAACTAGCATTATGGAATAGGGATCTAAGAGATTATTCATCTTAAACAGCAAACACACAAATGTCTATGAACTAGTACATACCAATGTACACAGCTGTGAGCTAGCCCTAGCACCGTTTATTGAAGTGAAAATGTTTTACCCCCATGCCTTGTACTTTAAACAATAAATCCTTATTGGATTAAAAACTTCTTAAATTAAACACACATTTGCTTTAAATCCACTGATTATATAGTATTCCTACTAGCCTGCTAATTAACTTAAAAGAATACTTTCTATTAAGCCCAATACAATGTTTCTATTTAAAAATGGTTTTAACACAGTTTAAAAACCTTTGGTGACAACTGCATAATTTAGAAAGCATCAGTTTTTATATTTACTTTAGCTTTACCGAGAAATGTTTTTAACACAGAACAATTAGAAGGGGACTAGTTTTCACTGGACCCCAGTAAGAGTCTGTCCCTCAGCGTGGTGGAGGGAAGGAAAGCATGCTGTGCACACACAATGAACTCCATAACCCCGAGGAAGGTGTTCCCCCATAATGCTGGTGCATACATCTGTTCCCACTATTCTTCCCTTTTAAATCTGCTGGAAGAACAGGGTTAGCATATCCATGGTGGTGCTGGCATTTCATATAGGCTCAGATCTGAGAGATGCTGAAGATCTACAACTCCTAAAGAAATCAAGGAAGCAGGAGGATGTCAGCAGCACTCTGGCTCTAGGCCATGGGCAGAGAAAACTTGAGCCTCAGCCTAGTCAGCCTTCTTCAGAAAGTGAAATGGCTTTGATCTGAATTTGTGGGGTCTTAGAAAATAGGAATAACCAGCACAAAACCCATCCCATCTAATACCTTCTGTCTCCTAAACAGAACCTGAAACAGTTTCTCTTAGGAGGAGCTTGAACTCTCTCTGTAGGTCCGTTACCACTGAAATGGCAAACCTTTCATGGATTTACATGCAGTGGAATCAGACCCCATATAAGGTGCCGCAGCTTGGCACTACTGCTTGTCCCTGCAGAAGAGCTCACATGTAGGGGCATGGAACAGCCTTTGCTCAGTGCTGTATTGCAGGGAGTGGGAGAAACACTGAGGTACTAACATCTGGAGTGCTCATACAGCAGTACCAGGACAATGAATTTCACTAAAAACATTAACCAAATACTGAAAAATCTCAGCTTACTCTCAGGAATGGAACAAGTTACCAAGAGACATTAAAAACAAACAAACAAAAAACAACAATAGCTGAAAATGTGATCATTTCCTGACTTGCTAAATTAGACGGCAACATTCTGTTCTCTTCTACACAAGCTGACAACTTCTCAACAGGGCTGTGCAAAGCTTCAGTCGCTGATTCAATTCGGCAGAGATTTGGCCTGATTTGGTTGCCGAATCTCCGAATTGAGTCAGGAGACCCTTTTACTTCTCTGAATCTATTCAGAACCCTCTAAACTGATACAGAGAGATTTGGAAAGATTTGATGATTTGGACATAGGCACAGCTTTAAATGTTTGTTCTACAGACCTCAAGGTACCAGGTGGTTTGTGAACACTGAGATGGTGGGGCGCATGGAGTGTCCCACAGGAGCACAGGGGGGTTCCCAGCAGACTTGGCAGCAGACTGAGAAATGGATCAGAAGCACTTCCAGTTCACTTCTGGGCCTGCTGGGGAGTGCACTGGGGGACCCCTGTGTCTCTTCAGCTCAGCTAATAGTGCCTCCTGGGTCTGGGGGGGGGGCACCCAGTACTTCCAGTCCACTTCTGGGTTTGCCGCTGAGCATGCAGGGAGCCCCCTTGCACTCCTGTGGGACACTCCATCTGCCCCACCATCACAGCATTCATGAGCTGCGCCTGGTACCTCAAGGTATGTAGAAAAAAACATTTAAAGCTGTGTCTATGGCCGAATTGCTGACTCTCCAAGTCAGCATCAAATCTTCAGATTCAAATTCAGCTGAACTGAATTGGGACTGTGATCTGGATCAATGAACTGAATTGCTGTCCCCGATTCAGGCCGAATCCAAATTGAATACGGCCCATTTCACACACCCCTACTTCTCAGTCACCTAATGCAAGTCAGAGAAATGCTCCCTACTCTGTTTTAAGATTAAATTATGTCAATTTACATTGGATAGCACAAACCCTATACAATGGTTAGGAGACAAAGCAACAAAGGGATTTGCTTGCCTGGAAGCCCAAGCAGGCTTCTTCTTGGCCAACAGTTTGACTGTACAGATCTCCTTTGTTGCATCAGAGCCATGGATGGTTAAGTACCCTTCTCTGTTCACCATTAGAGAAGTTTATAACCCTCACGTTATTCTTTTTAAAGACTAGGAATAACATTTTCAAAAGTGGTTTAGTGACTTGAGTATAAATCCCATTTTCAAGAGACTTGGAAAGTACAATATTGACTTGCAATGAGACTGTCTGGGTAGCACCTAAATCACTTTGAATATGAAACTTAAGGTATGGATGAATTATCAAATTAAAGGTGAGTTAAAATGTGTAAGAGTGTATGATGGTAAGTCTCCACTCCCTTTTAACTTGTGCCATTTGATAATTTGTCCATGCCCTTAGGCTCCTAAATTACTTAAATACTCTAAAAAATTTTATTCCAGGTCTTTTGTGTTTGTAAAGTGCCTAGGAATGTTATGGCTCTACACAAAGTATTTCTAACCATTCTCCACCAAATTAGGTAATATTTTTATCATCTTTGTTTTCAGGAGACACAGAAAGACCCCCAGCAGGTCAGAACAGAAGGGGTTTAAAAACAAATCTTAAAAAACAGTAGTATTTTTATGATTTCATGCAGCCATTCTTAATTAAAAGGACGCCAAGTATAATGTCCCTTTCTCTAACTGATAAATAATAAAACAGTAACTAACATTTTATAATGCATGGTATCTCTGGGGTTATTAAGCCTCAGTGCTCAGAATCATTTTTCATGCATTTTTTTTTTACCTGGTATCAAAAACTAACATTTAAAGTAAAAACTAAATTATTGTGAGGTCATGAATATTTATGTCTAAAAACCCTAAATAGATTTTGTTTTCTTTTAAATAAAATTTTAGTGCATTTTTCTCTTTCCTTGATCATTTCATGATAGTTTTTCCTATCAGCTCTTTCATACAGGTGTAAACCAGGGATTGGCAAAATACAGCCCGAGGCCAGATCTAGCCCATCAAGGGGTTTTACCTGGCCCAGGTGCAGAGGGCAGCCCAGGCCATACTGCCTGCGGCTGGTCCCGCCAACCCCAGGCATGCAGCGGGGTTGGGGTGGCACCACAGCTGGACTCAGCTTCCCAGCAGCCCCAAAGTCATTCCTTCCAGCTGCTGTTAGTGTTGCTGCCACTGCCTGGGCACCACAGCCCGTCCAGCCTGCCCCCACTGTCAGGGGCACTGTATGAAGTGGGGTCTCTAAGGAGAATGGCTCAGAACCTGCACAGGCAGGGTGCACGTGGCTAGGTGAACAGGATAGGTCCAGGGGCAGGAAGCAGTGTCTGGGAGCAGGGTAGGTGGGTGGGGCTGGGATCACGAGGCAGTAACAGCATAGGCCAGGGCCTGGGGCAGAGCCATGATCTGCTCCCCATCCATCCCTGCAACAGGTGCTGTTTCCATGAGCAGGGGCATGCAGGAAGCAGATTGCGGCTCTGTCCCGGGCCCCGGCCCCGGCCCCGGCCCCACGCTGTCACCACCTGCAATCCCGGCCCCAGCCCCTGCTGTCTCACTCCCAGACACCGCTCCCTACCTGCCTATGTCCCCATCCCATCTGTCTGGCTGATCACACCCTGTCCGTGCACGTTCCAGGTTGGTCTCCATGGAGACCACACCTACCCGCTTTGTCCAGCCCTGGCAGTGGGTGCGGCAGGTTGCATTGGATCAGTTATCCCCCGCAACCAACAGCTCACCAAAACTCCCTAAGGGGCCCTCCAGCCCAAATAATTGCCCACCCATGGTGCAAATAGTTCTTTCTGGTGGTGCCACAGAGGTCTCTCATGGTTCACTACTGAGCAGCATCCAGAGGTGCTGTACAGTGATACATCACCGCTTACATGCCACTCATCATGATGAACCCCCCACCTGCTTAATCAACACCTACTTGTCTGAAGGCACAATACATTTCAGACTTGGATAACAAAGACTGACAAGTATCTACTTAAAAGTAGAAGGCAATACAAAGTACTGAATGCCTAGTAACAAGCTAGATTTAAAACCCTCTCTTCAAAACCCTCTCAACATCTCTACTCCAGTTATCAATGCTGGTTCTCAGCCACTTTATTTTGGTAGAATAAGAAATGCTATTAAGTGGGAATGCTATAAAATTTAAATTGTAATACTGGCTCTTCAATAGCCCATTATCTTCAGAAATTTATTTAAAATTGATAAGACTTGCCTATTCCCTGCTGAAAAATGAGCGACTGGTACAGCAAACTTTTAAAAAATGCCACAATACATAGCAAGTGTTTCTGCTGCGGGAGGCACTTCCATTAAGACAAATACAATACATCTGTCTTTTACATACAGTGTGCTACATACATATTATAAAACAAAATTAACCCAACATTTCAACGGCAGAATGATCTTTACTCTCCATCCACTCAAAACCTGATGTAGTCATTGAGTTAATGGATTCATTACAGATTTGTTGAAACAATGGGTCATTCTTTAACTCCTCCAGTGTAGCATCATCGTCTTGTCCCTGCTGACGACCTGGATCAAACAGTAGATTTGTGTCTAAAGTGTTCAGATCATTAATGCTGCCTGAGAGGTCGGAAGACAACCTGATGTCGTTGGAAAAGACAGATGCAACATTATTGAGATCAGATGCCACCTGATTCACCAGCTGCTGGTTGGTTTGCAGGTTGTCCTCCTCTAAAAGGTCTTTTACAGTGCTGCTGAAATCTAATTGCTGCTCTCCAATTTCTGATTGTGCTTGGTTGTCTCCAGAAGAAAAACTGATCTGATCGGTGCTGCTGTTTTTTGTGAGGTAAGTTGGTGTTTGGAATTCATAAACTGAAGTGCTGGAATTGATCATATTTTGTGAGTTGGCACTAGAAAAAGTGTTCGTTTCTAAAATTTGAGTGAGATTCATCCTCGCTGTATAATTTGAGGGCATGTTGTTCATTCCCAAACCTCTCACTGCATCATCGCTATCAGAGTCAAGTTTGTTTAACAACACGTTAGTTATTTTTTTAGTGTTTGGTTGTTTCTGAAGAGACGGAAAGGCTGTCTGCATCATGACAGTCAACGGAACAGACTGGCTTCTCTGAGCTATATTATTGGCACTGGTGTCTGCATGGATATTTGTGAACACATTGTGAACTTCTGGTGTCACTGGACTTCCAAAAGAGGTCAGGTTAGAGCGTGGTAAGTTAGAAACAGGATAGACAGTGCTTCCGCTAAGATTACGTTGGCGATGGACAGCAGGGCTCACACTCCGGCATCTGAAACTATTTCCAAGAGAGGAATTTGTCCCCTTGTTGTCCAGTGGGGCAGGAACAGCAAAGCCTTCTTGTTTGGTGGTGCTGTTTACAGAGACTCCCTGATGCTGCACAGGTGAAACAGGAGTCACACGGCCAAAGTGAGTATCATGGAGCCGGGACTGAGACTGATATGATTGGCCAGGAACTGCAAAAGCATGAGGTTTCCTGAAACGATCTTCCACTAACTCCTGATAGCTTGGAAGGATGCCATGGCTTGAAACGGATGAATTACCAACTCCACTGTACCCATTGTTCATCCACTCAAGTTTGGTTTTATCAGGGTGGGTAGCCATAGGTCGCTGCATTGGTTTCACAGGACTACTGGAGACAATGCTGGCATCATGGTATGCCATGCTAGAGCTTATTGGAGTAAATGCAAATGGATTTCTGCATTCCACAGGACTAGGAGGGACACTGCTGCTGCAGTTAGAATGAGGCGTTCCAATGGGTGTGTGCCGGCTGCTTCCTAGAGCACTGTCTACAGGAGTAGTTTGAGCCAGTCTTGAACATGGACTCTCTCGTGACACATTCTGAGACCCCGCCATCATTTCTGATGTGGGGGTTGGAGTCGGGGTGGGGGTTGGAGTGGGAGTAGGAGTGGGAGTGGGAGTGTGAATTGGAGTGCCACTGTTATGGACTGAATGGTAGAAGTGAGCACTGCTTGGATGAGATGACACTGGAGCTCCTGGAGCTGCTGCCTGGCTCTGAAGTGCCATTGCTAGACAACCCCCATAAGGATGTGAATTCATAGACATTTGCTCCTCCATGAGCACCAGTTCCTCTACAATGCTGTCCTGTGTGAGGTCATCATCAAATGAAAAGAAGTTCTCATTTGACTGGGGGACTGTGTGTTCAAAGTCTTTTAGCTCAGACTGCAAAGGTAACTGATTTGAAGACTGTCCTTGAATTTGATCCAAAGGAGATTCCTGGATCTGACTCTGTAACTGTTGGCTGTATGCTTCCTGCTGTATGCCTTCACAGTGCACTGGTTCCCACACAGATTCCTGTAAATCACTAGAGCCAGAGTGTCCTGCAATAGTCATAACACTGATATCCTGCTGCTGTTCACAGTTCACAGATGTGAAGTCCGAGGTTTTAGTGATATGCTGCCAGGCATTTGGATTAAAGCTGCCATCAGATTTTGAATCATTTTCTAAGATAAACAAGTTCCCTTCCAATTTTACTTTTACATCTGGAGATGATGCTGTGAGCTGCTGTCCTAAAGCAGCATCACCAGTATTTACATTAGAACCTAATGGACAGTTTGTCACTAAGTGCGTTGATGTTGCAGAATTTACTTTTATAGTTACTTTGCCAGGAATTTGAGGAAGTGCAGGAGTACTGTCATTTTTAGCAAGTGATGCAACCTTCTGAACCTTCTTAACACTGATCACTTTTTGAACTTCCATGTTGTTACCAACTGAAAGCTGCCCCACCAGTGGCTTCTTTGCAGGCGGCACCTGGGAATCCTGAAGTGTGGAAGACAGTCGCTTCCTTGGACTTTTAGTGCATGCTTTGTCTTTAATAGCAGAGTCACCACTAGGAGGCGAACTGATGCTGGTGCTGGAGAAATTTTGACTGGCAACTGAGAGGGTGAGAGTGCTTTGATTATTGCCTGCTGAAGAAACTGGTGTGATTTCGCTAGGTTGGGTTTTATATTTGGTCCTTGCTTCTTCAGCTCCCTGATCACAGCCCTTAACTGTTTTCACTTCACTGATGCCCTCTGGTGAAGCTTTCAGGTTTGAATCCTCAAAATTACTCCTCTGAGCAGCAGGCAGGCCAGAGGCTCCCTTTAAAGGCTTAGACATGTCAGAATTCTCTTGGCACTGTGTTTGGTTCTCATCCAGTAATGCTTCTGGTTCCATTTTGATCTCAACTGCAGATGTTGCTGCAACACTGCCAGTCTTAGATCCTGGAGACTGAAGTGAAACGACAGATCCATTTTTAATTTGTGGTACAGTCCTTGACTCTTCTGTTGCTCCTGTACTGCTATTCACTGAAGTTGCCTGTTTGACGGGTACACTACTGCTGCTAGGGGCAAGAGATATTGCTGTCATTTTTACCACATTTAAGGAATTCACGTGTGGAGCTGGCACAACAGTCTTAATTGGGCTACTGGTGAAGAGCACCGTAGTGGGGGAACGGATGGTGAGAGCACTGGTGTTTGCTGGCTTAGGTAGGATCTGTGGGTAACGAGGCCGTGCAGAACGGTCACCAACTGGACTGGCTGGAACATTCTGAGGAGTCTTTGGTGACTGTTTGACTGATTGCATGTGCTGAGTGACCACCTGAACGTTGAGCGGAAGAACCTTACTATCAGATGCGGCCATGGGACTGGGAGATGTTACCAGTTGTCTGGTCCTCGGTACCTATTTGTGTAGAAAACAAAAATGTGGTTTAAACAAAAATGTAGGCACCTAAAGAAATCTAATGGCTTGTGTTAACCTAAGGGATGGCAGAAAAAGATCTACATCTTAAGGATTAAAAGGATGCTAGTTATTCGTGTGTAAACTGGCACCATCCTGTGCCCTATGCACCCTTCCAAAGTAGCAGTGTTCACCATAAATATTCAACACACAAAACAGCTGCTCTTCCATACTACTGGTCAACTTCCACACAACTTACATAACAAACAGGAGCAGCCATGTCACACCATCCCACAGCCCACCTCATTCCCAAATGCCTGGGAAAAAATGAAAAAATAGAAATGAGCGTTTAAACCAATGAAAGATCACAACGGAAGAATCAAGCTGTGCTGTATTTAAGTGTTTTGAGGAGTATTTGGAAACCACTGCTTTCAGCTTACTAGAACTCATGCTAATTCCTTGGGTCTTGGCAATCAAAGTTGAAGCCCCAGTCCATACCAACATCTGTGCACTCCCTTCCTTGAACAAAGGAAGCTAAAGTGTGGAGAAGGTGTTCAAACATTATCAGTTTTCAAAATTCCAGCAGTAAATACAATGCAAACCAAACATTATTCAGGGCAGAAGAGCCAAAAAAAAGAAGAAATCAGTATTACTCAGCTGAAGCAGTCTAGTCAAGTCTGTTCTATTGTTAAAAAAAAAAAAAAAGTCAAAGGTCCACCGGCATTGGGCTAGCCTGGTACTCAGCAGAAGACACACAGTGGAATGATGTGGCAGGTAGCATGATATCTGGCTGCCTGTGACTGCTCAGTACAAATGACCATATACCCATTTACAGTTGAGTCAACTGAGGACAACCTTTGACACAAGTCCAAAGTAAAGGTCAGACTGACACCTCTGAACCATCACAAGACACCTTAAAACCCCTCTACCATCATGACCCTCTGCTCCTTTGTACAGATATTCAAATGAGAGCAGAGAGATAGTTAGCTGTGTTAGTCTGAAGTCAGGCCAAAGGTAGAGCAAGGTGGCACCTTACAGACTACTGATTCAGTCATGACCTTTCACAGGCAGCAACCTACTTCATAGTTTTTAAGGTGCCAGCCTTCCTTCTGTCAAGTAAGGTTGAAACTAATGCCAGTGATGATCCCTCTAAATCAGTAAAGCTGCATTTACACTACATATTAAGTGTTTAAGCAATGCATTGTGTGGGTTTCTGCAGCTTGGGAAACTTTGCCCTAAACATATAATTCTTCTAATACATAACCCAAATTATTCCTAAGTTCTGCTGCCACTGACTTATGCCAAAGATAAGCTTAGCCCATGCTATGTGTCATTCTATTGCTTCCACATCCATCATGCAAAATTATTACATTTATGGCTCTGGCACTTACTTGACATAAAAGAAAAAGCCACTGAGACAGAAAAGGGCCTTTGTATCCCTATGTGTGACATGTCTATTCCATTTACACTACCACTTAGGTATTTCTCAGGACTAATGTAAACAGTGAACAACACTTTCTCTAAGACTGTCTGGCTTGAAAGGTTTGGAGAACACTGGAGAACGTTACCGGTATGGGGCTGGGGACAGCTGCCACTACGATACCAATAGGCTGAGGAGACAAGATGGCAGGGCTTCCATTAGAAATACTAGCTACTCCATTTGTTGTAGCGCCTTCTGTTTTCTTAGCTGGAGACTCTCCTGGCAAGGGAGACTGAAGTTTCTGTTCCTGTTGCTTCTTTTGGATCTTACGCTGTAGCTGCTGCTTGGCATCGACAGGAGATGACAAAGTTTTCACTTGAGGCTGAAAGGAATTGCTTTCAGCAGTGGGTATAAAAGCAGAGGGCTGGGAAATCCCTTTTATTCCTGAAAGCAAAAAGAAAATGGCTGAAATGATATGTGCCAGGTCTTGTGCCTGATACTTTGTATGGAAATACATACTTGGTAGCACATCAGACATGTGAAAGCATCACAGTTATCAAGTGGGGTTTATACTTGAACAGGTATTCAGTATCAATTTATTTCTAACATACAAGATAAGAACCCTTGGTGTCAGGCAACTTGGATACTCTTTACTGTTGTCAAATAACTGCATTAATATTCTGTTTCTGGAAATCCCAATTTGCCTAATCAAAATGAACAATACTATGACAGTGCATTTCATACAACTGACAGTAGAGGGCAATGAATATATTTTGGAAGACACTTGTTAAACCATCTTTATCGGGTCTTTTGTTTCCAGTATTTTAAAGCAGATCTAAAATACAAATTTCCTTAGCTTGTGGAAGAAGCAGCACTAAATGGAGAAGACAACATTCAAATCACCTTGGAGTATGTAATAACTAATACCAGCTGCAGTACAGAGATTTAATTGATAACAGCATCTAATGGCCAATGCTGGAAGTATGTCACTATGCTATTAACACATGGAAGAAAAAGTGAGAGGGATATTGAAAGGACGACAAGAAAAAAAGGCAAAAGAAAGGTGAAAAGGTGATGGCACTCAGAAGAGGAGATGCCCCTGTTGATTGTAAACAGGTAACAGGCCTTCCAGGCAAGTCCAATCAGGGATCATTCTCATGTGTGTAGCTCGAATCAATCCCTGTTTTAACCTGTTATCAAATCATGTTACAAGCTCGTTCTTCAGAAGGTTAAAGTATTATTTGGTAACTGAATCTGAGGATTAGCATGTTCTTAAAGAAATCTCCCACTACTGTCACCTGCCTGTGTAAAAGTGTTATAACACTGTTTCCTTTAACATTACAAGTATTTAAAAAGTATACATGAAGTAACTTCTAAGAATTTTCCAGATACATCATCTAAGCCAACTGCCAGACCTAACTTGTACAGCATCAGCTCTGAAACTGCTTTCAAGACTCCAACCTCAAAGCAACACTCACTAGGCTTTGAGTAAGAATAGAAAGACTACAGAATGTCACCTTTTTTCAGCTTGGTTTCATTCAGGGAAAACCTGCCCCAGTTTAGCTTTCACTTGCTGCAGGGTAGGAGGCAAAAGGACAGTAACCATAAAGCAGTTAGTCCCCACCCTCTGTTAATTTTGGAAAAAGTCTTTTAACATTTTATAGGAGTGATTAAACCCCCATCCTTCAAGGGTTTATGCCAATTTCCAAGAATTAGGTGGTTTTCTTGTTTCTTCTTTTGATGCATCTGGTCCTACCCAGTATTAGGTTGGATAAAATGAACTGATTCAAAATGGCAGTTCTTATCTTCACCTGCACAAAGGGAAATGCAAACCTTAACTATCAAGTATTTTTGTAGCTTCTTAATAATGAACAAAAGGCTAAATAAAACTGCAAAAACCCCAAAGGCGCACAACTTGCTCAGAAGCTGCACAGCCAACCCCCTTCAGCACCTTTTATTTTTAATGTGGTAGTTGCTGACACCTGCTGACCTAGTTGCGCTGCATGAATCAGAGCAAACAATTCAGGAAAGTGTGTGCCTGATATGCCCGAAGAGCACCCCTAAGAACACCAGCTGCTGATAGACAGTTACATATAATCAAGTAGCAAATGCAGTTACAATCCAGGCTTTGTCTACTACCACTTTCATGGTGCTGTCACTATAGGCTCTATCCGGCCACTATGACCCTAATCTAGCAAAGCATTAAGCATGCACTCAAATTTAAGCACAGAAATAGACTTATTACTTTAAACATGAAAATATTCATATTGTAACTTAAATATGTTTTTGAAGTGCCTCACAGGCTCAGGACCTATATGACACAAGGGTTATAGGAAACACAGGACCACTCTGGAAGGGACAGTCAATTCTTCTTCCTAGTGGTGACACATGCACTTGCTATGTACCTTTGGGAGTGGTACTAGTAATCTGGCAACAGCACTGTGCAAGACAGAAAACATATTCTTCGACTGTAGAGCTTGAATTCTACAAACACCCATGAAGTATGTGGCGACTGGAATGCCCAACAGAAACTGGAAAGGCTATACTTGTACTGTAAAATGGCTCAGATCACCAAGATTGAGTCGCTAGCAGATTGCAAATTCATACCCGTTCCTGGGGACTGGGAGAAAGAATTTGAGGAAAAGCACTGTGAACTCTTCTTTTGTTTGGTTAAACTTTCCTCATTTCATCTGCCTTCTCTAGATTACACAGTCCCTTTTTGCTAATTACCCTAAAATCCCAGTCAATGTAAACCACAGATTATGAGGTCACTTTAAGGCCAATTCAGGCTTCTTTCTCTCTTACTAACTTGCAAACTTCTCCAGCCAGAGCAGACAATATTCTGCTACTCCCCATCTTTCTTTGTAAGAGGAAAATTTAAGAAGTTGTACCTGCAGCAAATATGGTCAAGCCAATGTTCCTCTTTTATGTGGTGAAAAGAACCATTTTAACAGTCCAGACTGATATCACAGAACAGGCACAGTTCATGCAATGGCAATGCCATCTTCCCCTTTCCAATTCTCCTTGGGCTTCCTACTCAGTCAACCAACAAAAGGGAACTAATTGTGGCAGCAGTTTAGGCCCAGATTCAGGAAAGCACTTAAATACAACCTTAAAGCCATCCCTATTCAATGGTTAAGTTCTGTTCACAGCTGGGACATTCACTGAATTGAGGTCTTTGTGATGCAGATTTTAATCATTAGGAGCTGGTGGCTAGGGGTGTGAAAAATGGGCTGTATTCAATTTGGATTTGGCCCAAATCAGGAACAGTGATTCGATTTGTTGATTTGGATCACTGTTTCCGATTCGATTCAGCTGAATCTGAAGATTCGATGCTGATTCAGAGAATCAGCGATTGAGCCAGACACAGCTTTAAATGTTTTTTCTATGTACCTCGAGGTCCCAGGCACAGCTGGTGAACGCTGCAATGGTGGGGTGGATGGAGCATCCCACA
>NW_017728996.1:32417324-32428242 GCF_001723915.1 Gavialis gangeticus
CCCCCCCCATGCTCAGCAGCAAACCAGGAAGTGGACTGCTCCCCCAGCTCGGCAATCAGCCATGGGGGGACCCTGGGTGGTCCCCCCAGACCCAGGAGGTACCAGTCCACTTCTGGGTCTGCTGCCAGGCATGCTGGGGACCACCCCCGTACTCCTGTGGGACGTTCCACCATCACAGTGTTCACAAGCCGCCTGGTACCTCGAGATACATAGAAAAAGCTGTCTCTCTGTCCGAATCTTCAAATCTTTCTGAATCTCTGTGAATCGATTAGGAGGGTTCCGATTCAGTTTGGTGAGATTAAAGGGTCTCCTGATTAGATTTGGATTCAGAGATTCGGCCACCAAATCTCTGCTGAATCAAATCAGCGACTGAAGCTTCACACAGCCCTACTGGTGGCACATCACCACACATTTCACCTAAGGATGATTAGACAGTGACATCTTTCAGTCATTCAAACAAATGACAGACAGCACATTTTGCAGCCAACTACTAAGCTTCATGGAGCACCCAGTGTTGCCCCTCAGATATATTCTGAGGGCTAAGAAAGGTTTAAAAAAACAGTCTCAGCACAATTAAATACTCACAAACAGGGAAACCTACATTTCTAACAGCAAGTTCAATAATCCAAAAAAGATAAAAATGACTAAACAGTACATATAAGGCATATCAAGCACATGATTAGAAACTATAAAATATACATTTATCTAAAGAAATAACAATCTAGTTAATATTTGAGAGAATTTAAAATTAAATTTAAGTCCTAAAGTCTCAAAAAGCTTTTAAAAGGTGGCCAGGCTTTTTGGGAAAAGGACTTCTCACTTAGGTTTCCTTTGCCTCTTCTTCTCACCCACCCAAACTTTGTTCAAGCAAATGCTATACTCTATCACCTGTAAGAAACTACTGCCTACTATTGTCAACACCAGTTTCATCAAAAATCCAGCACCCAGCGCTGCCCTTGCGTTCAGAGTTAACCCATATGCTGCTTGAGTGTGCACTGAAGCAGCCCTGTGCACAGAGGCCAGGACCCACACCACATATGGTGCCCGCCCTGTGGCCCTCTCTGCATGCAGTGCCACCCCCTGGCCAATTCGAGACCTGTGCTGTATGTCCCAGACTGGCCAAGGGGTGTCTGTCCAGGAAACACTGCAGTCCTGTATGTCCTGGACTGCCACCTGGGTGCTCTGGGACAGGTGCTGCATGTGGCATGAGTCTTAGACTGAACAGAATGGGTGCCACATGTGCTGGATCCAACATGGTAAGAGGAAGACTGGCCACACCATTCATTCAACATGGACCAACCCACGTCACTCATCTGGCCCATGGGATCAGATTATTTTGACACCCCTAGTCTATATCAGTCTCTCCAGTTTCCTATTTATCTTACAAACAGTCATCATTTCATAACATGCATTATTTTTTTCCAGCAATAACAATTAGCCCATTACCTGCGGGTGCCCCTGCCATTACTGTTAAAGCTGCCATCGATTTGGTACCGATGTAATGACTTTTTACAAGAAAACGAGCTAAATCCAAAACGGAATCAAAGGGCTGGCTGAGCACTTTCTGGGCCCATTCGCATACAAGCCGGCATGCAGCAGACACAACTTCCTCATCAGCACTTTGAAGCTGCCCTGATGACTCTGCCCCATCCAACTAGCACAAAGAAAAAGTAGAGACTGGTTACCAAAAAGAAACAAACACCATAAAGCAAATGATAACACAGGAACGGAACATATTTCCTTAGAAGTCTATGTATTCCTTTTACATCGGCATTATCCAAGACAAAACATATCAACATTCCTACTAGTTCACAGGTAAAGACATTATGTGAGGCTAATATTATATTTCTGGAAGAATAGAAGAATACTGCACGAGGAATCCTAATATTTTAAATGACCCACAATCTGAAGTCCCTTATATAAGAAGCCAAACTAAAATTAGCACATTTTTAGTGTCTTGCTACTTTTTGTTTTCTGAGACTACCAATTTCCCATGCCACCTATTACTGGGAAGTAGTTTGCGTCATTGCAACTCCTGCTCCCTCTCTTAATAGCAATCTGATTAATTTTATAGAGAAAACAAAAATACAGAGACTCATTAAAAAAATAACTTGTGAATGGCAGCACTACAAAAATCTGCTTCACATTCTAAATCATATTTTTAAACGACCAATTTTTGTTGAAGCTTAAAGCAAATCAAACAAGGCTTGTCTGATGATAAGAGTATTGTAGAAAACTCCTGTATATAAAACTGTTTCAGAAAGTAATGGCAATTTCAAGATAAAATCATTTTGTGTGCAGTGATTGCTTACTGGACCACATCACTTCTGTATACAGTAGTAAACGGTGGGTGAGCTTGATGATGCCACCAGTGTTCCCTACCACTGCGTAGTCTCCCATTCATTGCACACAAAATGGTTTAATTTCAAAACTGCCATTACTTTCTGAAGCATCCTTGTATTTTGAAAACTGCACAGCTCCTTAGCCTGTTTATTTCAGATTAAACTAATTTTCCTTTAATAATGTTAAACAGTGAGAAAGAGTATAGAAAGAATTAGCTTCCACAAATATGTGTGTGTGTGTATATATATATATATATATATATACTGTACCCCATCTCCAGTTTTATGAAAATCAAGGTTGGGCAGTGTTGGCATATGCACAAAAGCTTTCTTCCTCAGTCCACTGTAGCAATATGTGATCAAGAATTAAGGTCTAAACAGTTTCTGTTCCCTGGTTTATAAAAAAAAAAAAAAAAGCAAGCATTTCCTCCTGTTTTCCCTGCATAAACTTTATAAGCAAAAAGAGAAATGCAGGCTCCACACACCTATTGGCATTTCCCCCCCATCAGGCTAGGAATTAAAATTATGTGACTATTAGGTTCCTCTCCTGCACTGTTGTTCATCTGACTAGACCCCTGCACTCATGTAGAGTCTAAACAAAATCATAAAGGTTCCACATGAGCACAGCAGTCCACCTACATCCTCTCACTAGCAAGTCTTGGTACATTTAGCTGATTTACAGGCTGGAATAGATCATTAGATCATGTAACCAGACCATCTTTACAGGATGAACAAAGACTTCAACCAGTTACCCCCAGATTTAGCCTGATAACTTGTACCTGTCTAAAACATATCTTTCAGAAAAGCTGCCTTGAAGGCCTCAAGAGATTGAGAGTCCCACCACTTCCTCTGGCAGTTTGTTCCCATAGTCAGTCATTCATTCTCTTGGTTAAAATCTGTCCCTCTTTTAAGTGAATGCATCTGGTTATAACTTCTAGGCATTGGTTCTTAGTATGCTTGCCTGCACTAAAGCTAATGTGACTTTTAGTACTTGGCATCTTTCTTGATTGAACTACTTATATAACATGATTAGGTCACCTCCTAATTTTCTTTCTGGTGAGCTGAGCAGATTGACATCCTCAGCTCTCTCACAGCAAGGCATTTTTCCCTGTCCTCAAACAATTGTTAGAGCTGCACTGCACTGTCTCCAATTGTTCTACACAATTTTTAAAGAAGGGGATAATACAGCTGGATACTATGTTTTGGCATCAGTCTCACCAAGACCATACAAACTCACCTCCCTACTCACTTCTACTCTAACCCAGTTGTCTGTACATCTAAGCCTCCTCCAGTTCTTCACACTGGATGTCTTAATAAAAGTGTTAGGTGATACTAGGTTGACTTTATTGGTTTTTCATGCCTTTAACTGCTTGTTTGCCAACATCATCAGCTCAGATATCAGGTTGAACTGATATTTTTTGACAATCAGCTCTTTTCTCTCCTGTTTTAGACATTAGTTGAGCTTCTCCCATTTATGAAAAGCTTCCCTTTAATCTGAACACTTCTGTGGCTTGACAGATAATAATAACAAGGTTTAAGAAATAGAGTTCAAGAAATATTACTGGCTTTATGCCTCAGTTTAGGGATGTGCACTGGTACAGCACAATTAAGTAACATATTTTTTACTTGCATTATTACAACAGTATAGGTATTGCACGAATCTAATGCAAGTTGCTTTATTCCAATATTCATCTCTTTGTTTTTAAAGATAAGACTAGGTTCCCAGAATAAATAACTGCAGGAACAACTAAGCACTAGAATTAGATGACCAGCAAAAATCAAGTAGGGACAAAATTCATGAAGATGTGCCTTGCATCTTAATGATAAAAAGATTAACACATGTCTAAGCATTATACCAAGTACTTTGGGGAAATTGTCTGCATTTCTTATTTAAATTTATTTCTAAATTTAGCTAGCAGTTGAGCTACAACAACAAATGTTCTTTAAGCAAGGGCAGAAGAGATTACTGAAAAGTGTTTTAGCAAAGGATATTTTGATTTGCCTCTTGTGCCCAGACGGCGGGCTTTCATATTTGGAAAGACATTTTTCATGATCTTTCCAAAGTCAGCAGCACTTAATGGATGGTAACCAAGATTGTCACAATAGCTCCTGCAACAGAGGGAAAGAAATTGTGAATAAAACAAAATAAATGGCAATTCTACATAACAGACTTCCATCAAAGACTTTCAAAGAAAAATAATCAGATCAGAACTATAGTCAATATTAGTGAATCTAGCTACAATAAATTGAATACATTAAAATACACAGAATTATTAATACAGTCAATTTTACTCCGCACACTTGTGAGTTCAAACTCAAGTGGAGATTCAATACACAGTGGCCTTGTCAACAGACCAGTTAGGAACAGCTGTATCTAACTGGATTAGGATTTTATGTTTTGTGTATTTAAGACACGGGTACAATAAAAGGAGAAATGTGACCAGCCAAAAAGTGGGTAACAACTACTTGGGTGTGACAAGGTGTGACATCATGCATGATTTTTTAAAAGCAGTAGGAGAGAGATTTTGCTTCTGTGTAGAGTGTAAGGTCTTGTCCACATTAGTTCCGGAAAGGTCAGAACTTAAATTAATAAATTCACCTTCCTAAAAAGCCAGCTTCATTCTCAAGTGTTTAATGTGAACATACACTGGGGAACTGGATACTTGGGGACTGTTAATGAGTGACTGGGACTGTAGGGGTTTGTCTTCACACCAATTTGCCCTGGTTTAATTACTCCAGCACAAAGCCCTGTGAGGACAGTTTCATTTATTTAAAACTGATTAGTTTGGTTTACCAGGCCTACATTAATTCAGGGTTGTTCTATATACAGCTACTGCATTGCTATAACTATATCAGGTTAAATAATTAAAGTGGTACAATCTCTTACTGAGGTGCAATTTTATTGGCACAAAGGTACTTCTATTGGCAAATAGGAATAAACTATGCTATCAGCAATTTTTTTCTCCAGCATCCAATGGTAGAAAAGAGCAGAAGGATTTTTATTTTTAGAGCCACCCCTCTTCCTGCCAAAAAAGTAAAATAATTTTAAAGAAGTAGTAATTTTACTCCAAAATGTAAATCTTGGGGAAATTTATAGGCACATGAATAGCTAGGGATAACAGTGGGAACTCTTCTGAAACCTTATCTGTATAGATTCATAGTATAGTCATAGATTTGTATAGCAGGGGTTTATGGTAGCATACATATTTGTATGCACTTACACACCTCTTTTTCTTCAAGGACAAAGTGTTTTACAGATATGAATTAATTAAGCCTCAAACATTACTGCAAAGTATACTTATTTATGTTCAATGATCTAACCAAGGTCATAAGGTTGCAAAATTTGCTCTCCTATGCTCTAACCATAAGATCCTGCTGCACTCCTCAGCAAAACACTATTAGAAATATTCAAAGATATTCAGCTTTTGAAAGAAAGAAGGAGCTGTGCACAATCCTCCCTATGTAGACCTCGTATCTGGACAGCAGAGAAACAATCATTTCACACACCAGCATGTGGTATTCTAAAAAATTTGACAGAATTCAGCTGCTGTGACTAACAAAAACACATTCTAATTATAAATAAAAACAGGGAAATCACAGTGGTTAGAGTAGATATGAGGACTTAACTTAGAGATTTGACAGCACTCAGGAAAAAGGAATTTCATTCCTTTTTGCAAAAGTAGCAATGGCAGTAATTACAAGTGACTTTGTGCACCTCAGTAAACTTAGTGAAGGTCTGTTCTGAAGACTAATCTGAATGGTGGTTGGAACAAGTGTTGAGATCCTGTGAACAGTATTTTAATAGGGAACTTCCTCGATACTGCAGAACACATATCTGAGTTGGTTTTCCATTACTGCCAGCATCAGTGAGTACATAGGGCTGGCAGATCATGAGTGGAGGACAACAAGACCCACCTTATGAGGTGCAAAGGAAGAGGAAAGGAGGATGAAGAGCATTAACCTCCACTGAGCGCATCTGCAGATGCTTTCATGCAACCAGGGGCCAACTTACATCTAGTAATGCAGATGGTGATGGGGGAAGGGACAGAAGGGGACTTTCTCATCATTTTTGCTTTCTTTAGGAAAGTGGTTTTTAACCTTTCTAGACTCAAAACATCCAAGATACCCCTCCATAACTTTTGTGGACTGATTTGCACCATATTTAACAAAAATATTACACTACCTAACTCCTTGCAAAGGGGCCAGGCAGTGGGAGCAGAAGAGAGGCCTGAGCCTGAGATCGTCATCTCACACTTCAGGGGCAACCTTAAAAAAAAGTCTTGTGGAACACAAAGGTACCCTGGCACCCTGGTTGAGAATCACTGCTTTAGGGATGGAGGAAATTGAAGAGACCAGGGCAACTGAAACCCAAGAAAATTCTTGCGATAACAGTGATACTATTTCTACAATTTGCTATACCTTTCCAGTTCCGCTAAACTGCTTTATAGCTAATGCCAAGCACAGGTCTACCACCTGGAGTCAGAGGTAGGTTCACCTACTGCCATTGGTTGGCTCTGCACAGACCTTTGTAAGCCAGTTTCCCCTATCTTCAGCTTTTAACCAGCCTGCTCTGGACTCTGAATTCATTCTCAAAATGTGTGATACTGCTGCTGGCTGATATGAATTACTGTATTCTATTTCTCCACTGTAGTTTGGAGCATTGTCTCCATAGCAAGCATATGGGGTATTATAGAATATCTTTTACTTAGTCAGTGAAATCTGAAAGGGTAGATGCTAAAATCCTTGTGTGAAGTTAAGTGCAAGTAAAACCCAGTTAAATTAGTAAGCACCAGTCTTAGGACTTAATTCATCAGTTCTTTTAGAATTAAATTTATTTGCACTTTAGGAAAAAAATGCAGTCATCAAGCTTAGAAAATCTGTTTCTAACTAGTATGTAGTAGCAGCCACAGACTTAAGTAGTGGATAAGGCCCATATGCCCAGGCCAGCAGTTCCTGCCAGCCTGGAATTTGTTATTTTGCAGACAGCCCATTCCATGAGGCCTTGTGCTCCTTCCTCTTGTTCAGCCTAAAATTTTTCACATCCATCTCCAGTCTCTTATTGACCAAATTCCTACTGACAAGAATAAAAGGGTATAAACTACCTGTCACAGGATCATGTAGGTGACCTGTGCCTAGAAAAGGGTTAAGGACAGCTGCCAATCATCGGGGCGGCTCAGCTGCCGGTTACTGGGGCAACCGTGTTGGTCAGGTAACCAGAAGGGGGCAGGGCCGGGCCTTTATAAACAGCCCAGGCCCGAGCCTAGCTGGCAGTCCCCTTCTGGCAGCTGGAGGAGCAAGAGCTCTGCAGTGGAGCTGAGCAGACTGATAGAATAAGTACCTGCATCATGGCAAGGGTGGAAAGAACCCTGACTAGGCGGTTTTACTGGAAAGCCAGGTGGGGCCTGGACTTTATGTTATAGCCAGAAGGCTTACGGTTGTGTTGCAGCCGGTTGGCTTATAGTTTTGTGTTCCTTGTTTGATATTGTTACACCAGAGGACCAGGTGAGGCTGTAAGGGTGCAAGGAGGCCTCACAGGAGTGCCCCAGTGGTCTGGGGGTTCCTGGTGCCTGTAGGGGCACAGTGAGCGGTGCCAGGGTGGCACAGCTCATGGGTGCCGGTGCAGAGCTGTACTGGGGGGGTGTTGACCCCAGCCCTGTGTGGGCAAGAAATGGAAAAGCCCAAGTAGGGCAGAAGACCCTAACAGTGGGTCAGGGGGCCAGGCATGGCTACGGCCACCTGAGCCCCGACCGTAGAAAGCACGGAGGCAGACCCAGTGGGGTGCTGCCAAAGCATGGAGGCAGGCCCGGTGGGGTGCTGCCTGTATGGGTGAAGCCCTGACGGGGGTCAACCCCAATGAGATGCCCCGGAAGGGGGCACGCATAGGATTGATAGAAACCCCAGTTGGGGTGTGGACTGGACAGAGTCCCAGAGGGCTCTACAGTGGTGGGTGACCCCAAAGGGTCACAGGGGCCAGGTAAGACTCAGGCCGCCTGAGCCCAACTGGAGAGGGTATTGTTAGTAAGCCCGAGAGGGCTAACGACTAGAGGGCAGACTGCACAGAGTTCCAGAGGACTCTACAGTGGTTGCGGGACCCCGAAGGGTCACAGGGGCCAGGTGAGGCTCAGGCCGCCTGAGCCCAACTGGAGAGAGTATTGTTTGGAAGTCCAAGAGGGCTACCGACTAGAGGGGCGCTGGTTGTGTGACAAGCCCAGAGGCGCTAGAGGAGAGGCGCTGGTTGCGTGACCAGCCCAGAGGCGCCTGGCAGGGCGCAGAAAGGAAAAGGACCAGATAACATCCGGAAGTGCTGCGAGGCTTGGGGCGTGCTAAAGGGGAGGTAGGAGGCATGCGTAGTCCATAAGGCTGGGGGTGCACCGGGTCACTCCAATGGACTGGGGAACAGTATTAGCATACACTGTGTACCAGGGGATCGAAGGCAGCCTCCCATAGAAACTTATATATATCATCAAAGTCATGGCGGGCGGGAATAGAGGGGGCTGGATCGCTAACTTGGCATGGTAGGGGGCGCTAGCGGGATCACAGCCACTCCTAGGCCCCACTCTGTGACACTACCTATACATAAATTTAGGCTAGCAATCAGAATAAATTCTAACCAAGAGAGGAGGGAGATTCTGGAACAGCCATCAAATAAGAATAGTAGAGAAGAAGCTATTTTTTGATGAAGCTTGATCAGTTTCTGAAAAGGAGTCATATGATCTGACAGCAGGGGACTGAACTTAGTGACCCAGTAGGTCTTTAAGTCTAGTCTGGGCATAAGAAGCAGAGCCTGACCAGTGGTAGAAGCTTATACAATCGCATGTGCCATTTTCTTCAAAATATTTTTCTCTTCAACTGTGGATAAGATTCTGCATAGTCCGTACTATGCCCATAGGGCCTTGCTCAAACAGATGGCAGCTCTACTTTAATAAAGGCTTCAGGACTGCCCTCTCTGGTCCAGCTTCATTAAGCCCCCCTGTACACCTTGCCAGCGAAAACCCCCTGACCCTGGAGATGGTGACTGCTGGGATTCCTAAGGCTTGAGGGTTTTATGCTAGGGGTGCACCCCTGCAGCTGGGAGCCCTGTCAGCTAATGGGGCTCCCAGCCTCAGGGGAGACCCTGCTACATGTGTAAATTATAGTGCAATAGCATCCAGCTATAAAGTTAGTACACATTTCTGAGGTCTGAGTGCATAGCTGGTTGTAGCTTTTTTATGGTGTGATAGATACTTTGCACACGTAGCTGATCTCCAGGTAACTGCAATACCTGTAACCTTTAACAGAGGGCCTAAGGCTCTGTAATGGCTTCTGGTGATATAGGCCCAGGTGGCAGATGAAAAGTTATGTCAGTAAAACTCTCCCTTCCCTTGTGGGGAAAAAAGACAACAAGGGGATGCACTTATTCACCACATCCTAATGCGCATCCCGTAGCATATTCTTAAAGATGCGTCACCTAGCACAGTGATTCTCAGCTGGGGTGCCATAAGCTCCTCTGAAAGGTGCCATGAAGTGTGAAGGAATAAGCATTGGCTTAACATTCTCCTTGCCTGACTGCTCCCATCCCCCACTGCCAGATCCCTCTACAAGGATGTAAACCCTGCAATAAATAAATTAGTTTTTAAAATGGCGTACTGCTTAATTCACAGAAGGTATGGAGGAATGCCTCAATTAAAAAAAGGTTGAGAACCACTGATGGAAACTGAGCCAGTAGAAGTGATCCACCTCCTACCCTGATGACAACTACAAGCCCTTAAATTTCCAGAGCTACTATTTTACTATTCTGTAATTTAACTTTTTAAAATCACTTTTAAGACGAGATGAGTGCAGTTACTTCTACCTAATCACAAGTCTGCATCTCTACCTAGACATTTTGCTTCTAAAAGTATAAAAAGGAAGGAATAAGTACAAAAGGGAAGCATTAGTGTATTGAAGTGCACTATTTATTCAGCTAAAAGTCAACTGAAATGAAGGAGAGCACACATGTAAAAACTGCCTGTGCAGGATTGGTGCAGATTCAACCTTCAACATCTCATGCACCTGGAATCCATACTAGATTGTAATAATACAGGCTAAAACAACCACATAAAGAACACAGAACTTCATTTTGTAAAACTACAAGATGTCTGATGGTTAGCAGACATGCACTTGCTGGTATTCTGCTGCAAGTCCTCCAAAGCCTGCGTAATCTTTCACAGGGGTGTGAACCCTCCAGATTTAGTAATCACAAGACATTTCCATATCTGTATGTACACAATGCAGAAAGGTGCTCAAATCACCTCACCAGCAGAGGTAGAAAACAATAGCTCATGAACGGGCAACTATAGGCCCGTCAGTCTTACCTCAATCCTGGGGAAACTCTTTGAGAAGATCATCAAGGAGCATATTTGTGATGGGCCGGCATCAGAAATGATGCTCAGGGGCAATCAGCATGGATTTATTAGGGGGAGATCATGTCAGACCAACCTGATTGCCTTTTACGATCAGGTCACAAAGGCCATGGATGCAGGTGTCGCGGTGGATGTAGTCTTTCTGGACTTCAGCAAGGCCTTTGACACCGTCTCTCACCCCATCCTAGTTAAAAA
>NW_017728996.1:32428740-32456106 GCF_001723915.1 Gavialis gangeticus
TGATGGAGAGGAGGTATAGATTGGACATCCGCAAAAACTACTTCACAGTTAGGGCGGCTAGGAGCTGGAACCAACTTCCAAGGGAAGTGGTGCTGGCCCCTACCCTGGGGGTCTTTAAGAAGAGGCTGGATGCCTACCTGGCTGGACTCATTTGAGTCCCGTTTTTTGTTTTGGGGTTTTGTTGTTCTCCCGCCCTGGCGGGGGGTCGGGCTAGAAGATCTACTAGGTCCCTTCCGACCCTAAATCTATGAAATCTATGAATGACAGACAGTAGTGTTTGAGGTGTCTTAATTCCCTTAAGAAGTGAGAAATGTCTTAACTGAGCTAAACCTAGGCTACTATGTAGCTCTACATACCTCCCACTCTGGGTCTATTCTTCCTTTGGTGCTTGAGGTTAACTAATAAAAATACTTAGAGCAGCTAAATCTATTACAAAAAGAACAGATGCTTGAGAAAGAGAACAGATCCCAAACATTTGATATTTTCCTGAATATTTGCTCACCATCCTTATTTTGTGAGGGAAAACTACAACACACACAAAGCTAGATTTAGCCACACACTGAATCCCTCCAAGTTTTACACTACACAATCTGTAGATGATGTTTTTTGGGGCATCTGCAGCTTGGCACAGCATGGAAGCCAAGCAGATTTGTTGCTGAACTAGGCCATAAATTATTAAATAATAAATACATTTAAGAATAATGCTTACATTTTTCTCTTGCGCAGCAGCTGCTGTTGCCTTTGTTGCTGTGCATATGGGTGACTGACTGTCTTGTGATTGGTTAGTTCAATGTACTTGCACTATTGGTTATGCTTTAAACTGCATCGCAAACTTGAGTTGATGGTGAGATTTCAGAAATAGGTGTGTGCAGTTTTATCAACCCCAGGCAAATTAAAGCCACCACATTTCAGCACAGCCAGAATAAAAGACTATAGTTAATTAAGATGAGCTATGAACACAGTGGAAGAAAACAGTGGTTGCAATCACTGCTGTCTTACAGAACCTTACAGGATTCAGCCTTATAAGTTGGAGGTACTCAGCATTGTTATAATTATTTTTAATTCTGAAGCTATATATTGACTATCCCTCAATATAAGGATGATGTCTGCTGCAGGGGAGGGAAGGGGTGGGGAATAATGGTGAATTTTAAGGTGGCTGAGGAGTCCAACCTATGCTTGCAAGTTTTTCCACTGATATGATAAGTGGTGCCTTGGGCAGGGAGGGAAGGGGGCACAACTATTGGCCAGGATGTTGTGCACTTTCCTTCCTCCTCTGCCGTTTCTCAGCTTCCTGAGCAAAATGGTTCTCTTCGAAGTGGGCAGCAGCTTGATGTATGGTGCAGCGCCATTGAGACCTGTTACCAGCCAGCACTTTCTAATTTGTAGGGTTGATGCCACCCTTCTTAAGCTATGCTTTCAGGGTGTCATTGTAGTGCTTACTCTGTCCTCCACGGGTCCTCTTACCATGACTAAGTTGAGAGAAGAGGACTTGCTTCAGGAGATGAGTGTCAGCCATCTGCACACAGTGGCCAGCTCAGAGCAGTTGATGTTTCATGATCTTTGCCTCAATGCTGGTTATGTCAGCTGCAGAGGGTGCTGGCATTGGTGCAGTGGTTTTCCTATCTAATGCAAAAGATCTTCCTGAGGCAATGCTGAGGGAACCATTTCAGGTGCTTAAGATTGCTTCGATATATCACCCACATCTCATATCCATAGAGGACCGTGGGGACAACCACTGCATTGTAGACTAGGATCTTAGTATCCACCTGCAGATCTGTGTCAGCAAAGACACAGCGAAGTAGATTTCCAAAGGATACACTGGCACAGCGAATTCTATGTTCCATTTTTACATCAAGACTGACTGACTGGAAGAGGTGATTGCCAAGGTATGGGAAATGCTTCATGTTTTCCAGGGGTTCTCCACCAACTGTAATTTGTGGGTGAAGGAGGGGTAGCTTGTCTTGGGGTAGGCTGATGGAGCACCTTTGTCTTCCCAATGTTAAGGGAGATTCCCAGGCTGTGATAGGCACCTAAGAAAAGGTCAAGGATAGACTGCAGATTGGTCTCAGTGTACGTGAGTATAACAGTTGTTAGCATACTGAAGGTCGATGATGCCAGCCTGTAACTTTTGTTTTGCTGTGAAGGCACCTCAGGTTGAAAAGCTGACCATCTGTTTGATACTTAACCCAAATTCTGGGAAGGTGGTGGTCACACATGAGAAAAATCACAGCAAGACAGATGGAAAAAAGGGCTGGGGCAACGACGCAGCCCTCTTTGACACCAGTACAGATGGCAAATGGGTCTGTCTCTGATCCACTGCAAAGGATTGTGGCAGCCATCCCATCATGGAGTAGGCTGAGGACACTGATGAGCTTCATCAGACAACCAAACTTAGCTAGCACCTTCCACAAGGCTTCACAATTGAGAGAGTTGAAGGCCTTGGTCAGGTCAATGAATGCCAAAAACAGCTCCTGGTGTTACTCTCTACACTTCTCCGGGATCTGTCATGCAATAAAAATCATGTTGGTGGTACTCTGAGATGGTCTAAAGACACACTGGGATTTTGGAAGGACATCTTCAGCAAGGGGGAGGAGGTGGCGATTCAGAACAATGTGAGTAAGAATCTTCCCAGCAACGGAGAAGAGGGCAATGCCTCAGTAGTTCCCACGCACTGACTTGTCCCCTTTCTTGAAGATGGTCACAATATTGGCATTCTTTAAGTCAGGTGGAACTTGTTAACCATATGTTGATGAGAAGTTGGTGAAGCTTTTGCATTAGTGCTGTTCCACAAGCTTTGAAGACTTTTGCGGGGATGCCATCTGGGCCTGGCACCTTATTGTTCTTGGTCTGAGTGATGGCATGCCAGACTTCCTTGATGAATGGGAGATCAGCAAGAGGTTCTATTACTGGGTGCTGAGGGATGGACTCGATGGCGGTAGCCAAGACCTCAGATTCATGGTTGAGATTCTGAAGCCATCAAATGTGCTTTCATCATTTGTTTTCTAGTTCAACTTCAGACAACTGGGTCAAGCATTTTCCTCTGAGGAACATCTGGATTTTAGTTCTGAATGAATTTTCAGTCAACCCTTTCCTGCATGCTCCCTTTCCCCACAGCCCTCAATGTATTTTCTAGTTACATGGTAGCTTTAAGATCTGAGAACACAAATTTGTATTGGCTTGGTTTTGGTTTCACACACTTTATAATAACCTGTGACCCTGTCAGAAGCAGAATTGCAGCATTTACTCTCTGAATCAGATACAACATTTGTGTATTACTCCAGAGAAAATAGTTTAGTGGGAGAAATGTTAGTTCTGAAGTATCCTGTAATGGGGAAATGTCTCCTGCCCCTGTTCCAGAGCAAGGACACGAGCACCAGGGAAACAAATTTGCATGGACGTGGAGCTGGCCAGCCATACTCGCTGAGAGTGACTGTAGGGATTCTGCCAGGGAAGGGAGATGACTCCCCAATGTGCACTACAGCGCGCACCAGGAGCTGGCTCTGATTGACCCATGGACACAAAAGGCCAGAAGAAAAGCCAGGTGGTTCACTTCCCCCAAGGAGGGTAAAGTGTGCAGGCAGGCACAGGCTGCAGCATGGTCTGTGTGGAGGCACGGAGCAGAGCCAGAGCAGAGTCAGGAGCCTCGGGGGCCCAGACTGGAACCAAAGACCAGAGCAAGCCAGTAGGAGAGCCAGCACAGTGAGTCCAGGTGGCAGGCCAGCTCTGAGTGGCTGGATTAGAAGTCGAGGCTGGGATAGGGGAAGCAGGGGTCAGATAAGGAGCCCTGCTAGAGCGGATGACTGCCTGAAGTGAAGGATTGATCATCCGGTAAGGGATCAGAGAAGGGAAGAAAGAAAAGAGTCAACTTAGTAAGGAGGAACCGGCGTGTTGGGCTGACATGAGCCAAAAGTAAGTGGTTGGAGAAAACTCTGCAAAGTCTTGTGATCAGGGGGTTAATTAATTGAGAGTGGGCCTGCCCCACGGCGGGATTTATGTAAGGACTGACTGAAGGCAGACAATTGCTCCATGGGTGAAATGGTTTGCATAAAGACTGATGATCCATGATTCCTCTGAGGGAAAAATATACCCGTGAAGTTGAACTGAACATGGAAGGCATTGCTGACCGTGGGTTAACGCAGGACTAGACAAAGTTGTGTCAACAAGCACAGAGAATAAAAGAACTGGACGCATTTACACAAGAGATATAAATACCAGCCTGGCCAGGTGTGCTGCTCCCAGTGCTGCTCGAGCTGCTCAGGTACTGCTCAGCTATCCCCGCCTCTAGTGGTAACTCCTCTCCTTCCCCTACTGTGTCACTTTGGAGAGCAGGTAGCGCGGGGAAACAACAGTGGCCATGGGGACGCGTGCCAGATGCTACATGACCAGCAATGCAGGGAGGAAGCTGCAGCTGGATAGCTTCTGCCCTAGCGTGGGGCTCCAGCTCCAGCCCCCAGCCACCTTCCACTCACTCCATCAACCTGGCACAATGAGCAGCCACCTGAGGGCAGCCAAGTGGGTGGAAGGTGGCCAGGAGCTGGAACTGAAGTCCCACACACTGGAGCAGAAGCTGCCCAGCTGCAGCTTCCCCCCCATGCCTGGCTGAGTGTGTGATGCTCAGCATGTGTCCTCACAGCTGCTGCCAGTTCCCCATGCTACCTGCTGCCCACAGCAGTGCAGCAGTGGAAGGAGGAGGACAAGGAGGAGGACAAGGAACCACCAAGCAGTACCTGGGCAGCTGCTGGGAAGCTGTGCGTGTTGCCAGGGCCGGGGCAGTGCTGTCAGCAGGCATGGGCAGGAGTGCAGTGTGGCTCAGTCCCATGCAGAGCACCGCTGGCGCAGCTGTGGGCTGGATTGCGGGGAGGGGGCCTGCAGACCACAAGCCAGCTCCTGGGACCTAGCACATAGGCAGCCCACACACACGCATACCCCCACTCCCTCCACACACCTACCCTCCCCACCCCACAATATACAAAAGTAAGACTTTATTTTGAGCTGTTATGCAATTGCCTCTATAAAAAAAATTACTCAAAAAAATAAACTAGGACAAAATTATTTTTTGAAATAAAATTAAAAAGTTATAGTAGATATTTGATTTTTAGTATATGGTTTGTCTTTTATCTAAAATTTGTTAAAATTATATCTTCTGAAAGATTGTGTGTGCAGCCCTTGACAGCTCACCAAAACTCAAGTGTCCGGCCAGCCAAAATAATTGCTCAGCCTGGACTTAGTACTTCATGATGTTTTTAAGGTCTTGTCCAAAAGGCTACTTCAGCGTAGCCTTTTGGACAAGGCCTTAAAAACTGACCCTACTCAATGTCTTGTGTGGATGTTAAAAACTATTAGCATGTTACATTTTAGGTTTTAATCAGGAACACTGGAATAAATTTCCCCACATGTCCTACTACGCAGTGTGCTGGGCACTGACCATCTGCCAACACCTTACACATGAAGAATCACTGCTATTTAGAGCCTCTTTACATGAAAGAGGCTGTAGAAGTGTACTGCAAGTTATTATGACTGTTCTTTATCCATATTCACATCCACCTGCTCTTTCTACCATAATATAAACCATATTTACCTTTGACAAAACTTTATTTAGAGTAATTTGAAGTGCAGTTTAAAACTATATTCTACCTTCAATGGTATAAATATTGAATACAGTAGCAGCCTGCATCTTCAAAAATTCATTCACTCACTGTGTCTGATTCTACATGCATGCATCTCCTGGCATAGCGCTCACTATATTAAGCACTAAGACATATGTTCTATATGTCAATGGAATAATGTATGGGGCCTATTTTTTTAGTTTAATTAAAGTTTGCTTATAAAGGAAATATATAGCAGCTAGATAAATGTTTGTAAAGAGTATTCAATCAGATATATGGACTCAGTTTAGCAGCACTCACTTGTACTCATCATAAACCTCCTGTTTGGGAAGAGATGTCTCTGGGTGCTCCTCCAAGGTATTCCGAATCCAAGAAAAAGCATGCATTTGCTGTGCACGGCTTGATGACATTGAGATCTGATCACTACTGAAAAGAGAAACAATTGTGTTAAGAGAGAATTCTGTACTATTTGCTTAGCATACTTAAGTGTTCATATGAGCTAAAGACTCACATGAAAATATATCATGGGGAAGGAGGAGTTCTTGGAAAGGTTTCTCATAAATGTAATTCTTAATATTTTCCCCATGATATTCTTCTAAAAGCTGTTTCTGCCTGAATAACACCAGGCATCAACAAAACCAGAATCTGTTTGGGTAGTGTTGAAAGAAGTGATCAAATGCATATTGAATTATGCACCTTCAGCATAATTCCCTGCTTCACTGAGTTCTACAAGCAGGGACATTTCAACAGAATGGTAGATGGCAGAAAGAGAGGGCCACTTCAGATGTGTTCATTTACCATAGCCTATACGCTGCCACTGCAAGCCCCCACTGCTCTGTGCACGAAGTCTCCCTGGCATGCCAGCAGGGCATGAGAAACTTTATCCAGAATTGCTCCTCCCAATGCACAGCTCTTTTACATGCCCACTTGGAACGTCCATGTCTCTTACACTGTATAAATCAGGGTCTGGAGATGACATTATAGGTAAACACCATCAGAGAAGGCTAATGATTTACCCAAAGAACCTTGCCTGCCTAGGTCCTTAGACCTACACAGCTACAACTTATACCCCTTAGAGAAGACTCTATATTCCTGAGAGATTTCTGTAATGCCAGTGCAGCAATTGGTGACTGACTGCAAAGAGTAACATGCAAGACAAGCAGCATGCAACCATCAACTGCAGCACTGTTCAGACCTCTAATCAGTTCACAGACCTGCTGCTTTGCCTACTGCATGTGGCAGGGCTGACACACATGTTCTCTGCATGTCCACAAACTGTGGAATTTCACATAGCCCATCATGTTTAAAAGGTTATAGTCATCCCTCAGAGTTCCCAAATGCCTTTTACAATTGGTCTCAAAGTTTGTAGAAAATTCTAGCTCATCAGATTTTACTGCCTATCAAATTTGAAGTGGATTGATTCTTGTGATTCATTCTTAAGTTCCCCAGAAGATACAGCCTAATAAAGCACTCTTAACTGGAAAAATTGAGTCTCTTTATAATAGAAATATTCAGGAAAACAAGCACTCACAAAATGTTTACCCATTCTAATATCCACCCTCCCCCACCTGCAATGAATATCTGTATGGGGAAGGAAAGATTAATACGAGATGTCGAGTGATTTCAGGGACAGAAAGGATCTAAATGAGCGCATATTGCCAAACTTATGATGAAGCCATAATCACTCTACCCTCTTCTTTAATATTTTAAGTGCTATATTACAATCTGCTACATAAAAATTGAGGAAACAGCACACCTGTTCCATAACCAAGCATTTAATCAAAAAGAACTCCCTCATAAATCTCTTACTACACGAGCCTCATATTTACAGTTTACTTTTTATGCATCAGATTTCCAAAATTCAGATTTTCTAAGGACTTATTTCTCTGAAAATATTTTTGAAAGATACTAGTGTTTAAAAAGACCCTACTTCTGCCAGAAACAGTGCATGAAGATGTATTTTAGAGATAATCTCACTGGAACTATTTTACTATTAATATTAAACACACGCACGCACGCACACACCTTTTCTCTCCATTGCTGGGACCCGAAGGCAGTTGAAGATAGAGGTAGAGTTTCTCTAGGTCTGTAAACTTCTCAACTTCTTGCTAGATAATGAGGATTTGTTGTTTTGTTTTAAAAAAGGATATGGTAAGTGACAAGAATGATAGATGAACAAAATCCCAGTTTTCAAAATAATCTCAAATAAAACAGCATAACATTTGACAATATAAAAGTATCAGGCTATAAGCTATTTGGGACAAAAGGCAATTTTCAGTTTTGTATTCGCGTAGCACCTAGCACAATGACGTTGTGGTATTGACATTATTTGTATTACTTACAAATAAGTATGAATCAAAAACATCTCTAACTTTAATTAGAAAAGAAAGAAAAATACCTTTTGTAACCAGAAGTCTCATTTTAAATCTTTCATTATGATTTCAACATCTCTGAGAACTACATATAACAGCTCTTCAATAACAAAGTGTGATTCTTGGACTGAGCTGTACAATGATATCAAAAGTAAAATCCAGCAGACTAACAAAAGCTTTTCTAAATATTAAATTTCCATCTACCCAGTACATGGTTGTCACAGGGTGATTAAATAGATATGGATGGTAACCCCTTCATCTGGTATAAATTGTTATGGCTCCATTGACTTCAGGATAGCTCAAAACCTTTGAATAAGTAAGGTAAGGTATAATCTTACTGGACACTGTCCATCCTCAGCATGAGCAGCAGGGTGTGATATGATGCTATTCTGAAGACACCAACATTTTGGTAATCACAGTGCTACTGGTCCAGCTGACTCAACTCTGAAATACTAGGAAAGTCAATCCTGACAACCTGGATGACGTGTCAGCACATATTGCTCCTAAGGAAATACTGACATCTCACAGTAAGGTGCAAATTGATTCCTTCAAAAGAAAAAAAAATATGTGCAAGGTGAACTTATATTGGGTTTAGATATAGCTAAACTTCAATCACCTGTTTTATTTTAGCAGCCTACTGCTAAATAAACTAGACCTGTGTATCAGCAAACAGCACTGAGGTAACTGGAACTAGAATATTTTTTCTGAATGAAACACTGCTCTCTGTGATAAGGTCAACTTTCTTTTCCTTGACTGCTGCTTCACTTTTAATATAATCACTTTTCCTTTAAAAAATGCACCCAGAATATCTGCTTGTTGCACCATTTAATAGTGAATGAAACTGAGGAAACAAGAAATTAATGAGAATTTTGTCCCTAAATTCAGGTGAAGCTGAGATAAAGCTTACGGAGCCAAGGGGTCAACACCTCTGATAACTTACAAAAGGAGATATTATGAGGTGGATGACCACAGTATCTATTTTGCTTTGGAACTGGTACATAATTAACATCAACACAGTGTTGAACAAAAATTAGCTTGAGAAACATGCTCTTCTCCTCTCTGCTGCTCTCTACAAACAACATACTGCAAATCTCTTAAGAGGCCTGAGCCACTAGAAAATGAAAACAACTGAAAGATACTGAGCTGTATGAGGAAAGGAGCCCAAAGAATGAAGGAGGTTTGGTAAAGGCGTTTATAGACATGCTCTGGGAAGCTGGGAAATGGGGGCACTTTAATTAGCGTCACAAAAGTCACACTAATTAAAATGGCCGGCGCACCATGTGCATCAGTGTCCCCAGGCTGAAAAATAGCAACGGGGATGCTTTAACTACAGCTCACTGAATGAGCTTTAAAGTGCCCCCGCCACCACTTTACAGTGTGGTGACACTGATACACATGATACTGGAGTCTGCTGGAGCGCGATAATTACCATGCTCCAAGAGACTGGATTGATCGAGTCTGCTCCAATGCACTATAATTACATTTGCTAGACTCTACTCACATTTGTTAGACTTTTCCAGTCAATAACTTTACACAATAGACATTTAAGATAGTGAAAAGATATTTAAATCCAGAAACTGCAGTGTGTTTGGCCCACTTAGAATAATCTCCCAGAATACCTGAAAGGCTTTTAAACTGTGTTTAAATTAGCCTACTTCATGCTGGTAAAATCTGCAAACAAGGTATTTTAAAACTTCTTAAGCTTTTCACTCTTCTCCAGCCCATGGGGATCACCCCCAAAGGCAAGTTCAGATTTAATTACACTTATCCAATCATAACAACTATAAGAACTTGTTGAGGTCAGTGATGTCACAGCATAAATTAATTTGGTCCCAAGCTATTAAAGATGCTACACTTTTCCAGCAAGCTTCTAACAATATGGACAAACAATCAAATTAAAGTGAGTTAAGCGGGGACAAAGAATGAAATATTTCAGGAATGAAACTGGCGTAAATTGCTCCTGTTTCACATTCACCTTCCAGGAGGCAGTTGCCAGCAGGTTAACAGTTACCATCCTTCAGCTGTTTGGGGATAAGTTCCTACCTGTTAGGTTGCTTTAATTTGTCCATAACTTCAGGCAGTATTTTTATTAGGGAAAAGTTGTTTTCTGACACTAGGTGATGGTCTAATGAAAAAGAGGTAGTTCATAGATTTTACATACTTGTGTGTTGAGTTAGACCAATGTGCCATGGTGACAAACTGCCCCATGCCTCAGGTTTCACGAGGCAGTCAAGGTTATTTGGGTGAATCTGATATCTTTTATTAGACCAACTTAAATAGTTGGAAAACAATTTTTAAGCAAGCTTTTGGGTTCAAAAACCCTTCATCAGGCTGAGGAAGTTTCAGCAGTTGGCACGTGCTCTTCCTGGATGGAATGAAAAGTAAAGAAGCCGGAGGCTGGGTTGGTCTGCATACAAGATAGGCTGTCAGTGAAGATGTAGACTGAGGAGTCAACGGGTGAGAGACAGGCTGGGTGGAGGGAGAGAAGGGGGATGAATAGTGGAGAAGTACCTGGGGAGTCAGATGCCAGGCAGGTTATAATGTGCCATAAATCCAATGTCTGTATTTAGGCCATGATTTTTAGTATCCAGGAGGTTGATGAAGTGGAGTTCACAGGCTCGTCCCTGGGAAGTGTTTCAGGTTTCATGAGGCATGTTGGTGCCAAACCAGGAAGAGCTGCAGAAGTGATGCACCTGCCTACATTCATGTAATGCAGGTAGGTGCACCTTTATGCTGCAGCTGCTTCTCAGTTCAGTTCCCATATGCCTCCTCAAAACTGAGGCACATGGTGCAGTTTCACTTCGCAGCATGGGCAGCAGCAGCAAAAACTGCATCGCCGCACCTTGGCCTGCCACCTCCCTTCTCTTGGGCCTTGTATGTCCTTCTGCCCCCCAGTGCTCCCCATGCTTCTTCTCTGCTAGCCAGGTGTCCTCAGACTCTGTCCATTAGGGCTGGAGGTTAGGGAGGACTGCCCTGGGGATCTAAGGGAAGAATGTGGCCCAGTGGTTCCCAATTCCCACCAGTGACCTGGAGATGTGTGGGGAGTCTACTGCTGCCCTGTGAGCAAATGTGCTGAGCCAGGCAGAGTTAGGGGAGCACTCCCCACCAGCACCCTGAAGAGGTAAATATAATATGACTGTAATAAGATAAATATTTAATAGTATATTAACTAATAATGTTTGTATTATAATATTCACAATATATTTATATTAGTTTATTAAATGGGGTGCACTTAGTTCTGAAAAGATTTGGAATGGTACTTCAAGTCTAAAAAGGTAAAGAAGAACCACTGAGTTAGACTATGGAAAGGCCTAGGTTTATCATGAGGAAATTTGGAACCTGCAAACTGCCTTGTCCACAGTAGAACGCATTTTCTGTCATCTGATAAAAACTTAAAGAAACTTTTATTTCTTTTTTTGGTAGAAGTTTTCTTCCTCTTTTCAAATGGACCCTTCCTTCATCCCTGCTCTTCCCAGACCCAGACCTAGACCCCAAATCTACAGTAATTCCAGTACTGACAAAACAGTTTTTCAACCTGAACCACTCTGGTGAACTCTGATAAATGTGACCCAGACCAACTGCCACTGCCAGAAGTTGAGGGTGGGGAGAAGCACCATCTCAACAGGTCCAAACAACAGGCTAATGAGCTGAAACTCCCTTTCTGCACTCGAGCAGGCCTATTCAACTGACGGCCCACAAGGACTTCCCCATCTCTGCTCCAGTAGCAGCAGCTGCCCCCGCCAGCTCTGGACTCCACCTCCCTCTGACCTCTACTCTTGACCCACCCCATGAGGCATGGCAGAGCAATGTGGCACAGCCACATGTGTCCAGGAAGCCCATGGAAAGGGCATTGGTGTAGTGCAGCAGAGGAGCCCATGCCCAGAAAGCTAAAGGTGGGGCTGTGACCCCTGTGCCCAGTGCGACGGTGGAGTGTGAAGTGCCCACATACCCAGCACAGCAAGGGGGAGAGGTTCTCAGGGAGAGGGGAGGGAAAGGGTGCCTGAATGCCTCATGCAGTGAGAGGCACCAACATGCCCAGTATAGCTGAGTCAGGGAGTGTCTGGGGAGCCTGTGGCCCATGTTGGCGTGGGCCCTGTGGTGTGTGGTCCCACTGGTACAATCCGTGAGACATGAAGCCCCCAGCAGCTAAGAAAGTAGACACCTCTGCTATAGAGGATAACATCCTTCTAATCTAAACAGAACTGAAGCACTAGTGCTGTGCACGCTGCACTATTGCTGCACATCCTATAGCTGTCCTGTGGACTAGTAACTTCAGTGATCACTGCCATCAGTCTCGGCATACCTCTCCAGTACTGACTTCCTTTTAAAGGTTAAGGAGAAAAATCTTAGCCTTCTTACTAAGTGATCAAAAACTAAGTAAACCACACAATCAAGTTCAAGAGTTGACTCAATATGTGGAGCCAAATATAACAAGCAATGTTATACTAAGTGAGAATCTACTTTTAGACGTGTTTACTACAGTTAAGAGGATGTCACAATACATTTTTAATGGACGTTTATACCAGAATTCCTACTAATCATCTTTTCTGGCTTGCACAGCACAAACATTTCCTTATGATCTTCCAAAAACTGACTTAATATGTCAGGATGCAAACAGCCCTGCAAGGTGCACCAGGCATAACTGACCTAACTCTTGACTGTAGTCTGATTAACCGTTGCTTTTTAGTAGCTGCATACTGCAGTCTCCTGCTGCCAGAAGCCTAAATATCAGTGACCTTATTACTATCTTCTTTGTCACTTCTCCTGTGTCCTAACTGTTGCACTGGTCTTACATTAGACAGTCCCTGCTGCAATGAGTCTAGTATCAGTGCCAAGCACAACAGGGACTGCAGCTGCACTAGTACCTGTGATCATGGCTGGAATTAGGTGCTACTCTAACACAAACAATGAATATTACAGAACACTTCACATTACTTAAACTGTTGGTGTATTTGTTAGACACATTCAAAGCACAAACCAAACTGGCAAAGATGAATGTTTATTAAGGCAGCAGTAGCATCTTTGCTAGGTGAATAGAAGAGAAAGATCTGTTCTACTCAACCATTGGAATCAAAGTAACCTCCTAAAATATATTATTTCCCTCCAAATGTGCTTCTTCTTACGCTCCCTACTGCTGTCAGCATTAAGATAACGTTGAGTAGCACGTGGCACTGCTGTGGAACATTCTTCAGTTTCATGATTAAAGGAAACGGAGCAGACAAAAAATATGCATCTTTTGCTGCTATATACTTCATGGGACTATGGACCCAGATGGTGTGAAGATATGTCTAGTTATCTGAGACAGTTTTCTCAAGAAAATTCATAAGCTGCAAAAACTGCACATGAAGTTGAACATTCGAGTGAACTGGACAGATGTGCCCATACTTGTACAGCAGCGAGGGGAGAGAGGAGAAAAGAGGAGGGGTTTGCTAGTGCCAAAATGCCCAGATCACAAAATGAAGTCAGTTGATGGCAATCCTATAAACCAGGGGTGGTCAGAGTTACTCACCCTGGTCGCCACATTCAATCCTCCACCAAAGTTCAAGAGCTGGAGAGCAGGGGGCTGCCAAAGAAGGGTGCTGAGCAACCCGGAGTGCACCCTTTGTTCCCCTCCCCCACCCCCACTCCTGCCAGCAGCCATTGGGCACTGGCTGGAGGATCAAGAACCTGCTGCCACAGTGCTGAGCCGCTGTGCCCTTCCCTGTGGGGAGCGTGCCGTGGGATAAGCAGCACAACTGCAGCCCCCACCCTGGCAGCCCAGCACCTGAGCCGGCAGTCCTGGTAGGGGAAAGCCGGACCTGCAGCAGGTGCTGGGCTGCACTGTCTCCCCGAGCGGGGGGGGGGGCTTTGGCCAATTACCAGAGAGCTGCATTTACTGTGCTGGCGAGCCACACACGGCTCCCAAGCCACAGTTTGGCCACCCCTGCTATAAACCCCTTCATACTAAATAAAACAGCCCACCCCCTATCCACTAGGGGAGATAAGGGAAAAAGCCTAAAGAGAACCTCCTAATGAGCTTGTTCTTCCATTAGGGAACTCTCATTTTGTTAGGCTCCAAAATGCTCAGACTTTCCCATAACAGTTCTTAGCTCTTTCATAGTGTGAACAAACTTTAAGTCATAGAGATGTGCCTTTTATATACTCCACTTCCATTTTCTATGACCCATTTTGATCTTGGCCTTATGGACAGAGCTATACTACATTTATAACTGACTGCACTATGTTAACGGTGTATCCTGTCTCAGTTTTATCACCCTAGTGAGATCTATTCCATTATGGATGGAGTGCTTTTGACCCCATTAGCAGGATGGACAGAAAAGCATTTGAAACAGAAGCTCAAAGCATAAGGAATCTGTTGTTTTGTTCCAAATTAAGCCATGCAGACTGTATTTTGGCACTGCATTCTAAGGCAGTACTGAGGAAAAATGTTCTTATCCAACTGACCAAGCTAATCAAACCTAATCTAGACAAGTGAACTGAAACTGTTTACCAGATGATGCTAATAACTTTTGCCTAAAAATCCAGGGTTTATGAGGTCAAGAATATGAACATGGAAACTGCTGTGATACTAACTTCCAGTTTGCTTATCAGTTCCAATGAGCAGGAAGCAAATGATTTGCTAACCTGCTAAATTCTTCCTCTGTTACTGCTCAGTTCTGCCTCATACTGTGTTGTGTTCACTGGTTACATGTTTCTGCCTTTGCTGCTGAAGTCCCAGGGGGGTTCTTTTGAGTCCTTTACTCGCAACATTCACCTACTTTTGTGGGGAATCAGCTATCATAGGGTGGCATTTGGAGAAAAAAAAATCCTTTTAAATACAGGTAAAATTGGGTCAGAAGCCTGAAACCACTCACATGCAAACAAGTATGTAAACAAGTATGTGACTACAATAAACTAGGGAAACTCCTGAAAAAATTCAAACTATCCTTTGGAAAACAAGGTTCCTTGGAATAGTTGGAAAAATTCTTCTTTGCAAGTTTTTGGGTACAAATACCCTTCAAAGAAGAATCTTTCCAACTATTTGAGTTGGTTTAATAAAAGATACCAGATTTACCCAAGGAACCTTGTCTGCCTATGTCCTTAGACCAACACAGCTATAACCTATACCCCTGAAACTGTCCTTTGAAAATTTCTCTTAGATCTAACCCTCTCAGCCATATGATTAATCAGATACTACATGAAGCATGAGCGAGCACAATCTGCTTTACTAGTTTATCTTCCACACAGATATGTCTGGGTGAAATTTCACGAGCTTTTGAACAGGAAACCAGAAGTAATCATAACAGTTCAACTGCTAGCTCTCAAATGAATTATATTTTTCCTGTCTTATAGAACATGGTGCAATCGCACAGTGTTGAATTAATCCTGATTTACAAATAGCATACAGTTACTTCCTTAGTCCTTCAAAGTTTGACACCTGCCTATTGTGAGGTTTTGTGCAGCTGCAGTCAGCAAAGGCATTCAGGTACAGCATCTCTTACCTACCCGTAATAGGGGGAGCTGCTCAGAGGACATTCTGAAGACTCTTCCACTTCAGAAAAAGTATATCCTCTACTATGAGCAGTCAAAATGTTGAACTACAGGTCATGCAGCACAGATTGTCAAGTTCCCAGACACCTGCCCAGAAACAATGGTGTGGCATCTCTTATTGTAGTAACTGGATTAGTTTTGTTCAGGGGGAAAAGAGGGAGGCATATGTGCACAGATGCATGCCCATGTACGTGGACTAGCTTCCTGTCTGCAGAGAAAAAAATCAACTAACTTACTATGGCATTGCTTTTGGTTTGGCTGACCATTCCTCTGACAGAGCTCTTGGAGTCTAGCATTCTTTGTTTACATTCATGTTTTAATCAGGTAAAAAAAAACAACAAAAACTTGTATTGTGGTAGTATGTAAAAACCCAAGTCACAGACCAGAGCCCCACTGTGCTAGGTGCTATCCATAATTTAAATGTGGTACCTGCCCTAAACTCTTTATACAGAATACACTGAAATTAATCCTTGCTTTACAGTCCTTGCTATTAAAGGTGCCTAATCCTATGAAGGGAGAGGCTGAGTGTACCAGCACCTATCAGGATCAGGCCTAAAACCAATAAGCAAACCCGTAAAACACAGAATATAATTATAGCTGTCCAAGCAGAGTTCTCTCAAAGCTTTACTAAAATTATTCAGGTCTGAAGTGTATAGGCCAGCATCACTAGTTCATGTGATGAGGGCACATGTGCACTTGAAATGGGCCTGGAATAACCACATTCTCTTTGCATGGGATACTAAACATAGGATGGACAGCAGCTATTTTTGATCATCACCATATGGCTGACAGTGAGAAGAGGGCTCCATAGTCCCTGCCAATCCCCAAAACCATCCAGTGGCTTTGCAATACTTTTACAGTTTATAAAATTATAAAAATGCAACTTACCAAGATGCAGTCCACTTTAGATTGTACAGTTTTGCTACATGGAAGCAAGAGAAAAAGAAAAAAGTCAGATTAATCTATACAGAAATATTACGTATTAGAAAAGCTAAACAGTGGTAATGTAGCAGGTATCTCATTATGGGGTAAACTGCCGCAGTTAATGTTCACCTTCTGCTTGATATGCATATGTGATTTTATTTTTTATATACATATACACACACATATACCCATAGATACACATATATACGTATACATATACATATATATAAAATCACATGCACACACACGCAACTGCTAATAGGAAGGAGTACAAGCTGTAAAAAGTAACAGTGAAAGTATTTCTGGACTACTACTAAGCAAGTACTTGACTAATAGTTTCAAAGTTCAAGACTTTGCTCCTTCCGAAGTCATTAGGAACAAGATTTACACTAAAACATTTGCTGCTCCCTATTTTGATCAAGTATCTTTCTCATGCATAGGTACAACTGCAGGGAAAATGGATAAAAACAGCAAGTAATAGATTACTTAAATCAACAGTAAAAAACAAGAAAATCAAAAATGGAAAACAACTCTGCTACCATTTTTGTGCTGGAGCTAGATTTAACTGAAGTAACATCTACTCCTATAGCAGATGTACAGAGATCAGTGAGCAACTGAATGTATTACGCTTCCTATATGTGCTGCTTATAAACAGGTCTGATTTAGGAGACCAAAATGGCATGGCAGAACTAAAATATGGTAATCCTCCCTAACTCCTGGAGAAAGTTTATTTCTACTATTGACCTTCAGTGGCATGACTAGCCAATACATGGTACCGAGATCTGCTCCTCGACTAAGATAAGCTTCCACTAACTTCTTGGGCAGGGGTGGGCAAAATATGACTCGCGGGCCACATCTGGCCCGCTAGGCCACTCTATCCAGCCCAGGGCACCCCCAAAATTTTAGCAAATTAATTTTTATCTGCCCCGGCTGCCTGTCAAAGATGACAGGTGCCAACAGCAGTAGGACCCAGGGGAAGCCATGGCAGTATCCTGCAACAGCAAGGCCCACCCAGCCCTGGGACCATGGGACTATTCCCATCTCCCTGTGCTGAAGCAGGAAATTCAGGTAATAACGGGGAGGCAGGGGAGGACTGCGGGCAACTGCAGGGCAGGGCCGGGCTGGCTCCTGCTGAGTCCTGCCATCATGGCCATGCAGCCAGGAGTCATGTGGTCCAGAAGCCGCCAGCAGGCAGGCAGGAAAGTGGTGAAAGCGGGGGTGGAGGTGGAAGTGAGGTGTGTGGGAGTGCAGGGCCAGTGAGGCCCAGAGTATGGCAGCAGGGGTCTATGGAGGACCCCGTGCTCCTGCCATTCCACTCTGGGCCCTGCCAGTGCTGAACCCGGGCCCTGTTGCAGACCCCGCGCTCCCACCCAGCTGTCACTGCACTCCCACACACCTGCTCACTGCCACTCCCACTCCCCCCATCCCAGCTCCGCGGTACAGGTGGTGACCAGTGCGTGCATCCGTGACCCTGCCTATCTGAGCAACAGCAGCGTGGGACAAACTGCTTCTCAGTGTGGGCAGAAAGTGGCCCCTCCCCTTCCTGCTGCCAGCACTTTCTGGTGCAGCTGCTTAGAGTCCACGTGGAGCTGTCCTGCATCTCCACTGTGTCACTGCCACCTCTGGGCTGCCCCACGGGGCAGTGGTCGCAGCACAGAGCAAACACAGGATAGCTCTGCGTGGACTCCAAGCAGCTGCATCAGAAAGTGCCAGCAGTGGGAGGGGCCACTTTTCCCTCACGCTGAGCAGCAGTTTATCTTGTGTTGCTGCTGCTAAGCCCGGGCCCTGCACTGGCTTTGGGCTCACCCATCGGGGCTGAGCAGCAGCAGTATGGGCAGCAGCAGCTGGGCAGAAATTGCTGCTTGGAGCAGGGGAAAGCAGCCCCTTCCCCTCGCCAGGCAGTTTCTGCTGTGGCTGCCCAAAGTCCATGCCATTCTAGGCTGCGATGCAACTCCTTCACTGACACCTCTGGACAGCAGTGGTGATAGTGTGGAGCAGAAGCAGGACAGCTCACAGGTGGTGGTGAAGGAGCCACACTGCAGCCTAGCACATCATGGGCTCTGAGCGGCCGCAGCAAAAACTGCCTTGCGACAGCAAGGGAGAAAGGCCACTTTCCCCCATGCCAAGCAGCAGTTTTGTGCCCAGCAGCTGCTGCCCCTACTCAGCCCCAACAGGCGAACCCAGAGCTGGCAAGGGGTGCACAGGGTAATGGCTGCATGCGCTGGTCCCCACCACTACTGCTGCATGCAGCCGGGTGTTCCAGAACATGCAAGAGGCATGCTGGGGGTGTGCGTGCTGGGGCTGCACACTGCTGGCGATGGTAGGGAGGTGCTGCAGGGTGCTTGGGCTCTGGGCTGTTGTGGGGTGGATGCTGACTAGCTCAGGAGGGCGTGTGGGGGGGGCTCCCATGCACACCCCACATACCCTCAAACCCTTCCCACAAACCCTACAGCCATACCCATCCCCCACATACACACAGTCACACACCCCACAGATACCGTATCCACACACACATCCCCCACACCCACCCACCCATACCCCCAACATCCCTGCACACCCTACATACAAAAGTAAGACTGCATTTTGAGCTATTATGCAATCACTTCTATATATACAGCACAAACACACAAACGTCAGGACAAAAATATTGTTTTTAAATTAAATTAAAATACATTATTATTGGTGTTTGATTTTTAGTATATAATTCGGTTTTGGCAAACCCTCTTCCCCAAAGGAGTACTTCTAGGGGCAAGGGGAGGGACATCCAGTGGTAAAGGTCAGAGGTTAGGGGCAGAACTTCTGGTCCCAATATGGCAACCAGGGAGTGGGGCACCTGTCAAGGGGTGGGGCTACCCATGTGGCCCTCGACAGCTTGCCAGAACTTGGTAAGTGGCCCTCCACCCAAAATCTCCAGTCCTGTCTCCTACAAAAACACATCACTTTTTTAAGCCCATGAAAAGCATGCATGTACACATATCAGCAAGACAAACACCTTCCCCTTCACAGAAATTAGAGTATTGAAACAGAATCTTAGCTTGTTTGTCTGGAAGGCACAAAACAGCTTATCATATGAGATTAGGGGTGCACCAATTGAGATTTTTTTGGGGTTGATACTGATGGCTGATTTTTAACGAGCCATACAGGCTGATACCAATCTGATTGTTGATATGTGACCCAGCAGTTTGGAGATCAGCATCTGAGAGGAAAGGGTCATGGGGGGGACAGATCAAGGACTCTGTGGTGAGGGAGGAAGTGGGGCAGGGGCTGCACAGCTGGGGCAGGCCAAGTGGGGAGGGGAGCCTGCTCCTGCTCCTATGCATCCCCCGGGAGTGCATGGGGGGCATGTGCCCCCAGATCTGTGCATGGAGTGAGGGTGGGCTGCCACTGCAGGCTGGGCTCAGGGTAGGCAGCAGCGGCAGCACTGGGAGCAGGGGCTACAGTGAATTTTGGGGTGGCTGCAGCCCATCCTGTAGCCCCCCTCCAAGCTCTGCCAGCACCCACCCCGAGCACAGCCCTGGCCCAGCCCCCACTGGGAAGAGCCCAGTATTCCACTGGGCCCAGCCCACAGTGGCAGACCACCCTTGCCCCACATACAGCTCTGGAGGCACACGCTCCCCTTGCCCTCCCAGGGTAAGTGCAGCGGCAGGAGTCACACCACCCCCAAACCCACTGGACAAGCCATGGCTCCGTCCCATGCCCTGCCCCAGCTGGGCAGTACCTGTCCTTGCCTCACTCCCTCCCTCAACGTGGGGGCCTTGATCTCCCCCCGCATTGTCCCTACTCTTTCCCTTCCCCCACAATAGACTTACCAGCTGGACACTGTGCTCCACAATGCCAGGCTGTGCTTCTGGCCACCTGCGTGCTGCGGGCTGTTCGCATGCACAGGGCATTTATCAGCAACATTATTGGCCACATCAGCCAAAAAAAGTTGACTGCCAATAATGTCAATTTTCCTTATGTCGGTGCTGATACAATATGGGACCAATGTATTGGTGCACCTCTATATGAGATGGTAAACTCTGGACTCCATGAAATAACTTTAGTTTGCACACCAAAAATCCTACTTGTCACCATTAATTTAGAAATGCCATTAACACTAGCTATATTGGAAGAAGTCTTTTTCCTTTAGCAGAGAAGGACCTGATTTCTACTTTCAAAGACTGCAGGTTTGGGCCCGTGCACTTGGGAACCTCTATTCTCAACAGAGTTCATTAACAGCTTCTTGGCCTGCATGTAAGACATGGCACAACAAAGGAGGTCCAGGGAATAACACAGCTGCAGAGTGTTAAAGTAGTATGTTACATGGCCATTGGTGAGCAGGAGCAATGTTTCCTTTCAGCTGGCTGGGGTGACACACACAGCATAGCCATACATGTCACGGGGTCTGCAAGCAGATGTCCTGACACTTAAATGGCAAAAGTCCTGTGGGTTAGATAGGAATGTGCAAGACATCTATTTTAACAGCAGTATTTTGCATTCACTATCCTAAAGAAACACTGCTTATTGACTCTTAATATAAATAAGTTAAGGATCTTTCCATTATGACTATAGTAGTTGAGTTACATTCTGCAAAGTTTCATAGCATGGAATAATTCTAATTAGCTTTAGTAGAGCTGTTCGTATGAGAATTAAGCATAAAGACTTCTGTGCAGAATCAAGCTGCTCAGTTGTATATATGTTGGGACAGTGACCTTGGCTCTATTATGTCTTAAAACAACTTGCACTTGGGAGATTTATAAAATATATCTGTCAAATCAGAAAATAAGATGTGAGAAGTCCAGCACTACATTTTGTGATGGAACAATTGTTCTAGTTCAGGGGTTGGCAACCTGTGGCCTACAGGCCAGGTCCAGCCCACAGAGCCATTACATCCAGCCCACAGAGCTAGCTGGGTCTCTGGCAGCATCTGTTGGCAGGGGGTCTCAGTGGCAGTTCTTAGCCTATCTTTTTTTGCTGGTTTATCTTGAAAGTTTAATGTAGACTAGAGATTCTCTACTGGGTGTCACTGCACCCTGGGGTGCCCCAAGATCCTTTTAAAAGTGCTGCAGGGCACCACACAATATTAGCACTATTAAGTGTAGGGTGGCCACTGATGTATTCCTATAATACAGAATGTCTCCTTGGTGAGCAGAGTGAGTGTGGAAGGCACCAGCCCCTTCAGCCAATCAGCAGTAAAAGGTGGGAGCACCAAGCCCCTTGGCCAATCAGCAGCAAGAGGTGGGGTCACCACAAAAAAACTACCTTCCACCCTCCCTTGTTGGCCTGGAACCCTGCTCCTTCTAGCTGCGTAATACCTCACCTATAGGTACAGCCAGTAGAATTGTGAGGACAAATGGCTGACGTATTTTCACCAATGAACTAAAAAACAGGATTTTTGCATTCTATTCCTCATTTAGAAATGGATAGGGGACAAACGGTCTGGGATAAAACAGGAGCATTGGCCAGCCTAGTTTGGTGTGCAAATACTAAATACCTACACACGATTCACAAGAAAAACCCAAAGATTTCATATAGGAATGCACAATATCAAAGACATTCTGACTTGCTGGGGTCTGAGTTCTTTGCAACAGGAGACTTGCCCTATTACGTTTCTATAGTCGAAAAAGGAGTGAAAGTTAAGAGCCGGAAGTTTCTAAGGGGTGCCTTGGGTCTAAAAGAAGTTGAGAACTATGGCTCCAGACTTCTCTACAACTGACCAAATCTGTGGTTAGTTCTTTGCTATGCATGCATTACTCAAGTTTTTCTATAAAATAACTGCAGTTTTTGTATTTACTTTTACAACTATTAGGTCTTGACCCAGTCCACTGTCTTGGTGAGATTATTGGCAGTTGTTAACTTTGCAGGCTCCCTAAATTTGTCAGCCACAATTGTCAACTGGATTGGGCCCTACACAGACTAATCCCTAATATTTGGAGACTGTTATCCAGGCACTTTGCTACATGTCTTGTAACAGCTGCATCACAGTACTGAAGTGATAGATGTTCTCACTAATGAAAATAACCATCTGAATCTATTAATGACCTGAGTCCATCTAAAAACTAAAAATAGAACTTAAATGATCAACCACAGCTAGGGCTGCTTCTTGCGGACAGCACTTCTAGCAGCAGTGCGAGAACCTGGTATGATATTATGTATACATATACACATTTTTGCTAGTCCCAAAGCAGCCCCTATCTTAAAAGCTAGTATAATTATTGTTTACAGCTTTGTAAACAATAATTATACAAAGTCAACAAAGTCTCTGAAACCAAAATGAATTAGTTTAATAGATCAAAACTTGAGATTAACTAAAAGTCTTACCCAAGATTAGAAGCTAACCTTTACAAGGTTTGTGAGAAAAGTATCTTAAATGGCAGCAAAGAACTACTCTTACAACCACATCAGACCTGACACTTTGTGCAAATTAAGCATAAAGCTGGAAGGTAGTTATCAACATGCAAAAAACTGTTTGCCACCACCATAATGAGCAACACAATTTTTCTTTGCAAATGCTGTTATTTAGGTTGTTCCAATGAAAGTAAAGTTACAGAACTTATATTCTAAAACAAATATTCAAAAAGCACGTTGTGCTAGCCTTCTCTCAGAACTCTGTTCAAATTAAAAACAAACAAACAAAAAACCCCAAGAAGATAATGTGGTCCAAGTAGGTGAAACTTCCCAAAAACCAAGAGTTCACCTACTCCCGTAAATTAAGGGGAACTTGCTTTTATGCTACAAGAGCAGAGAAAGCAAGTACCTTGAAGAGCCTCTCTTTAAATTAGCCTGAAAGGCTGAGATGCAATAAAAGACAAGTACTGCTTCTTGCAGAAACTACACTAAGATTCAAGTAAGCTTCAAGTTCTATGCTTAACTGATGAATAAATGCCTCTGGCTGTAGCTCTGCAGTGAAAGCTGAGAGCTATTTTGGTGTAATGCCTGAGTTTCCTTAAATCTTAATCCTGTTTTTCAGAAATTACTTAAGCATTTCAGAGCTGAAATCTCCTGGCGTCTCTGGAGTACTCCTGGGGTCCCTTCTAAAAAATAGTCTTTGACACTTCTGAAAATTTTCCCATCTCTGCCCTGCCCAAGTACCAAAGTACAGAGGAAATATTTCCATTCACTTTGAGATATGCAAAAGAAAAAAGTGTGTTTTTCCCCTGACCAGTCTATACATTCTGATGCAATCACAACTTGATTTTAATTAACTTTATTTCATATGAACAGAATGGGGAATGTGATCTTTGCCAAGTGTACCTGGGGGAAGGATAAATTATTCCAGTGTGGCTCAGGGTAAGTAGCACCTCTCTCTGGTCACTGACTTAGCTACACTGAAAATACCCAGCAGGGATGCCAGAATATAGCCGTAATGAGCATCTGCAATGCAATTCCTTAACATTCTGGCTAGACTGCAAGCAGCTGAGCCCACAGAGCCAAGGAGGACTTCATGTCTGCAAGACAGAGGCAGGGGTGGTTGGGAAATGACAATCTTGCAAACCTGAGTGTTTCTCAGTAATTTTAAAACTTTTCAAAACTTGTGCAATTGCTGAAACTACCCCTTATCAACTCGTGAATTGTAATGCAGATGATGTTAAAGCTAATAAGAAAACAATTTCAAATGCTGAAGATGCACACATACCCTCTGGCTGTATAAATTACAGAAATGCTGACCATTTGTACTAATTTCTTCTTCATAAACATAACGTGAGTAGAAACATGATGTGAATTCACAGTTATACAGGTTCATCTGGCTGGTAGCAAATGGTAAGTAGCTCAGAATACTGGGGGCTACATAAAGGAAAAGGTTACATCCAGGTATAATCTGCCCCTCAGAAGACTTATGTACATGGAGTTTCACCTTTTCAAAGAAGAAGGAGAAGGATATGACCACTTCATATCCTCCCAGCTCCAGAATGTCCTGAATGCTGGCACCTCTCCGGGAAGTAAGGCCAGTGGAAGCACTTCCATATTCTGTATGCAGACAGAAGAGTACATGGGCAGGAAGTAATATTCCCACCCACTTGCTATGCCTGCCCACTTGGTATGACCTCTAAGCATGGACAATTCTCTTCTAACTACTAGACCCATATTATAAAGAGTGGGCACATTACAATGAGTCACAGGTCTGCAAAAACTCTCCAGACTTCCTGATATGCCTGAATTTAATTATTCCACAGTATTGAGTAGTAAAAAGGTTACAATCTAAATTAAAATGTATTGTATTAGAATCTGATCTGCCACATAGCATTTAACTGTGCACTAAAACCTCTCATGTATGCACAATAAATAATCTAGGTGCAACTAATAGTCTCACCAGGTTAGCCCACCTCCCCTAATGAAGTGGCTGCATGATGTCATTGTGGAAATAACAGGGCTTTTCCCCAAAGCCCTGGAGTGATAGGCTCAACACACTTTCTAAAGCTTCATGGTAGCTTCTCATTCTACAGTGATTCAAGCAAATGTTCCACAAAGTACAGCTAGGCCTTTCCTGAAAGCCTTCCCCCCATGATTATTCAGGACCCTGCTTCTGCAAATGGAGGTAGGGGGTTCTTACTCTTTTTTTTTTTTAATTCACTGCAACATGGCAACAAAATAGCTGAAGTTACAACTTTCTTGGGTACATTCTTCATATTTTAGTGAAAAATCTAGTTTTAAAAGAAGAGAGGAAGCCAGAGGGTCGTGTGTGCATCCCCTTGGAAGTTGGATACTGCACAGACATATGCAAGAGTACAGGATTCATAAGAATGATTTATGAATAGTAATCCAGAACCCTATTTATTTCTGTGAATGCCAAACAGGTTGACCAATGTGTGTCTCCAGGTAGTGCCAGTGTACTAGGCAATGCAGAATTAAAAAGGCAAAAAGCTAAACCAGGGGTAGGCAACGTTTTTTGGCCGGAGTGCCGAAAAACACCATAATGCCTACTTTGGAAGGTGCCGGAGTGCCGGCAGGCCAGAAAACAAAATGAGGGCAAGGGGTACATGGCAGGATGCCCTGCTTCTGCCCCCTGCCCCCCAGCCCTGCTGCCCCCTAGCCTGGGCTCTGTGGCTGTCAGCAGCTACCCTGGCTCTGGGTAGCTGCTGGAGCCCTGGTTGCTCCCAGCAGGGCTTGCAGCATCCCAGCTGCCTGCTGGGAGCAGCCCAGGCTCCTGGCTGGCAGCAGCTACTCAGAGCCGGGGCTGGCCGTGGCATGCTGAGCAAAATGGCCTTGCATGCCATGCTCAGCACGCGTGCCAGGGGTTGCTGACCCCTGGGCTAGACTAGACCTATACGTTACAATGAAGTGCTGGATGAAGCTTAAAACTATTTATTATCTACCCTTAGATTTATTATCTACCCTTAGGAAAAGGAAAGAGCATCCAAAGTTCAAATTTTGTCTGTTCCCAAGAAATGTAACCCGGAGAAAAGACAGACCAAGGTAGCCTCTCCTCCATATTGACACTATCCCTCGCCCTTTGTGTCCCATATCCCAGCACTTGGGAGGCAGGATTTGGGCAGGGCTTCTTCATTTCACCCTAAGCTTCTCAAACTTTAGGGGAATTCTCCCCAACTCTCTGCAGCCCACATTAAGGATTCTACCGCCATACAGAGCCAAGAAGCTGCTCCAATATTTCTATTCTGAAAAGAGGCCCTCCCAAATGTAAACTGTGAATAAGCTGAAGGTTATAGCTGTCTGTCAGAGAGATGCTTTGGCCACAGCCCTTTAAGAATCACTCAGCTATGAAAGAACTCTCCACTTCTCACTGCACCAGGCAATTGTTCCCTCATGTGATCCCCAAGAGCCATTTGTCAAACTATTTAATGTACTGTCTAGCCAGCTTCAAAGGCTGCTTTCTGGGGAGAAGAGGTGCTAAATGAGCAGCTTCTACAACCTTTGAATCCCAGAGGATTGCTTCTCAGGAGATACAGGGGCTGTTGTGAGGTGAATATGCTCCTTCCTCCTCTTTGCCATCAAAAGCTTTGTTTTCTGTTGGACTTCCTACTGTCTCTTTACCTCCTGTAAAATCTTGTCAGTATTTCTAGCTGGAAAATACTGGCAATACCAAATATCAGCAATGCTTTTGTTTTTTAATTCATGTTAGTGAGACCCCTATTGAAAAATAAGTGTTTGTTAAGTCAAGTATTCATCTCTCTGTATAGCCTAGTTGTCTCCTCTGGGTCAGGCAGCAGCACAGCACTACAAAGAAATGCCTGTTCATCCCTACTCTCCTTGCTCTTTGGTCCTAATTCTGTAAATGCCTGCAAAAGAAGTGGTAACACTTACTGCCAGAAGTTATCCTATTAAAAAACAACAGGATTGGTATTGGTTTTAAAAGTGCTATAATCCAGAAGGTGCAGGAGTTGAGCCTTAAATTTTAATTTTGCATATAACTTTATGTAACCTACTTTGCAGAGTGGAAAGAAATATCAAACCTAAGTCAGAGACAGCATGAGGACTATTCTGAAACAGCCTATATACATCAGTGGTGGCAGTCCCTTGATACAAGAATGACAGTCTTCTAGTAGATAGAGAAATTATCAGCGAATCCATAGATGACTGAACAGGCCAATCCGAGATCCGCACGTTCGACCGCAGACATAACAAGTAGCTCTAGGAAAAAGGAGTAGATCTGGTCACAGCTCTTTACCTTTGTCTCTCTGGTCTAGCTGCATAGTGAGGCAAGTTTACTCTAAGTGATCGATGCCTTATGCATCACGAAGCCACTGGGGATGATGACTCACTGCTCAAGTCTCCCAGGTATTGATGTTGATATCATGTTTCTTCAGATTGGCTTTCAAGGTGCCCTTGAATCTCTTACTTTTGTCCACCTCCAAACCAGTGACTATCGGTGAGTTGGGCATAAAGGATTTTGCCCAACGGGAGGTAATCCCAAAGGGAGGTAAACCCAAAAGGAGGTAATCCCAACACGGATCAAAGGGAGCAGGAGGGTGCAAAAGCCCCCATGGCTCACCAAAAGA
>NW_017728996.1:32456148-32466052 GCF_001723915.1 Gavialis gangeticus
CGTCTCATCAGTGCAGAGGCAGAAAAGGATCTTGGAGTCATCATTGATGCCAAGATGAACATGGGCCGGCAGTGTGGGGATGCAGTCAGGAAGACCAACCGCACCCTGTCATGCATCCACAGATGCATCTCAAGCAGGTCCAAGGAGGTGATCCTCCCCCTGTATGCGGCACTGGTCAAGCCACAGCTGGAGTACTGCGTCCAGTTCTGGGTGCCACACTTCAAGAGGGATGTGGACAACATGGAGAGGGTCCAGAGGAAGGCCACTCACATGATCAGGGGACAACATGGCAGGCCCTACGAGGAGAGGCTACGGGAACCTGTTCAGCCTCCACAAGAGAAGGCTGAGGGGGAATCTAGTGGCCTGTTTCAAACTAGTCAGAGGGGACCAGCAGGCATTGGGGGAGTCCCTGTTCCCCCGAGCACTACCAGGAGTGACTAGGAATAACAGTCACAAGCTGGCAGAGGGTAAATTCAGATTAGAGATCAGGAAGTGCTACTTCACGGTCAGGGCAGCTAGGATCTGGAACCAACTTCCAAGCAAAGTGATGCTGGCTCCTAGTCTGGGGGTCTTTAAGACCAGGCTTGACAATCACCTTCCTGGGGTCGTTTGACCACAGTACTCTTTCCTGCCATGGCAGGGGGTCAGACTTGATGATCTGCTCAGGTCCCTTCTGACCCTACTAACTATGAAACTGTGAAACTATGATTTGTTCTGGGAACTGTCTGTCAGGCATCCTTATGACGTGTCCCGTCTAACGGAGCTAATCTCATAAAAACATGACTTAAATGATGGTGGTGTTTGCTTGAGCCACAACACTGATATCCATATTATTTAATATGTTTCAACTGGTATGGAACATTTTCCAAAGACATTGCCAATGGTAATGTTCCCAAACTTTCAGGCGTTATGTCAGTCAATTTTCAAGTCCATACAACAAGGTTGGGATGACAACAGCCTGGTAGATGAGAACTTTGGTCTGCATTCTGATATTGCGATCATCAGGAGTCTGGATTTTGTGTTTGCCACAGAAAAATGTGGATTTTCTCCTTTCAGAGAGAAAAACATGGGTTTTCCCGTGCAGGCCGGCAGGAGGAGGCTGGTCTGATGTTGGGGGTGCTACATGCATGTATGCATGCACACATATGCACGTGCCCAGCAATACAGCCCCAGGCAGAATGGTAGAGAGCACCTCCTCTGACTGCCCACAGGTAAACCTACGGTTTGTGGGCGGGGAAGTGAGGTGGCAGTTCACACCGAGCATGCACAGTAAGGGAGGGAGCAGGGCAGGGTTGGCAGCTGGGGCTGGAGACAATCCCCAGCCGGGGTGGTACACAGGGCCTGGGGCTAGGGTGGGTAAGTGTGGCTGCAGGGCCCAGCCAGGGAACTGGACAGAACCACATGTGGCTTGTCTGGGTAAGGGGGCTTGCAAGTGAGCTCACTCCCTCCTGCCTTGCCACTCCCGGGGAAGAGCCGAGTGCCACAGGCAATGTGTTGGGGGGGGGGCGTCAGGAGGCATATACCCCCCACCCCGATTTGTACACCACACTGGGGCACAGGGCTGCAGCCTGGCCAGACCATCACTGGACCACCTCCACGGCCTAGCAGAAGGGACCCAGCGTAGGAGGACGGAGTGGGGAGTTGACATTTGGTGCTGCCACTGGGACCCCTGCACCATCCATGCCACCATGGAGTAATGCCACACTACCAGCAGCACAGGAGTAACAGGGCAGGCAAGGGGGAGTCCAGCAGGGTGGCGTGCACCACCTCTTCCTGCTGCCAGCTGTTCACACACCAGGCTGTGGCTCTACTCTGGAGTGAAGGTTGAATGCCAGGTAGCACAGGTGGCCAGAAGGGAGCAGTAGCAGCTGGGCTATGGTGGCAGGGTACAGCCCAGCATGGAAACATTTGGTGGTAGGAGGAAGTGAAGGCAGCACAGCCTCCCCTCTTCCAAGCCCCTGGTCTGTTACTCCTCATGCTGCTAGTGGCTCGGTGTTACTCCATGGTGGCGTGGGGGTCCTGCTGGTGGCAGCAGCAGCAAGTCTCACCAGACTGCTCCACCTTCCCATGCCAGGTCCCACGCACTGGGCCACAGAAGCAACCCAGTGCCAGTCTGCTGAGGCTGCAGCCCCATGCCCTGCTGTAGGCACACAAATCTGGGAGGGCATGTGCCCCCCCACAATCCGTCACCTATGGCACTGCCTATGGTTGGGCACCACCCCACACCCTGGGGGGCCAGGGTCACCAGATCAGGAGTGAGGAGCACACTACAGCTGAGGAGGATGGGGGGTTGCAGCTTGGAGTGAGTGACAATGGCTTGTCAGGGCTGCTTGGCACCACAGAGCAGGAGGGACAGCTGGAGCTGTCGTGGTGAGCAAAGGGGACAGGGGGAGCTCTGATTTTCAATGATAAAAAAAAATTAAAAAATCAAATACCAAAATATATGGGCATTTAGAATTTATTTTATTATAATGATTGAGGTACTGGTAAGCTTCCAAATTGTTTTAAAGTTCTTTATTGATTTATATCAATAAAATATTGTGTTCAACTTGGTGGGTGTTTCATTTTAATTACAGAAAAATGCAGATTTTGGAGATTTAAATCAGAGAATTTGTGGGTTTTAATCACAGAAATTTGCATTTTTAAAAAGAGAAAACCAGGATCTCTGGTGATCATGAAAGACATGGTTTCATAGATGTCCAAAGGCAAATTTTATCCAATGCTGAAAATATCATTTTCTAGGCTTGTTTTTTGGGAAAGATGGCTACGCAGGTAGAGGAAATGCTTAACGTTCACCAAGGATTATTCTCTTATTGTAATATGAGAAGAAGCCTGGCTGGATTGGGGTGGGTTGGTAAAGAACCTTTGTTTTTATGAATCTGACTGTGAGTCCAAGTATTTCATACACTTCACAGAAGGAACGAGAAACCTGGAGTTCTCCAACTCAGTGGGCACACATGACAGTTGTTAGTGTATTGAAGATCAGTAATAGACGTGTTGGTCACATTGGATTTGGAATGCAACTGATGGATTTTAAAGACAGTCTCACCCATGCAAAGCTGGATGCTAACTCCAGATGGAAGTCTATCAGCAATGAGGTGTGGAATAGCTACGATATAGATGGAAAAAGAGTGTTGGTGCAGTTACACACCTTTGCTCGACTCCCATTCTAACAGTTAGGGGGGGGGTCCATTTCTGAGCCATTACAGCATCGGCATAACAACTGTGGTCTTGATAGCAAAATCAACACCGTGGATTCAAACGTCCCTTTTAGCTTTTCCTTTCCAAATAAGGTGTAGTGACCACAATGTGCTGCCTTCTCCCCATTGGCTAAGTACAGCCAGTCAAAAAGCCCAAGGCAGAATCGATTCAACCTAGGCAGCATCCTCTAAACTGTGTACACCAAACCTTTGACGTTCAGTTTTCAAATGGGAAAATCAGAGGGAGGCTTGCACTGACCCAGCTGGGGGCCGGAGGGTGGGGTGGGAAGTGGAGGAATTAGAGCCCATCCCCAGCCTGCTAACCATTGCGAGTCCAGCCAAGTGGAGCCATCCCCAGTTGGGTCCCCAGTATATGCTCCCAGCCCACTGCCCAACAGGGGGTTGAGGAGCCCCCTGACCAGGTGCTGGTCTTCTCAGGGAGTTTCCCCCAGCTTGGGTTCCCCTCAGGCAGCCTTGGGGAGCTGAGGGGAACTTCCCTGCCGCCCTTCACAGCTGCTTTCTTCAGCCACTGCCACAAGAGGGAGGGAGAAGGAGTCCCCCAGGCTTGGTGCCTGCCCATGCAGCCCAGCATGGGGCACCAGGGAGTCCCCAGGGGCACCGGGGGGGAGGGAGGGGCTTTCTCTGAGCCCAGCCCAGGGTCCCCGAGCCCAGAGCAGCCCCAGGGGGCTGAAGGGAATTCTTCCCCTCTGGAACTTCAAAGCTGCTTGCCTTTGCCACTGGGAATCTCACAGATAGCCTGGGGCAGCCTCAGGGAGTGGAAGGAAATTCTCCCATTGCTCTGCAGCTGGTTTTGTGAGTCTGAGGCAAGCAGCTGCAGAGGAGCAGAAGAATTTCCTTTTGCTCCCTGAGGCTGCCCCAGGCTATCTGGTGCTCACACCCCTGGGGCCTTGGGAACTCCTTCCCCTTCCCTCCTGTTGCAGCAGTTCAAGGCAAGCTGGTGTATGGGGCAAATGGGGAATTCCCCACCTACAGAGGGGTGAGAATCCCATGGTGGGGGCTTTTCTTCCTCCCCCACCCCCATGCTGTGTGGACCTTAGCTAGGAGGGTCTGGGGGTCTGTTCCCCTGCCTTGCCTCCCTCCATCCTTAAGGGCTGACGGACACAGGCAAGAAGCAGACTATAGAGCAGAGGGGCCAGGCAGTCCCTGCTCCACTGGAGCAGACAGTACAGCCCAGAGCTGCAAAGCATTCTGGGATGCTGGGGGACTGTGAGTTAACTTGAACCGGGGAGGGATCTTGGACAGAAGTTCCATAAACTGGTTTGACCTAAATTTGTTGAGTTGGATACTACATCCATCCAGGTTTATCTTAATCCAGTTTTGGCCAGTTTACATACACTGAACTTCTGATCCGTTACAGGTTTAAACTGGTTTCTGATCACTTAAACCAATTTATGTGCAATTTCTGTCCCTAGCCATAAAGTGCAGCAATGTCAATATCAAATACTGCAAGTTCTCTGGCTACAAGGGCTGTCTTCCAATCCAGTTTGTCACTGTTGGAGATTGTCCATCAGGGTGCAGACATTCCAGGTTGCAGACTTCATTACTTGATTTGGACCACAAATAGAGCGATCCCACTGGATGTGATTTTCCAGTCAGATGAATAAGACAGATTATGTTTAGGCCACTTTTTCTAGTCCCCTCCCTATACAGGATGAGCAGAATGGATCCTAAATAGGCCTGTTCAGGCATGACTGCAGCTGCCAAATTGCAAGCCTGTCTGTTCCAAGTCCGAAACAACCATCATGCAATCATTGCCTCCATGTAGGTCCATGACTAGGGACTTCCGATAATCACTAGCACCTGCCCATTGCCGTAGGACTTGCTATTGAAAGAAGATGCCTGTGTGTGTCCTCTTTTAACACAGGAATGCCATTGCACCTCAGCAACTACACAATACTTTGTGAGAAGGAAACCTTAATCTGATGGCAAGGAAATCTAAACAACTGGAGGTTTTTATTCCGCTGCAGCCTTCATTTGCTGTTGCAGCCATTGTGAAGTATTGCGACTGAGGACTTCTATTTTCATCTCTGGATTGCTATTAGTCTGAAAACCTCACTCTCAACCTTGTCACCAAAGGTGCTCCTACCAGGAGTATAAAATTCCAGCTAGCATTGCTCATGAGGTCACTGGCAGCACACAACCCTCTCTACCATGTCAAGGTTGAGATCCTTGGGAGAGTACAAGAAATGACCTATGTATGCTGATACCCAATTAACATATTAATGTGTTATGCTCACTAGCTATAACAATTATTTTAGTTACATTTTTGCTAGTCATGGTTCCAAAAGTTTGCTGCAAGTATTTGAATTACAAAAGTATGGCTTTATGTATGGTCTATATAAATGGCCATGCACTTCTTGAATCATCCCAGTGTAGTTTTAACCATTGTAGATGGAAAGTATATTTGCTAAGTGGATTTCCACTGACATTCATGAAAATCTAGAACAGATGAGCTGGTTCCTCTCCCCTCTTCTCCCAGATCTTTTTCTTGTGCAGGATGTTAATTATCCAATAACCAAGACTTCTGGTGCCACCTAGGGGCACTCTCCCTGGCTACAATTAACCTACAGAATCATAGGGCTGGAAGGGAGCCTGAAGGATCATTGGATCCAGTCCCCTGCATAAGCAGGAAAGACATCTAGGGTTAGGTGACCCCAGCCAGGTGACCATCCAGTCTTCTCTTGAAGATGTCTAGGGTAGATGACTGCACCACCTCTGGGTGGAGCTTGTTCCATAGTGTGGATTCCCTAGTTGTAAAGAAGCTTTTCCTAATGTTCAGCCTGAAACTATCTTCCAGGAGTTTGTGGCCATTGTTTCTAGTTTTCCTCCAGGGCACCCTGGTGAACAGCTGTTCACCGAGCCCCTAATGTACACCTCTGATATAGTGGTGAGCCACAGTCAGGTCCCCCTCTCAGCCTTCTTTTCTTTAGGCTGAAGAATCTGAGATCCCTCAGTCTCTCCTATACCATGCACGTCCCTGACCATAAGGGTGGCCCTTCTCTGGACCCTCTCAAGCTTTAGCACATCCTGGTTGAAGTGAGGTGCCCAGAGCTGGACCCAATATTCCAGCTGCGGCCACACCAATGTTGAGTAAAGCAAGAGAATCACTTCTTTGGATTTACTGGAGATGCATTAATTGATGCATGCCAGAGTTTTACTGGCCCTAGCGGCTACTGCGTCGCATCGCCGGCTCGTATTCATGTTGGGGTCTATCGTTACCCCCCAGATCCCTTTCATTTGTAGTGTTGGTCAGGTTAGCAATGCCCAGCCTGTAGGTGTGCTGGGGGTTCTTCCTTCCCAGATGCACCACTTTACCATTTCTCTACGTTGAACTTTATCTGGTTCCATTCTGCCCAACATGCCAGCCTGTCTAGGTCTGCTTATATCTGCAGCCTATCTGCGGGTGTGTCCGCACAACCCCATATCTTGGTGTTGCCTGCAAACTTGGCCAATGGGCTTTTCATTCCTCATTCAGGTCACTGATGAAGATATTGAACAGTACTGGGCCAAGTACTAACTCCTGGGGTATGCTGCTGCCCACATCTTGCCAGGACGACCCCGATCCATTCATTTGGACACTGTGTCCTACCCTGCAACCAGTTTCACACCCACCTGATGGTCCCACAGTTGAGCCCGATATCTTCCAGTTTTCTGATCAGTACCTCATGGAATACCAGGCCAATGGCTTTCTGGAAGTCGAGGTATATGATGTCAACTGCTTTTCTCTTGTCCAGGTGACGAGTCACCTGATCACAGAAAGAAATGAGGTTGGTCAGACAAGACCTACCTGCAACAAAGCCATGCTGGTTGTCATTCAGTATCATGCCTTCTGCAAGTTTGTCACATAGCCTCTTTGATGAATGTTTCTAGAATTTTCCCTGGAATAGAAGTTAAGCTAATTGGCCTGTAGTTTCCTGGGTCTTCACGCTTCCCCTTCTTGGAGACGAACACAACATTAGCCCTCTTCCTGTTCCTTGGGATTTCTCCAGAGGCCCATGATTTTTTGAAAGACCCTTGCCAGGGGCTCCACGATTACTTTGGCCAACTCTTGCAGCACTCTTGGGTGGAGTTCATCCAGTCCTGCTGATTTATATATGTCTAATTTCTTTAATTGATCGTATACCAGTTCTATGGCGATGGTGGGAATGGTGTCAATCTTGCCCTGCTCGTTCAGTACCCTACCTGGCATGTTGTTCCCCTTGGTCTTGTGAAAGACTGAGGCAAAGTAGTCATTTAGGAGCTCTGTTTTTTCCTGAGTGGTAGTGACCAGGTCTCCTGAGGCAATGAGCAGCGGCCTCACGCTCCCATTAGTTTTCCTTTTATTCCCTATGTAGTTAAAGAAGGGCTTCTTGTCGTCCTTGATTCTTGTAGCTAGTTTTATTTTGGTTTCTGCCTTAGCATGCCTAATCTGGTCTCTACAAGTGCGGGCCACTGTCAAGTAGTCTTCCTTAGAGGCTGTCCCAAGCTTCCATTGTTTGTACGCCTCTTTCTTTTTCTGTAGGAGTGCTGCAACTTCCCTGCTTAGCCAAGAGGGTTTCTTGACCTTTCTGCTACTTTTTCTTCATAAGGGAATAGATTTTCTCTGAGCCTTAAGGATTGTACAATGCTCCCTTTACCTGTGGTCATTGATCACTCAGGGCATTTTCTACTAGTGACCTGAGCTTATTAAAATTTGTGTTTTTGAAATCTAAAACTTCGAGTTTGGTATCTGTTTTGTCAGCCTTGCGACGGACCATGAACATAATGATTTCATGGTCACTATTGCCTAGGCTGCCCTCTATGTTTAAGTTGGTCACTAGGTCATCCCCTTTGGCCAGGACGAGGTCAAGAAGTGCATTGCCTCTAGTTGGCTTGTGCACCTCCCAAGTCAAAAAAAACTCTGCGGTGCTGGTCAGGAAGGATCGTGATTAATCCAACCTGCCCGAGCACTCCTCCCAGGAGATGTCTGGGTAGTTGAAGTCACCCATGACAACCATGTCCCGTGCACGTGCAGTCTCCATTAGTTCACAGGCAAATGCTAGTTCCTCTTCTTGGTTAGGTGGCCTGTAGTATACACCTACAGTCATGTATCTCTTGCTGTGCCTCCCCTGGAGCTTGACCCAGAGGGTTTCAAGCTGTTCTTCTTTGGGGCCGACATCGACCTGTAGGGAGGTGTACTGCTCATTCACATAGAGGGCAACACCCCCACTGCTCTTTCCTACCCAATCCCTTTTGTGAAGGATGTAACCCTTTATGGCTACGCTCCTCAGTCATGAGAGGAGTCCCACTAGGTCGTAGTGCCCAGTGGAAAGCAGGAGGACTGGTTCCTCCTGTTTGCTCCCCATGCTTCTAGCATTGGTGTGCAGGCACCTAAGTCCTTCTACTGAGGTCACTGGCCTCCTGTTGCGTTGAAGAGGAGCTGTTTTCTCAGGTCCCATAAGAGTGGCTTGCTTGGTTTCATTGTTGATAGAGCTTTCCTGTATACTGGTTCCTGGGTAGGCTCCAGTTAGGCTTTCCCCATCCCCCTGCGATCTTAGTTTAAAACCCTAAGAGATTGGACATCCTGGCCAAGAAAAGGGACTTACCTTTCCGCATGAGGTGGATGCCGATGAATACTTTACCCTTATTACATCTTACAATTAAATTAGATTGTGGACAACTTACAGGCTGACTTTTAAAGGTGCAGAACATCTGCAACCCTGACTTCCAATGTGGCTTGTGCACATGTGATCAGCACTACTAAAAACAGACCACTCAAGGATATCTTTTGATAAGAAAAGAACCAATGCAGGTCTCCAGTACTTTTAGATTTGTGGCTGAAAATACCCAGGTACTAGTTTTAATCGCTATATATCTTGATGAATGGTATGTTCCATGCAGGGTACAAAGAGGTACAGGAATTCAACTTTAAAATCAGTGAAACTTCTAGTTTTGCACCTTTACTCTACTGATCTGGAACTAATGAGATCTGACTATCAAGACTAATTTTAGCTAGGAGGCACTAAGAGAATCAAAGGCTAGATGGAGTAGGCAGTAAGGGTCTTAAAACTTGCAGTACGGTTGCATTTGCCTCTGCAGATGCATTAGTGACTAAACTGGTGAAATGCAAAGAAGCTAGTCCCTGTGGGCAACTGCTGAAACACCCTGCAGTCTAGGAACTGTCTGCTCTTCTTGGCTCAGAAAACTGAGTTGCCAGATGCGAGGAAGACAATTGAGGGAGGGAACAGCAAAAGCACCACTGTTCTCTGCAGATACAGCTATATTTAAATAAACCAAACTTTAGCAATAGCATGGCTGCCTCAGTAAAACTAGAGCTTAAGTGATGAGCAAATGTCTCCTCATGAATGGCTAGCGACAAGTACTAGCTTTTTGAGTTGAGATGCTTATACTTTATGTATGGGGCTTGAAGCCACCAGAGCAACAGAGCACACCAGCCCACCCTGACATGCAAGGCCACATTTATATTGCCCACAGGGCTCCCTAAAGTTCCAGAAATTTGGCAGCAGAGGAGCATCCATTAATGCTGTCACTGCTCCTCTCCTGACAAGTTTCTGGACCCTTGGGGATCCCCGTGGGCCAGGGGTTATGAACTGCTGCAGTAGAGCATTTCAGTGGGCAGACTTGCCCAAGGAAGTTTGACTCACTGGCTCTGGGCCGAGATTCTAGAAGCTGGCGATGCACCACTGATTTGCTGTCATCCTGAA
>NW_017728996.1:32466184-32469137 GCF_001723915.1 Gavialis gangeticus
AAAAAAAAAAAAAAAAAATCACTTCATCTCTCTCTCTCTTTCTACACTTTGGCTTCTAAGCTTATTGAAGTTTATAAAAATTATACTACTTTTGCCGTTCAGTTTCTCCAGGTAGGCACACACTTAATCCCTGCCCCCAAATATCTTACAATCTATTGTGCTATTCTGTAAAGTACATAGCTACCAAGTTCTTGACCATGACTAGGACCTTTAAGTGCTACATTAATACAAGTGGCAGATTTTAGGAATGGTAGGAGAAACGGGAAAACACCAAACCATGTTAGTCCAGGAAAAGGAATGTTTGAAGAGGCAGGCAGTGAAGAGTACTGAAAGAACTGAACTTAAGCAGGACAAAATGAAAGAACAAACTCCTTGCTAACTATTGTCCTTAAATAAGAAGTCAGTGTAAAGGGAAGCCACATTTCATAATTCATATTAATGTTGAAATACTGTGAAGGTGACACTCTCATACGCTGCATTAAGCCAGACCCTGAAGAAGTGCCAAACACTGTTTTCTGCCCATGTCCTTAAACCAACACAGCTACAACCAACAACCCCAAAACACTGTTTTTGGCACTGCACACACACTGTTTTAGGCCTTGAAGGGTTTATACCACTGTACTTGAGGATCTCAAAGTACTCTGCAAAGTCTAATTATGGTGTTTCCTGATTTTAAATAATAAACTGGTAAATCTACTAAAAATCTCAAATGCAACCTACTAAAGGAAGTCAGTGTACAACAAGGAATCTAACACTGTTCTCCCACAAAAAGGTACAGTCCAAGAATTAAAGCTACAGTAAGGATATGACATTCAAATTCTGTCTCTGACTTAAATGTGGAAGTGAGAATGTCCAAGGTTAGTTCAAGCACAATGTTGTATTATTTATTTGTACCAGCAGAGTCCAGCATGGCACCAAACACAAGGCAGCTTGAAACAGTGTCCCACACCTACAGTTAGATCTGGCTGCACTGGTGCAATTACAGGATCTGATCACAGGACAAGACAACCTGGAAGTTAAACTTTTCAAAAGGCAACAAGCAGATTTGCTTTAAGATGCAGAGGCTCTCAAAGAATTAGCTGTAGAATTTTAAGTGACAAGTGGAAAGAGCAGGTCCTCTGTGGTTCAACTTTATGAAGTGTAACTCCACTTGAGTTTTTGGAGTCCAAAGCCCAGCAATGGAAGTTTAAGCATTATATAAAATTAGTTTTAAAATGGCTTTAACTATTGAAGCTTTGTAAGGAAGGAAATGCTGAAAACTAGAAGACTCAGCCATTTTTCCCTCTTTGGAAAAATGTTGTATATTCTGTTCTACCAAGCAATATACTGGTAATTTTGAACAGCATCTACAACTTGTATATTTACATTCTGAGTCAATTTCCAATACCAAAAATTTTGACCTTTCTCACCAGTCTCATACTGCTGACATAGGTGCTTTGTAAGTAAGATGATCATAAGGAAACTGGGGACATCCAGGATACTGCTCCCTCTCCCCGTCCCTGCCCCCAGTCAGCGGTGCTGTTGCAGGCAGTGGCAGAGACTGGTGGGCAGGGGCACAGGCACAGTCCGGCACAGGCCTTCAAAATTTGGGACTATCCCAACCAAACTGAGACATATGGTTACCCTGCTTATAAGAACTGTGACACTTAGTGGCTACAGGAAACTCACTTTGCTCCCACATAACTTAGGAAGCAAGAATTTTCTGAAGGCTTTCAAGCAAGTTTCAATAAGCCTAGGTCCCAAAACATGCTCTTGTATTCTCTAGTTCAGTGATGCTAAACCTGTTTTGGCCAGCAGGCTGGATAGGCAGTGCCCAGGCTGACAGCTGATGGTTCCAATCCAGCATGGGGTGGTCACTGTAGGGCCCCAATCCAACTGTGTGGAGGGGGGAAGGGGGCATCCCAGCTCCAACCTGGTCTAAAATGGGGGAGGGATGGGGCATGGTTCAACCCCAACTGGGTCCTATGGGGGAAAAGAAGCATGGCTTAGCATCATTGAACCTCAAGGGTGGGGGAAGGGGGCGTAACCTGGCCCTAACCTGCTGTACAGGGGTAGGGAATTTGACAGCTAGGGAGGCTGACTGTATTTATTGCCACCACTCCCCTGCTGCCACATTTTCCAAATGTGAGGAGCCCCACAGGCTGGTTACCTATGGCTCTACGGGTCACATTTGGCCCATGCGCCGGAGAGGTCAAGCACCCTTGCTCTAGTTGCATGAAATCTCTCCAAATTAACACTCTGCTTAGCCAGCTGCAGTGGCTTCATTATCAGACTACAGCAGGATTTATTGACTCTCAGGTCTGCCACAAATTAGCTCTAAATGCCACTCTAAACCTCTGCCTAATCTGCTGACATGCTTTGTTTTCTGCACCCTGCCTGCTCTGCTTTCTGCTCCCTGCTCACTGTACTTTCCAGTCCCTGTCCACTCTCCTTCCTGCTTTGCAGCATGTAAGAATAGTGCCCGTGAGCTCCACAGTTCTACCCTCTCAGGTTACAGTATTTTAAAGCTAGCCACACATTTTTTTGATTAACACTTGCAATTGGAATAAAAGCAAGCATAAAACTTAACACTCTAAAAAAAAAAATCATCATCCCCCTCTCCCCCCCAGGCTATTCTCAAACTGAGTCATAGAGCTTTTGGCTGCTTACAGATGTGAAAAAAAGAATAAAACAGGGCTTTACTTTAAGCTCGGCACAACTCCACACCAAGTACAGCTCATGCCCAGAAGAGACTTCGCATTAGTCTGACCTGATGTGCCCAGCATCTATACACATTGCGCACTTCACGAGAGCTTTCTGGCACTTTTATCCAATAGCTGACTGAATCAGCTTTAAATAAAAGTGCCAAAAAGCCCTACTGAAGCATGCATCTACACAGATGCTGGGAAGCCAGGTCAAACTAACATGCTTCCACTTCCAGTAAAGCACTGGGGGGGGGGGGGGTTGGGCCCCC
>NW_017728996.1:32469201-32486049 GCF_001723915.1 Gavialis gangeticus
GGGGGGGGGGGTGTTGGGTCCACATCTGTCAGCAGCCTTTGAGAAGCAGACAGCTGATACTTGGCAGTGGTTAGGTCTGAAAGATCTACCTGAGTGAATATTCCTTTGAGCAATTTAGCCACTGCTATATGCCTTACAATTTTAAATGCTTGTCTAGCAACTCTTGCAAAATGGTCTGCGAAAAATTACATCCATCCACATGTTCCTAGGTCAATGCTTCTCAAACTTTTCCTCAGCATGACCCATTTTCACAGTATAGCCCCTCACTCCCAACCCACAGCCCTTCATCCCCACAATCCCATTTGGGGTTGTGACCCAGTTTGGGCACAGCTGTCCTAGGCACTCAACTTCATCAACACCACTCGCATTTGGTAACACTCCCTCTTGAAGCTCCTGCTTTTGATATTTTGTCACACGTTAATGAACTCCTAGAAATAGCAAGGAAATTCCTTTTATATTTGCCTTCCTTGCTTTTTGATATATTAAACTGAATAAAAATCAATGTGTATTTTTAAAATTCAGACAAGATTTCTACCTAATCAAGAAACTTTATTCATCAGGTGTGGTATCTTCTGTACACTATGTGGGAAGATGTTATGACTTCAGAAAAGTCGTATCCTATATTTATTATTGCTTACAGTTCAGCTGAGGTAACTGCCCATAATATAGGGCATAATATATCTAAAACTGATTGCCTAGAAAGGTTACATACAGAAAGTGCTTAGTAATTTGGTTAGTACCATAGGAAAATGAGCCTGCTTGAACAGAATATTACATCCAAGTATTTCCTCTCCAACAGCAGAATGAATGGACAAGATCACCACATACGCAGGATATGGTTAAAAATTAAAGCATCTATCACGACAGTCTTCATCTCGTGCTCACAATCCCAAAAGGAAGCCAGAACTCCTATGAATAAAGATGCTGACCTGTTTCAGGATGGTGATATTCAATACACTTTATCATATGCTGTGAGTTGTTCTTGTTTCCAAATTCAGTTTCTCAACAGCTAAAACACTCAGTATTCCTGCTACTGTACTCTAATTTTATAATCTGAGATTTTCAAGTCCTAAATCAAAGGAAATGTAAGCCTTTTTATAAACCTCTAAAACTCCAAGGATCTACAAACAGCAAACATGGTAACAAGGAAGGTAACATTCCCCAACAGTGTTACTACTAGTTTCTACTACAGGAGTGATTTTTTTTAAGACAAAATACTTCATTTTTCATCAAGATCCATCTTGCCTGCAGTGTGTTCACCTCTAAGTGGCTTTATAAATGCGAAGGATCCATTTTTTCTTCCCCAAGATCTCTTTCTCCCTTTAAGGTAGTAGGGTACTCAACACCAGTGGGAATAGGCACAAGTTAAGGGTAGAGTGGCATGTAAAACTACTCCTTTTGTTGTTGAAGTGATGGCTACAAAGTACTGACAGCAACTGAACTAATGAAGGGATGCTTAAAACTTGCTGTACAATTTTTGCCTTGTGTCTTCACAAGATAAACCCAGAGATTTCAAATCAGAAATAGTGTCAAAAGCATTCTGTTTGGTTGTAGTCTAAGCTCTTCAAAACAAAATAATTTCTCTATTATTATTTATTGACCAACTGCATCACCCCATGTTGACTATGAGCATGGTTAAGCATTTGAACAGGCTACCTAGAGAAGCTGTGGAATCTCCATCCCTAGAAATTTTCAAGAGCAACTTAAACACTTCACTGGGATGGTTTAGTAAGAGGTGATCCTCCCTTGAGCTGGGAGCTGGACTAGAGGACATTGTGAGGTCCCTTCTAGCCCTACTTCCTATGGTCCTATGTTGTTACTACCTTTCCCCTATATTATGGGCGTCAAACTTGTCTGGCCCCATGCACCACGTGAGTAGCATGGAATCAGTTCTGCAGGTCAAAACAGGTCTGCAGACCCCACCCAACCTGGTTCAGGCCCGGGGCCCAGTGAGAAGAGGCCCAACATCCTGAGCACTTGGCTGCCTCCACAGGAACAAGTTGCAGGACCAGGTACCATCCTGCACCGCTGCTAAAGCTCCAGCACCCTGCCTTTCACCCAGGCACTTGGCTACAACTGTGGGAAGGTCCTTCCTATCAAGACAATGGGAGAGATGATCTGGCTCTGTGGGCCAGAAGATAGAGCCTAAAAACCATACATTGGACACCCCTGTCTTAAACTTTCCGATACAACTCTAAGCTGGCCAAACTTCCTTTTCCTTCAAGACATACCCATCCATTTTTCCTTTGCATTAACCACCCCCAAACATAGGTTCCATCCTGCTTTCTTACCTTCTCACATACCCCCTTCAATACCTTACAACCTTTATCTCTTCCAGCACCTTGGTTTCATAGCTTTTGCAAAGCACCCGGCTCTATACACCCCCTTTCCCATCTAAGGAAGGAATGGGCTCGAGCTGAGCCTGAAACATATTATCCTCACCAAAACTTGGTTTCTCCTGCACTGAGTAATTCACTCAAATGAACAAGTACTTCCTTCAAGCAGAGGGAAATCCAGTCTCCTGAGAGATGGGACATGTGTGCTGGGAATCCCGACAAGACGCAGTAAGAATTCTACAGCACAGGGAAAAACGAAAAGGAACCTCTCTGACAACATCTATGGTACCTTATTTCCTGTATCATATACCTTACTGCCTACATTTCATATGTGAGGGCTACATTTTCAAAGATGCACTAGTATGTACCCAGCAACTCTGCCTCATGATCAACAGCAACAACTTTCCAGACTGCACTAGACCCCTCCCTAAACCAACATCCCTGGGCTTCCTCATGCCTTCCCCACTTAACCTCTCTGCTTTGTTGGCTCTTGTACCTGCATCCTGTGACCTCCTTGATTGTCTCTCACCTCTACCCCCAGCTTCTCTACAGTACAAATAGAGAATTGCTTGGCACCTGCAAACAAACAGTGGCAGGTGGCCAAGGAAGTTTCTTGTCTGCATCAAAGGTCAGCCTGTGGAACACTAATGCATTGTATCCCATATGAATTCTGATTTTTCTGTTGCTGTAAAGGGAAAAGAACTCTTCTAGACACTTTTTAGCTTTGGAATTATGATAATTTAAAGATCAAAGGAAAAAAGGCAAATACTCCAGTTGTTCCAGTATTGACAGATTTTGTTTAGAAAATTTCTATTTTCTTAGCTTGCAACCTGGCTGAACTGCTGCTTATTCACAGGCTCTAGTGTCCATCTAACCTCTCAGGTTGTGTAAGTTGAACAGAAGTTGCACAACAACTTAATCACGGTAAATCAGAATAACTTTGTGGGGCATATTTATTTAACTTGGACCCACAAAGTTCTCCTTCGAAGTTTATGTAAAATCACATTGCTAATCAGACCAGTACAACTATGAGTAGAACAGCCACAATACTACCTTTTCAGGCCTTATTTCTCTTCTGTGCTAATTTATGGAGAATGAAACATTGAAAGAGGCTGGCAGAACTTCATTCTCAGGATTTCTTATATACCACACAAGGAGATAAAGATCATGCAAAATATATTCCTGATCATTAAACCTGCACTCAGCTCACTAATTTCTCGTTGTCAAAACTATTTGCATCACAAAACTGCTGAAAACAGCAAACACAATTTTTCCAGATGTTTTCTTCCCCTAAAGTTTAACTTGTGTGAAAAATGCAGATTTCTTTTTATAGCTGTCTGTTAGCCAATACTTAGTCTTGCACCAACAAGTTTAAGGTCCAATATTTCCTTTATTCAGGATTAGCAGGTATTCAGATAATTTGCCATGGGGTCAGCTCCCATTTAACAGTGGACACTCAGCACAGAGAAGGCTCTGATATGTCATACATACATTATTTCAGAACAGGTTTTTCACTTCAGTTTCTCCTTGGAGGTCTGCACAGCTAAAGGCAAGGTATACCACATCCACTGCACTCCCATCATCCACAAAGCCTGTCACGTTATAGAAGGAAATCTTGGTGAATGCACCTGGTTTTACAGGCTCAGGGTTACCAAAAGAGGTCTTGATATACTTATTCACACATTTCCAAAGCCCTTTTTTTTCAACACAGTGTAGCAAACAAATTATGTACTTGTATAACCTGAAGGTTTTACTTGCATCCAGCTGGGATGACTTAAATAACTAATGATTTACCTTTCATGGCTATCCCAAACTCAAGTCCTGAATGTGTTTCATAGACAATGTCTTTCATTGACATTTATAACTAAGTCTGGTTTAATGATGGGCTGCTTTTTTCCCCAACTGTGGACTATATGCTATAGAGAAATTTTTTGTTTGTTCTTATAAAAAGTGTCAAATTAATCAAGTTGTTATGATTCGTTTCTTTCTGGGATTGGCAGGGAATGGTAGAAAGCATTTCTCTCTCACAGGAATGCCATGGGATGTACAGAGCCTACCCACTGCCCCTAAAGAAGAGACGAAGTGGCTAACCCACTCGCCCGCAACCAGGGTACATAAAAAAAACAAACCTGAATCAAGTGATTCGCTGAATCTTTCTTTTCTTCCAATTTATAGTTTTAGACTGCTAATGTAGCTATTCATAATTCCTCATACATTTTTCTACCATCTAAAATCTGAAAATGCCACACTTTCAACATAGATAATCACCTTAAAAGACAAGTCTGTCTTGGCAATAATGGTTAACATGAACTGAACCCCGCACCTGTTCATAAGCTTTTTTGGAGCTAACAGGCCATATTATACTCGCAACCCATCCCACCTTCCAATAGACATTAACTTGTAGAAGTTAACTGCTCCAGCTGACCTACAAACCAATCTGACTTTGCAGCCTGAAGGCAATGAGAATAAGATCCTATTTTTCCCATATTTTGAAAATCTCAATTCACAAATAAATATCAAATTGCTTTGTTTTTAAACTCTATAAACAACTTCAATCAACTTTAAAGCAGTTTTCTGAAGTAGCAAAGAGTTGCTGCTAGGTGTTATAAAATATAAAACTTAGCCCTTCTGCTGCAAACACCTTATGCATGCACCTAGCTTTAAGCAAATGGATAGTGCTACTGAAATAGTGGGACTATTCATGTATGCACATACTTGTGTAAGTATTTGATCTCTTCCTACTACAATTTTGTGATATCCGCACAAAATGTCTTTAGACTTTACTGCATTATACAGAACAGCGGTAATGCATAAACGGAGAAGTTACTTGTACAAAGCCTCACTCTAACTTAAATATTTTTTAAACAAAGTATCAGTCTCCTTGATTTTAGCTGCAGTGCAGCCTGCCATGACAAAAGGAAACATCCATGTTGTCAATCCTTGTTAAGAACACAGATTTCTAACAGGAATGAGTTCAAGTCAGAGACTCCTGGAATAAAATAGGGCAAATTATTTAAAATTGACAGAACTCACAATTAAAAAAAAAAAAAAAGTAAGAATTTTAGTTTACTTTTGCATTGGAATTATAGCTATTTTCCTAGATAGGCTGATTCACAGCTCAGAATTTAAATTTGAAGCTTCCAACTGATCAAAACATACTTGGGCCCAGATCCACAAAGGAATTTAGACATTTAATTTTTATTTAGGAAAAATCATTGTGTGTTAGATGGCTAACATTGGAGTTAGGCATTTAAGTATTTTCACAGAGCTGGGCATTGATCAATAATATAGCTATTATACAATTATTCATTTGAACTTATAATTTTGACATTAAGTAAAAAAATAGAAAAGGATGTGTCCAAATGAAGCTTTTCAATGAGTTAAAATCCAATAAACAGAAGTTTGTAATTTGATTAAATGCACAAAATATTTTAATTAGTTACTTTAAATATACTGGATACATAATAAAATGATCAATATTTTTATTTAAAATTCACTCCTTTTTATTAAATAATCAGCAGCAGCATCCAATGAACTAACAGATTTATCCTGGTCACCATAGCAGTTTATTTCATGATGTTACTCCATCCTGTGCTCCTACCTCACATTTCCTGAAGACTGGCAGAAGCAAACAAGCTCTTAACTTGATCCATACCTTATATCTGAATGAACTAGTTGGGTAACTAAACTAGCTGAATAAACTAAAATGAGTATTTGTTGAACCTGCAGGACTGCCTGCAGCTGTCAAAAGTTCTTCTAGCATTTCAGCGAACTAGCTCCAAGGGTGTTTTTAACACATGCGCCAAGGATGGTGGAGGGTGCTTTAATTAGAGCAGGTCTGAGCCCCTCTAAGTAAAGCGCCCCTAGTATCTCATGCATCAGTGTCCCCACGCTTCAACATGACAATGGGGGTGCCTTAACTAAAGCTCATTGAACCAGCATTAGTTAAAAGAACCCCTGCTGCGATTTTGAAGAGTGGGGACACTGATACATGAGACGCAGAGGCTGCTGGAGCATGGTAATTAGTATGTTCCAGCAGATTCAGTCGAGTCTGCTCCAACTCGCTGTAATTACAGCACGTTGGAGCAGTCTCCCTGCACATCTACAGGCACCTCAAGTTTTTAGCCAATGATTTCCACCACCAGTTTAGTGGTCTGACTTCCTTTTAAACTTAAGCAGCAAACACAGGATCACAGGAAAGTAGGGCTGGAAGAGACCTCACAAGGTCATCCAATCCAGCCCCTTGCTCAAGGCAGGACTATCCCTGACTAAACTATCCCAGCAAAGTGTCTATCTAACCTGCTATTGACGATTTCCAAGGATGAAGATTCCACGATTTCTCTAGGTAGCCTGTCCCAGTGCTTGACCACACTCACAGGCAGAAAGTTCCTCTAGCATTTCTCCTGCTGTAGCATGAGGCCATTGCTCCTAGTCTTGTCCCCTACAGTCAGAGAAAAGCCCATCTCCATCCTCTCTATAATCACGCTTCAGGTATTCAAAGATCGTTATCAGATTCCCTCTCAGTCTTCTCTTTTCCAAACTTAATAAACTCTTTCAGCCCTTCCTCATTAGTCTTGCCTCTCAGGCACCTAACCATTTTTGTTGCTGTGCACTAGACTCTTTCCAAATTGTCCACATCCTTCTTGAAGCGTGGGGCCTAATACTGGATACAGCACTCCAGTTTAGGTATCACCTGTGCTGAACACAGCAGAAGAATCACTCCCCTTGATTTGCAAGCAACACTCATGTAATGCTGTTGGCTTTTGTTTGTTTTTTTTGCAACAAGAGCACACTGTTGGCTTACATTTAGCTCACAGTCTGCTGTAACCCCAAGGTCCTGCAGTACTGCAGCCTCTCCAGTCACTCCCCAGTCTGTACTTGCGCATGCAATTATTCCATCCTAAGTGCAGAACTTTGCACTTGTCCTTGCTGAATCTCATCTGACTGATTGTGAGCCATTTCTCCAGTCTATGCAGGTTATTCTGAATGCCAGCCCTGCCCTCCAGGGTTGGCAACTCCACCCAACTTGCCACCATCCCCAAATGTTTTTAGTGTGCATTGGGTCCCATCATCCAAATCACTAAATTAAAGGTACTGGACTCAGAAGCCCTTATTGATAAAGCCCATGGGAAGCCCCTATTGATACCTTCTCTCAAGTAGACATTGAGCCATTGATGACCTTTTTTTAGTACAATGATCCAACCTGTTACATGTCCACCTTGCAATACTTCCGTCTAGTCTGTATTTCCCTAGCTTGTTACTGAAAATGTCATGCAAGACAATGTCAAAAGTCTTGCTGAAGTCAAGGTATACCCACATCCACTGCTCTCCCCTCATCCACAAAGCCTGTCACATTATAGAAGGTAATCATCTTGGGCAGGCATGAGCAGCTCTCGGTGAATCCAGGCTGGTCATTCCTGATCACCTTGTTCTCCTGTAGGTGCTTTATAATAGATGCCTTGAGGACCTGCTCCATGAACTTTCCAAGGACGGAAATCAGGCTGACTGGTCTGTAGCTCTTTGGATCCTCGTTTCCTTTCTTAAAGATGGGCACTATATAGTTGTGCTTTTCCAGTCATCTAGGACCTCACCTGTCCTCCATGAGTTCTCCAAAAGGATAGCCAATGACTGAAAATTACCTTAGCCAAATCTTTCAGTACCCTCGGGTGCATCCCATCCGGCCCCTTCTACTTGAAAGCATCTATGTAATCCTGAACCTGCTCTGCCAGTACTTTAGGCTGCATCTCCCCTTCCCCATGTTTTCTGCCAATTGCACTCATCATCTGGTAGCTGCCCCCATTTCTGAAGACAGAAGCTAAAAAGGCATTAAATACTTCAGCTGTCTCTACGCCATCCATAATTATATTGCTTTCTGTATTCAATAAGGGACCTATGGTTTCTCTGATCTTCCTCTAACTTTTTACATACTTATAGAATCCTTTTTATTGTCTTTTATACCCCTTGCCAGCTGCATCTCAAATTGTGCCTTGGCCATCCAAATATTCTCCCTGCATGCCCATGCACCAATGTTATACTCTCCTCTAGTACAACTGCCAAATTTCCAGTTTTTATAGGATTACTTTTTTGAGTTTCAACACTTTCAAGAGACCATTGCCTAGCCAAGCCAGTCTCTCCTGTTTCACATGGGAGCCTGCCACCACCCCTTCCCACCCCTCACCATTGGGTCTCTGGAAACCAGCATGGCCCCCTTCTATACCCCCCTTATGCCAGGAGGCCCTGGGAGCCCATTGCCACCCCCTCCCCCTGCATGCCATGATTGAGCAATGGGGCCCGGTGTTGCCCTTGCCCAGCCCTGCATGCTGGGATCCAGCACCCAATCTAGCATGAAAGGCCTCATAGGTCTGGAAATTTGGCAGCGCCACTGACGCCCTGCTGCCAAATTTCCAAACCCATGAGGAGCCCCACAGGCCAGATGTCACAACACTATGAGCCAAACCTGGCCTGCAGGCCAGGTGTTAAAGAACCCTGGTGTAAATTATTGCAAAATTACTGCTTGCAGCAATGACCAAGGTCGTATTATAGTCTTATAATGCAAAGAGCCCAAGCTTCACATGTGTTTGGGGTAGAGGTACACCGATACATCAGTTAGATATTGGATTGGCACAGATATTAAGAAAATTGGCTGCATCAGAAATTGGCCTGATGTGGCCAATAATTTGGCTGATAAATACCCATGCATGCACACAGACACAGCACATCACGCAGGCAGCAAGAAGCAGAACCCAGCAGCTTGAAGAGCTGCATGCAGCTGGTAAATCTCTTGTGGAGGATGGGGAGGAGGAAGGGAAGGGGTGTGTGCAGGGGGGCAGATCAACACCGCAGGGAGGGAGGGAGGGAGGAAGTGGGGCAGGGGCAGGTGCTGCCCAGCCAGGGCAGGGTACAAGATGGAGCCACAGCTTGTCCAGGGAGTTGGGGGGGGGCCCCACCGGCTGCTGCTTGCACCCCAGGAGGGCATGGGGGGGTGCCCTCAGATCTGTGTGGGCAGGTGGGCCGCGCCAGGCTCTTCTTGGCGGGGGCTGGGCTTGGGGCAGGCAGCAGCAGCACTGTGAGGGAGGGCTATGGGGGGACTTCGACAAAATCTGGGGTGGCTGCACTCCCAAAAGTTTCTCCTGCAAGAGTAAATGTTTGTACATACTCTTTTCTGAGAGAAGCTACAGCACAGTCCTCCAGCATCCCAGGGCAGTTTACTCCCAACGCATCCCTTCCACATCCCAGGAGACAGCGTGTCACTCCGGCTGGACTCTTCTGTTCCAGCCAAGCAAGGAACTGAACACACCCCCTTTACAAGCCCCACATTATACTATAGGGAGAAACCGCCTGAAGGGCAGTTTGGGTCAGCCAATCAGGGCTGCCCTGTGCATTGCTGCCATCTGTCACCAGGCAAACTACAGAAGCCTACAAAGCACACTGAGATGTGTGCACAAGGGTCCCCTGGATGCACAACATCAGCACTGCAAGCTCTCTGCTCTTCAAGAGCTCAAATTCTTCACCTCCGTTTTCTTGTGCAGGGACCGGGACTTCCCTGCTGTGATAGAAGCCGGACTCGAGGGGATCGCCTTCAGACCTCAGGCTGGGGAGGACCGAGTTAGAGAGCTTCTGGAGGGGCTGGACGCGTTCAAGTCAGCGGGTTCAGATGATCTCCACCCCAGGGTGTTGAGGGAGCTAGCTGGGGTTATTGCAGGGCCCCTGGCACGGCTCTATGAGCGATCGTGGTGCTTGGGCCAGGTGCCAGATGATTGGAAGGTAGCAAATGTGGTCCCCATCTTCAAGAAGGGGAAGAGGGAGGACCCGGGCAACTATAGGCCCGTCAGTCTTACCTCAATCCTGGGGAAACTCTTTGAGAAGATCATCAAGGAGCACATTTGTGATGGGCCGGCATCAGAAATGATGCTCAGGGGCAATCAGCATGGATTTATTAGGGGGAGATCATGTCAGACCAACCTGATTGCCTTCTACGATCAGGTCACAAAGGCCATGGATGCAGGTGTCGCGGTGGATGTAGTCTTTCTGGACTTCAGCAAGGCCTTTGACACCGTCTCTCACCCCATCCTAGTTAAAAAACTAGGCGACTGTGGCATAGATGCCTACACAGTCAGATGGATTGCAGATTGGCTGAAGGGTCGCACTCAGAGGGTGGTGGTGGATGGGTCATACTCGACCTGGGGGGAGGTGGGTAGCGGAGTCCCCCAGGGCTCGGTCCTGGGGCCTGCGCTGTTCAATTTCTTCATCAGCGATCTGGATGATGGGGTGGAAAGTAACCTGTTTAAATTCGCTGATGACACCAAAATTTGGGGGGAGGTGAGCACGCTAGCAGGGAGGGAGAGATTGCAGAGGGATCTGGATAGGTTACAGGGGTGGGCTAACAGGAACAGGATGCGTTTTAATACGGACAAGTGCAGGGTGCTGCACTTGGGCAGTAGGAACCAGCAGCACACTTACACAATGGGGAACTCCCTACTTGAGAGCACGGAGGCAGAAAGAGATCTTGGAGTCATTATTGACTCCAAGATGAACATGGGCCGACAATGCGAGGTCATGGTTGGCAGGGCTAACCGGACCTTGTCGTGCATCCACAGGTGCATCTCGAGTAGAGCCAAGGAGGTGATCCTCCCCCTCTACGCGACGCTGGTCAGGCCACAGCTGGAGTATTGTGTCCAGTTCTGTGCGCCCCATTTCAAGAGGGATGTGGACAACATGGAGAGGGTCCAGAGGAGGGCCACCCGCATGATCCGGGGACAACAGGGCAGACCCTACAGTGAGAGACTGCGGGACCTGAACCTATTCAGCCTCCACAAGAGAAGGCTGAGGGGGGACCTGGTGACCGTCTATAAACTCACTAGGGGGGACCAGAAGGGTTTGGGGGAGACGCTGTTTCCCCTAGCGCCCGCTGGCATAACAAGGAGTAATGGGCACAAGTTGATGGAGAGGAGGTATAGATTGGACATCCGCAAGAACTACTTCACAGTTAGGGCGGCTAGGAGCTGGAACCAACTTCCAAGGGAAGTGGTGCTGGCCCCTACCCTGGGGGTCTTTAAGAAGAGGCTGGATGCCTACCTGGCTGGACTCATTTGAGTCCTGTTTCTTGTTTTGGGGTTTTTTGTTGTTCTCCCGCCCTGGCGGGGGGTCGGGCTAGAAGATCTACTAGGTCCCTTCCGACCCTTAATCTATGAATCTATGAATCTATGCAAATGTCTGTTCAGACTTCTCTAGGTATTTTTTCTACCAGGAGAACAAACCTGGGAGAATTCTCCCAAGTCATTTGAATGTGTATACACAGCCTAAGACTATAGGCACATGATGGAAAGGAAACACACCTGAGACAAACCAGAGCAAATAGCTCCATGGCAGCTGCATACGAGGTGGCTGCACATCTGACAGCAGGACAAATTGAGGTTCTACATTGAAAGACAAGCATTTGGAAGGATGAAAATCTAGATTCATATATTGACAGGCTTGCCACTGTTGAGGGAGGGCTGAACTTCTGTTTTGAGGCTGGTTAATATGTTTTGCAGTTTTTTTCAACTTGGTTAACCCAGCGGCAGCATGTTGCCTTCTGAGAATGAAGAGCATGCTTCATACCAATTACTGTACTCCTATAGCTGAAGTAGGTCTCTTCTATTCTTCTAAAGGTTGGGAGTTCAGCCCTGATCATGACTTATGTGGCTGAATGAAATGCATTTAGAAGCAAGTTGAGTGTTACTGTATTCCTTTCAGAATGGGTTGAACCACTTCAGAGTGTCTGAGCAGGTACAAAGTATAGGCAATTGCTTGTGAGCATATAGGGAATGAACATGATGCCAAGTCAAATGCTAAAAAGTTTAAAGTTTATTTAGTAAGCTTTTCCATCCAGAAAGCAAATGTTGCTCTTAAAGCTATAACACAGCATTGCTACAGAGACTATAGCCTGTAAGTTTAATCTTTTCAGGCTGGCCTCAATAAATGGTTCATATCTAAAGGATGTTTGACCCCCACATGGGATGGAGTTCTCATTCCAACTTCCATTTCACAATGTCACTGCCATGCTTTACTCTAACTTGCAACCATTTTGAGACAGGAACTAGCTCTTACTTTGTATTTACACAGAATTCCATACAGTACTGCCATACAAGTTACAACTCCTGCAGCAGAAATCAAACTCAAATTACTCATGAAAATCTGCAAGGGGGGGGGGGTCAAAAAACAAATTTCTCTCTTCAAAAAAAATCTTAATACTTTGTCACTAATGAATTTTTGGGACTCATTTTTTAAGTTGGCAACACTATCTACATGGTCTGAAGGTTAGTACGACCAATAACTTGATTTTGAATTGTTTGTGAGTATTCTCTAAATCAACCATTCTCTGGTAAAGTCACCCTTTCTGAGCACTGGAACAGAACTGTTTAAAGCTTAAAACGGTGACATATCTTGGGGCAAATTGAATTTACTTTTTTTTTTTTTAATGGTTTACAAGCCACTCCACATAATATTTTAGACCAGAAATTTTTTAAAAACATCAAACTCTAGGCCCAATACATGCCTTTACAATGATTAAAGTATAACTTATACTTATAATGCCCCTTGCCAAGGTGGTACATCACAATCTATTTTTTTGTAAGTTTCTGTTTATTTTAAATATGCTACCACCATTTTAAAAGGAAGGAAGAAGGCACGCACACAACATGCCAGAGTCTCTGAAGACTGCTGAAAGTATCTTCAGAGAGCTTTTAAACCTTGACATGGATGAAACAAGAAAGATGTTGAAGAGCAAGATAAACACCCTAGGATGTACTGCAGAAGGGTAACCAATACCACGCAACCCAAAAGTACTACTGGGACACTGGTTTCCTGACAACATAGTACTAAAAGTGTTCTAGGGAACCAGCGTAACTTAATATGACTGCACTGTGCTGCTGCTTTTTGCATTAGCAAAAAACTGAAAGCCTCTAAGGCCATGTCTACACCACCTCAGGACTATGCCAAGAAATACTACGTTGAAGCACAATAATCCACTCTCTGCACATTATCCCACAAAACCAATGCAATGGCTACCCAACCACCTCAGAGGCCAGCAAAAAAATCACAACTAATAGTAGAATAGATATAGCTTCCTGTTTTCATCCAACATCAGATATCCCGCCTAACCTGTACTTGACATCATAGTATCATTAGATTCAAAGAGCACTGAAATAGTATTTCTCGCTAAGTGAGGCTCAGTATGGTATGTACAGACGTCATACATTTAGTCTCATACAAAACACCAATTTGTGTTAACTAGGTAGTAGACTATGTAGACCTGTGTACAGTAGTAGCTTACTAAAACAAACAGCAGCAATCTAAATACAACAATTTATTCTGTAGGAAAAGAAAGAAGGAATTCAAATTCTAATTTTCTAGTATTTTTCCATGTAAAAAAAATATGAAATGGCATGATTTGAAGTGAACTACAGAACTGGTTAAGCTGTACTTTAAACCAAAAAATAATAATTTTCAAAACAATTTTGAAACTCCAGTTTCAAACCCAAGTTCTTCTACTGTTTGAACTAGTTTGTGTTTTTCTTTCCTTGTTCCTTGCACTGGTGTACCTTTCCCAACTTTTTTTTTTTAAGTCAGGGAATTTTGGCTCAAAGCAATAAATGAGAAACAAAACACTACCTACTTCTGTGCTCACCTAAGGGGAAAACTAGTTGCTGTATAATGTTGAAAACAAAGTATATTTATTACATATCAAAAGAACGAAGTTAAAGATAACAATTCTTGCGGGTACACCACCACCACCAGTGCCTGATTATGACATGCTGAGGCCCTAAACTATGTCCAGTTTAAGAGGCCCCATATGATAAAAAATAATCCAATTTATGTATATTTTTGTCATATTAGAATGAAAATGTCCATATTTAGAGTCATTTTCCCACATCTCCTTTATCTACCAACTGATTATTATAAAACTTGATATCAAGTTAGGATTTTTTTCTTATTTAGAGGCCCCTCATATTGTAAGGCCCTAAGCTGTAGCTTAAGTATCTTAACCCTAAATCCAGCACTGACCATCATTAAGAGAGGTAGGTCATTCAACCAATTTTTTCCCTGTTTGCTTCACACACTACTACTAAAATGTGCTTAAAGTCTGGCTTTTGTTCACAACCCCACAAGACTGACCAAAACTAACTACTCACCTGCTTCAACTTACACACACTATGTAAGCATTTTTTACCCAGAAAAGCCCTCTGCAATTGATAGGAATATACTGATCAGGATTTTGATATTAGCAATTGTTAAAAAAATTTAAAGTTTTACACAAATCCTTCTCTACAAATAACTTAGTTCAGTGTGAGCTAAACCTTTTGGCCAGTGTGCCACAGAAGACCCTTTGCCCCTCTCCAAATGCCACTACACTCCCCTCTTCCTCTGCCTGATCTGCTGCTCTGCTTCCTTTCCTTGCCCTGTCCGATATGCTGCTTTGTTTTCTGCTCTGTGCCATATCTGTTGCTGTCCTACCTGTCCCCTCCCCAATCTGCTGCTGGCCACACACACAGGCTTCCTGTACCATGCGTGCCACAGACTGGCCACCTCCGACTTAGTTTATGTACACAAAGCTTGTTCCTGCAGTACTAAATTTCAAGAATTTGACAATTTCAGAAAGTCAGTCACAACCTCCTGCTGCCCCTTAAGCAACTTCCCTTTGGTCACTGCAAGTAATAAAAGGATAGTACCAGGAAAGTGTTGGAATGTTTCTTTCTTGCCATCTTAAGGATTTACCACTGGAAACATGAGTGCTGGTTAGCAATCTATGGAAAGCCAGCTTATGGTATGGTGGCTAGCAGCCAACTTCCTGCTTTCTTATTAATCAGATAAGATCTATAAAATTTTGGGCCAAGAATCTGAGAAACCTTTCTTCCCTATGTTTTTCCATGACAAAGATATGAAAGGACCTAAATGGTGAGGTTTGGGAAGATCCCAGAATTAACTTTTTTCATTAGCCTGGACAAGCCAATTTCTATTATCCTTCAGTTAGAGACAGAAGTCTGTGAGTATTGTAGGGGCTATCACATTTCTACATTTCAATATATGTTGCAAATAGTTTGATACGGACTCATGTGTCACTCATTCGCACATAGGCCCTGAAATTCTAACGGCTGCCTCTCTGAAAGTCAAAACAAATCTACCTATTTTTGCAACGGCAGCAGCTTTTTGCAACTATTTCAAAATTAGGTTTGAACCAAAATCCAAATTTAGATACCTATCTGAATTCTGCAGCTCCCACAGATCTCAAAATATTCCCATTTGACAAAGTGCAGTACCCAGTATGTGAAAGCAACATACAGTAGGTATGGTATCTGTAAAGAAACAAAAAAAATCCTCCCCTTAAATCTATTTAAAAAAAACAAAACACAACAAAAAAATAATGGCAGTGCTTCAGTGCAAGTCAGATCATTCTTAAATAGTACAGTTTCTCTAGCCAGCAGGGGTCTTTTTTTGATTAAATTATACAGCAGCTGGAAAGAAATTTTTGGAGAATCTTCAGTTTGGGGTGGGGGATGGAGGTATGTGCGCACATACACACACACACACACACAGGTATGTGTGCATACACCCACAATACGGTAAAATTTGTATACATATATAAAGTTATTAAAGCTACACAGGTAGATGCAAGTCCAACAGAACTGAGCTAATTTACAGAGAATGTGGTTAGAGGGAGGGGGACAGGTTGCCAGCATGTAATGAACAGGGTCCCTGGTTTTCTCTGTTTACAAATTGCAAATTTTCTGATAAAAACACAAATCCCAAATTCTCTGATTAAAACCCCCAAAATCCACAATTAAAATGAAACACCACTATATATAAGGTATTGGCTGGTTTAACACAATGTTTATTGATATGTTTATGATTTTAAAGCAATCTGTCCTACCAGTGCCTCAGTCACTATAATAAAATACATTCGAAAGACCTATAAATTTTAACGTTTGATTTTGGGGGTTTTTAATCATGGAAAAATCAGAGCTCCCCCACCCCCTTCACTCACCAGGACGCAAGTCCAGCTGTGGCTGTCCTTCCCTGCCTCCCCTCCACTGCTTTTTGGCCCCCCCCAGCTGATATACCCATGCCATTGCCCCTCCCTACCCACAGCCCCACCCAGCCCTGCCACTGCCCCTCACTCCCCACCCACAGGGCCCTGCCACTGCCAGCCATGCCAGGGAGGGCCCCCAACTGCAAGGACTACGGGGCCAGGGACCCAGGTCTGCACCCCCCGCCCTCCCACAGAAGCACCCAAGCCCCAGCTGCCACCTCTGGGAGGTGGCAGCTGCTGCTGTGGAGCAGAGCAAAGAACCTGGCTCCTCCTCCCTCATGGGTGGCATGAGTGGAACAAAGCTCATTTGATGGGAGGGGCAAGTGGATGCAGGCTGCCCACTGTGGGTGAGAGGGACGAGATGGCTTCCCATCTCTGTGTACACTCCCAGAAGGGGCATGAGGTGCCCTCCACACCATTACCCCCCCCCCCCCCCCCTCCTTG
>NW_017728996.1:32491049-32493346 GCF_001723915.1 Gavialis gangeticus
CCCCCCCACTGCTGTGGAGCAGGCATGGGGCCTTGCCATGGCAGCACAGGGCTCCCAGAAACAGCGGCACTGAGCTTCCCCGTCCAGCCCCGCTCTTCTCTGCTGTGCCAAGTGCTGCCCCAGTAGGCTGTGGAAGCCCCAGGAGGGCAGCTGGGCAGGGGGCCCCAAGCCCACAGTGAGCAGCCCAGCCCATGCACAAATCTGGGGGCGCTCCCCCCAGGAATGCACACAGTGGTGGGGAGCTGCCTCCCCCATTGCCAGTGAGCCACTTGCAGCCTTGTCCCACTTCCCGCCTGGGCCCTGTGGCCACACATTCTGGCCCCAGCACCACCCGGACTGGGCAGCAGCCCCAGGCCTGGCCCAACTCCCTCACTACGGGGGCCTCAATTCCACCCCCAATCCCTCAACACACTTACCTGAAGGAGCTGCTCTCCAGGCTGTCTGGCTCCCGTGTGTATACATGTGCTCATGAACATGGCACCTCCTGCCTGACCACCCTCCTCCTGCTCCCCCCAGCAGGCTGGAACTCTGCCAGCCTGCAAGGGGAAACCCACCATTTCCAGCACCTTTCACCTTAAAACTGAGAAAACCTGGGTTTTACTGCATTTTACTTTAGTGAACGGAAAACCCAGATCCATGACGAGTGACAATTCTTTGCTTTTTAAGAATTAAATAGAAATGCAATTCTGTATTATTGCACTGTCTGACTTGTTGCAAAAAAAGAAAATTCCTTTGACGGAAAGTGAAATGTTTATGAAACAAGGGATTATGTATGTTTTATGCTGTGAAGTCAACCATTTACTGTACTCCTATGCATTTTAAATGAACAGCAGTTAATTTTTGCCAAGCCTTTTCTTTAAATATGTTTTTTCCCCTCCAGTAATTGTATTGGATCCCACCGTTTCAAAAAAACAAAACAAAACAAAAACTGCACAAGACGGTTCTGGTCTTTTTAAGAGCAGGCTTACAATAGCTCAGTTTTGTAAAGTTATTTCTGCTGTACTTGGAACTAGGATCTTTTATAAAATCTCAACTCTGAGATCAAGAGGTTATATAAAGGTCAGTATTCATTTTATTCAGATTATTTTCTAACCTTGTAAAAATGCCTCCAGAGCAAATTGGCTCCTACACTTGCTGACCCAAGGATACCATGGTGGCTGCCCCCTGCTTGGAAAAGTTACTTCCCCTTACTGCCTGCCCCCCTTCAACATGACACTAATTAAGGAACGTCATTCATGCCACAAAGCTTGTCTGTTTCCCTAAGGAGAGTAGCAAACTTGGCCTACTGATGGGAGGGCTTTTAGAATGTACAGACTTTGCCAAGGGATCCATCTTGCTATTGTAAAAATCAGGGAAGAATTAGAAGACTAGTTGGCTTGTGAGGGATGTCTCCTTGAGAAAGGACAAGACAGATAAAGACCTGGCTAGCTCTGACAGGCTAGATGTAGTCAACTCCATCAACCAACTGTAACGGAATAGCCAACTAAAGCTGCACAAAAGGGAAACTGATAAGTGGTGCAGACCCCATCTGGGGAGACTAAATATGTAAGTATGGTACAGATAGTATAGATGTTACATCAAAGATGAGGTTGACACATTGCAGCCAGCATTCATTATATAATATAAATAGCAATACATGCTGGACAGGAATGTCTCACCATAGAGTCTATGAGGCAGAGAAACATAACGAGGGAAAATTGAGTTACAAACAGTAACACCTGGCAGTTCTACAGTGCTGCTTCTTTAAAGTCTTTTTCAAATGTGAGTAAATATCCACATATTAGAGAAAGGGAACCTAAAGCACTTGGGCCCTGCTGCAACTAGCTCAGCTCAACGTCATGAAAGACAAGAGACTATGAGAACAGCACCACAGTCAAACTAGTGTCCGAAAAACCTATTTCTTATTTCCTATTCGGTTTTCCCTTTAATCCTTCATTTGTCCCATAGTCTCTTGGGGCTTCAGGGAATTATTCCAAAATAGCTCTTCTAATTAACTCCCTGAATGGAAGCTTGTAATCCAGAATAGAAATGCCTGTATTCAAATTATTTCAATTTGCTTTGAAATGGCTTTAAACTAATTTGGAGTAAGAAATTTTTAGTCTGGAGCAGGAACACCCACACAGAGAATTTATCAGGAATAACTAAGCCAGTTCAACTGCAGGCCCAAGTTAAACTCCTTGTGCAGGCAAACCCCTACTATCACTAGGATTTGTATGCAATGCAGTGTATTCTATCCAGAAACACCATGTCATTGCATTCATCACATCACACCGTGACAGACACCTTTGCTACATTCC
>NW_017728996.1:32498346-32500210 GCF_001723915.1 Gavialis gangeticus
ACGACTAGTCTTCACCATGCCTAGGCAGACACCGTCAAAGTATTGTTTTGCATCTCTCTCCTTCCAACTGCAGAGGATGTACACTATGGTTGGGATTTGCAAAAGGAACATAAGGAATGTAGCTGCCCAGTAATGGAAATACAATGAAAAAGTAGGGGATTAGAATCCTTGGAAAATTCCATCCATACCTTTATAGATAGCCTTGTTTGGAGGGAAAAACCCCAGACAGACAAATCCTCTTACTCATAGGAAAAGCTATACAAGGGGCTATGTAATATATTAAAATGTTCTTACAGGACATTTGCATGTTTTTGCACTGTTGATGGCTCAAGTCATTAGCAATCTAATCAATAGTTTAGCAAGAACACAACAGACAGCCTGAATATTGGGCCCCATTAATCCTTGATGCAATTCATCTATCTTGCACCAGGGATAAGTTTGGCTCACTGTAATACTTATTAGTAGCATTAACATATTAACATGAGTGCAAACACAGATATCATGACTACGGGAAAAAATTGAGGGCATTAAACCTGTTATATCCTGTTAAAAAACTTTATTTCGACACTAAGTTTTTGCCCGATTTGACAAAATCTAGAGATTTGTTTTTATATTTTTGCCCCCATAATTAGGTGAACATGCTCCCTGAGAAGGTGCGAACGAGATGCTGAGGGTGCGGAGACCTACGAAGGAACTTCTCACTGTTCTTAAAAGCCTTAGGGTTTTTTTGTTTTGTTTAAAAAAAAAACAACCACCAACCTCCCAAACATTCTTGCTTGCAGAAAAAACAATGTTAAAAAGGTACTTGAGCCTGAGTTTGCAGACAGGCTGAAACAACAGCTTTGATGTATGAACTGTCTCTTCATTCTTCAAATGCTAACGATTTCCTTGCTTAAAACAGACAAGGAAGAAGATACTAATATTAGAAAAATTAATACCAGAATTTTCTAAAGCATGGGGTTGCCTATTTGAGGAGGAGCAGAAAGGACCCATGTCTACTCAGGACAGACTTTAAGACAGGGAGGTGTGGTTGCCAGGAGTGCATGATTGATCTCATTCACCAGAAGGGCAGTGAGCTTCCAAAACACTGAGAAACAGCGATATAAAAATCAGCCAACCTAGTTTTTTAGCACAATAACAAGAGTCCAGAATAAACAAGGACCCAATTCAACTCCTACTCACTTTAATGGGAGTTAAACTGGGCCCTAGGACACACATTAGGTTTGGCACTGAGCAGCCCAGCTCATGCAGCTTTGGCATACAGCTCTGTGTTGCTAAATAGAAGACTGACTTGGGAACAAAATTCAGATCAGAAGCCCACGCCCAGTACTGGTTAAACACACCGCAAAGGCAACGCTTTGTGTTCTAGACTCCACGCTGCCTACTACTCCTCAGTGCAGTTTCATGTCAGATGTGGAAAAAAGCATTCACCTCTCAGGCAGAATTAATGCATTCAAAACAGAGCATATGCTTTAAGGACAAAACCCCCCAAAAACTGAACAAAAGAATTGCCCCCAAAAACTGAACAAAAGAATTGCTGGTATCTCGACTGAATGAAGAAACCTAAACCCATACTGAGCGTAAGTGCAGATATAAGTGTTAGAAGACAACTGACAGCAACAGAAAACAAGTACAGGCATACCTCGGAGACATTGCGGGTTCGGTTACAGACCACCGCAATAAAGCGAATATCGCAATAAAGCGAGTCGCACAAATTTTTTGGTTTCCCAGTGCATATAAAAGTTATGTTTACACTATACTGTAGCCTATTAAGTGTGCAATAGCATTATGTCTAAAAAAACAATGTACATACCTTAATTAAAAAATACTTTATTGCTAAAAAATGCCAACCATCATCTGAGCC
>NW_017728996.1:32505210-32510166 GCF_001723915.1 Gavialis gangeticus
CAACCATCATCTGAGCCTTCAGCGAGTCGTAATCTTTTTGCTGGTGGAGGGTCTTGCCTCGATGTTGATGGCTGCTGACTGATCAGGGTGGTGGTTGCTGAAGGTTGGGGTGGCTGTGGCAATTTCTTAAAATAAGACAACAATGAAGGTTGCCACAAGCCTTCAATTTGTAAAAAACGCAATATCTGCAAAGCGCAATAAAATGAAGCGCAATAAAACGAGGTATGCCTGTAGTTCATATAATAATCATCACTATGTATGCAAAATAATAAACATGAATATTTCCATTGAAGTTTAACATTAATAAATTATGTGATATACACTTCAATAACAGGATAGTAAATAAGGATGAAATTATCTAAAAAAAAAATATTGGTCTCTTCTGTTCATGCTGCAGAAATTCATTTCTTAATATCTACTCAATATTTTTTTATGTATGAACCATTCTAGATGTCTCTACTAAAGGGATACTCTTTTGCAATCTAATGGAACTATGAGTGGACTCCATCTTTGGCAGTGGCTGTGTACACAAACTTTGTTTAGAACTAAAACACATTTGGTAATACAGTATAACTTCATAAATCTGGAATTATCAAAAATCCACCCCCTACCACTCCAGGACTGGCCGCCATTCCCCTCCGCCCTCCTGGAAGCAGAGGGGGAAGCTTGCATGCGGTGGCTGCCACCATCATTCACCACCCCACTCTGCTGCTCTGCATTCAGCTGCTGCTCCAGGACCAGCAGCCGCTATTCGCCCCCTGCCCTGCTCCATGACCGGCTGCCGTGCTGGTTTAAAAAATACAGCATTTTCAAACTTTTAGCAGGTGCTCAGAAATTAGTTTATACACACAGATGGCTGACTGGTAAGGTTTTCTTGCCTTTGGCTTTTGTGACTGGACACAAAAAAATATTAAAGTGTTAATGACTCTAAAGAGAAATAAAAGCAGGCAGATTAAGGCCCAATGTCCAGTGAAGAGTAAGACAATTTACAAACCTGCCCAAACTGACATTTAATCAGACAGTTTAGGATCTGCAAAGACATGTTCTTTCTAGTCTAGACTTCTAATCCATCAATGGGAAAAAGTCTAATATTATTTTTGTCCTTTTCATCAGCACTGTAAGAATATATCCAACTGTCAGAGTACGTTATACATGTAACACAAAATAAAAACAAAGAACACTTCAGTGGGCTTGTTCAAGGGGGTCATTTGAGGGAAAAAAAATCTGTAGCAGACAACACTGAACCCTTAATCTTTTTTTAATCAGACACAAGTTAAATAGCTCTGTCTATCCAACACATCTGTATATGGACAATGCTTCAAGATCATTGTAAACATACTAGAGAAATTCTCCATTTCCACCAATAGACTTTTAAAATGTAATTAAAATTTTTAACTTGCATCCTGTTAAATACATTTGAAAGTCTTCAGTATGCACACTGACCATGCCCTCAACTTAAATTATGAAAACACTGCATGATTTTAAAGAGACACTACATGCTTGAAACTACAGTAGAGCTATTTCTTTTGTCAGTCTGCATTTTAAATTTAATAAACAGAATAAATTAACTATGAGCTGAGATTATGAATAACTCATTGTCCTGCTAGAGGCCTACATCACATACTATATTTATATTCATCTGTACAGGAGAAGGACAAGCACAGACTTGTTTGTGATCCACAAGTCCAGTATTTCAGTAGCTGCTATATATTGCTACACTATTTTCACTGACAATACATTTTGCAGACTAAAAACACTTTATAAACTAAAAATGTCCATCTACAATATCCTCAAAACCATGTGTGGGAAGGGGGAAAAATATCAGTTAAGAAAATACTGATAAATACTAATCTAAAAATGTACGTATTTTGAGAGGGAAGTCAGGAATTAACATACACCAAACCTCCAAAACATATTTAGGAGAAAACAATCTCAACAACTTCTAAGTCAGTTATGTATAAACACAGAATATTGTCAATTTGGCATTTTCTCAAGAATCGCTTATAGTATATTTATGGCCAATACACTGCACCTTCCATACATACTACTAAGTCTTGAGTTGGAAGCAGGGACTGAATACATTTTCCAGTGTTCCCTGCAAGTACAGCATGTATGATTTCTCTTGGACAGCTTTCTTACCCTTTCTGGTTAATGAGAGTAATTATATTTGCACTAAGACACCAGCCAATATTATGGAATTAGACATTCATATGAATACTGTTTACCAACAATACAGCAATACAGAAACACATGGACTTTCTAAAAGGTAGGTAAACAAACAGTAAAAACCTTTAAAAATTTTAAAATACTGAAATACAATTGCACTGTAAAATAAGTTGTTTTACTATTATCTATACTATAATGTGCAAGGAACTGATACTATCTGGAAGTGCAACACAAGTTTCAGACCTGTCCAGAAAGCCGTTTCAGACCTGTCCAGGATAGCCAACTAGTAAAGGTCATGTAGCTATGAAGGATGGCTAATCAACTATCTACAAATTCTACCTGTTACATTGGAAGATGAGACAACTATACTGTCAGAGGTTTCAGCAGTACTATTTCACATACTTTGCACTTGTCTAGAAATTAATTTTTGGTAAAACTATTAGAAGTTATTTTGTATTGAATAGGAAGGAAGGTTATTTATTCAAAATCCTCTCACTAGCTGAACCAAAGTATCTTTGAATATAATCATGTAATCCCCAAGTGTCTTTTTTTTTAAGGCATGTTCTTATTAAAGGAGAGATTTTTACTTAGTAGCCATTTTGTCTTCAACTTGGACATGATACCCAATCTGAATGCAATATAAACATGCTGTCTGAGAAGCTGGTTTCCAAATATCATGTTGCTGGGAAAGGAAGAAAATGTAAAAATGTGTACCACCTAACCTATTATAAATCAAAACAACCTGAAGATAAACTACACAGCCAGGAAATTCAATAGCTAATATTCCCTCCCTAAATCACCTCATTGCACACAAAAACACTAAACAAAAGCCACTGTTTGTGGATTAAGGACAGAGAATTGTGATTTACTGCTTACTGTTTTTTAAAAATGAAAAAGCTAGGAAATTAAAAGTTGCACTTCATAATACTCCTCTCCCTCAACAGTGTGTGTAATGTATTTTGGTTTTCTTTTTAATTCCACATTAACTCTGCATACCATAAACACTAACCATCATAGTACAAAGCAGTATAAACACCAGGTCAATCCATTGTTTATTAGATATCCATAATATGGGTAATGTGGGAGGAAAGGATTACTGTACATACATAATTCCCAATATTCAAAGCATTAAATTAGATCTAAACAATGCTTTTACATTCACCAAAAGCCACATATTTATTGCAGGTGCCAGGCCTTCACAGTGTTTCTTTTTCAAGAATAAAGTAATTTTTCATTTGCAGGACAAACTAAACTCAACTAACCTACCCCTCATGCCCACCACCTTAAAACAAGCATACAAGTTCAGACGAATGTAGATTTATTATGGGATTGTTTTCTTTAAAAATCTGCAATGAAACTAGATTGTTACAAAGAAACTTGCATATCACCATACCAAGTAACAGCCCAATCACATGTCAATTGCTAGACTGCAAATCCGTGGAAATAGAGGTACATAACAGAATCATTATAAATGTAACATTTACTATATATACACACATACTATATATTTTCCTTGTTGCATTATTACTTTGTATTAGTGGGCATAGGCCTAATACAGATAGCAAAACTGGGCTTAATAAGCATAAAACTATACAATACATTCAATTATTAAAAATAGCTTAAGCAAGCAAGATGATATCATTTTAAACACAGATGCGCCACAATTATTATTATCTTGGGATACAAATTAATATACAACACATAACATGGCCAAACCCTCGAACACATCCCACTGTATATTCTTCCTGGGGGGAAAAAAATGCTGCTACCCTCTGAATAAGGTGGGGGGGGAGGGGGAAGACACACACACCTGTGCATGTGTGGATAAACACACATGCACATTTACACACACACGTATATGGCACTGCATTTCTAACAAGAATATTCTGCACAGGAAATGCAGAAAAACCTTTCAAGGATGATTTCTCATCCTGAATAAACACTGCAAAAAAACCCAAAACAATAAAATCAATCTAGGGAAGGTAACTGCTCTCAGAGCCGAGCAGGTTTTGCATTGCATATTAAATATGGTTATGTATGATGGGCTGCTTGGTCTCGATTCACAACAGGGCTGGCGGGGTCGTGTGCGCGGTGGTGCAGGGTGTGTGTGTGTCTGCCTGCCTGCAAAGCCAAGTAAACACATTTTCCATTCCCCATCCCCCACCCCGACACACACGCACGCACGCACACACACACACATACACACACACGCACACACGCACCATCATGCAACTTATTGCCCCATGTTCTTCCTTTGAAATGCACCGAGTACTCGGGATCCCCATAGATTTTTCAACCACTTGTTTTTCTGCAGCTCCACGAGCCGCTTGCACACGGATTGTGGCCCAGCGGTGCCAGGCGTGCACATGAAATCATACCGCCCTCCTCCCCCCCCAAACCCCAAACAGCACGAAGTAAACAGGCAGCAGGCTGTGGACAGGCACATGCGGCGCAGGCAGGAGGCAGGCAGGGTTCGGGGCCCGCGGCCGGCGATGGAGGCTGCTCTTACCAGATGGAGTTCTTGATTTTGTGTTGCAGGGCGCTGGCCTCTGCCCCCTGCAGCCCGGGCACCAGGGTTGGCAGTGCCCCCCCGGGGCCGGGCAGCGGCGGCGGCGGCTCCGCTTGCTGCTCCTCTGCCATCATCGCTGGAGGGGCGCGGGCGCACCGCTGGAGACACTAGGCCTTTCCCCCGGACCTCGAGTGAGTCGCCTTTCCCTGCTGCCCGGGGGACATCACGGGGAGAAGCCGAGCCAGGTCCCGCCACCGCCGCTACGCCGGGGGATGGGGAGC
>NW_017728996.1:32510594-32540748 GCF_001723915.1 Gavialis gangeticus
GGCTCAGTGCCGCCCTGTGCTGTGCGCACCAACAACACGGCCCGGCCCGGGGGGAGGCCAGGCCAGGCCAGGCCGGGCCGGGCCGGGCCGGGCCGGCCCCGGTGGGGGACACGGGGACACCGACTTTACTGCTCAGCAACAGCGCCGGCAGCACCTTCCCCGCGCGGGCAGCGGGGCACGGGCTGCATGCAGGCTCCCTCGGGCTGCTTAAATATTTCATTATTTTGCAGGGCTACGGCGTTGCCCAGTGGCCATGGAGGTGTCTCGAGTCTCTGGCAGGGGGTGAGGGGGGCACTGAACCCCCCAGCGCCCCTCACAAACGGCCCTTGGGGTTGGGGAGCCGGGTTGTTTATTGTTTATCCTCCTCCTCAGCAGAGCTGTCGGCCTCTTGCAGAGACATGGCAAGAACAGGCCTCACGAGCCCCAGGAGCTTTCCCCCTGGTCGCGCAAGAGCTGTGGGAGTCCACCAGCATAGACCAGGCAGGATTAGGGCCTAGGGCCCTTATCCCCAAACCCTTCTGGTTTAGCCTGGTGTTTACCAAATACTCACAGCCCCACCACCTTCACAGCTGCTGGCAGCACGAGGCACAACACCTGGCACCAAGACAATACAGGCGCATGCATGAGGATGATGGGTACAAGTAGCTGAGGTTGCACAACCCTAAAATGCAGTCATGCATAGATACATACATAAGCTGTACACACTATCAAGATCGAAGGTCTGTATCACAGGTTATTAGCATGTAACAATGATAAGTGTTTTTCCATGATCAGGGCCATCCCTGGGCAGGGGGCGAATCAGAGCGACCGCCCTCGGCCCCGCACTTTGGGGGTCCCTGTGAAGCCGGGCGGAGCAGTGGCTCTGTGTCCAGCTGCTCACAACCCCTCCCCACTGCCGCTGACATGGCGGCAGCAGCAGCAGCTTCGGAGCAGAAGTGGGGCCACACATGGGCTGATTTGCCTTGGGCCCTGCACCTTGCTCAGGTTGCCTGTGTCCATGATACAGGTTTCCCTTGCTTTATACTGTATGTGCGTTCCTGGAAAATTGTGCATCACTTGAATTCACATAAAGGAAACCCGCTTTACAATGTAACAAATAGGGATATGTTCCAAGACCTCTACTGTACTGACCCCTAGACCCATTTCTACCACTTCTACAAGACAGATTTGGTACTCACCAACAGCAGACAGTACACACAAGCACAGGGTGGTAGTGAACGTTACCATAATGGGGATGGCAGCTACAGAAACACGTGTCACAGACACCAAATGAGGGGCAGAGATCCACACAGGAGTCTATATTTTGGTGCAAGTCACTCCCGCAATGAACTGCACAAAGCAGCTGACTGCGGGCTTCCACCACACCAATTACATCAGAGTGAATTTACCTCACATATAACGATTTTTCTATATAAAAAGGGTCATCACATAAGAGCAAATTCACACCTACAGAACCCACATAAAGCAAGGGAAACCTTTACTTGCTTTAAAATCAGCTGCATATTCTCACTTTATCCAAAAAAATCAGGCAATATGAATTTGTGTTTATGAAACAATATTTTAAAAATTGCCCTTTTCATGATATTCCTTTACATCACTTGTGGGTACAAGAAGCCTTACAAAAGGTTTGATTCTCTCCTGCTGCCATGTCCATAAGCCCTGTCCCCTGAGCCTTACCCCCAGACTTCCTCTCTAGTTTAGAACCAATTAAATAGCTCAGTGATGCCTTCCACTGTAGCTCCCCAGGCAAATTCTGTGCCAGAACCAAAGTAATGCAACACTCCCACTTTTTTGACCTACCAGGGGACTAGAAGCAGTATGGATATCAGTCAAAGGAGCCTTGAGGCTGATTCAGTTCACTGCACTGCCTGGATGTGCCTCTGAAGCACCAAAATATAAGAGGCACAAAGGTGATTTAAATGTCCCTTTCCGCTCTCTTCCCATTCCTGCCTGCGGTGCGTCTCAGAAGGAGTAAGTAATCAAGTCAAGGGACCCCACTCCTAAAGAGCTTACAAACCAAGGGTACAACTCAGATCAACATATGGTATCTTAGACCTATTTTGTCTCCTTCCCCAGGCAAGAAGTGTCCAGCCAGATCCACCTGTGTGCAGCCCCATTTACCTGGGGCTGTATACTGTTTTTAATCTGTACTTGCCAGAGCCCATCCATACAGATCTGACTGCAGGTTCAGTCTATTTTCAGACATGCTACAAAAAATGATGGTAACACAGGCAGGAAAGATTTCTAAGGGAGAAAGAGGGGTGACAGTCAGTCTGGGTCACAGCTGAAGAAATCTTTGTTTTTCCTTTTGTATGTAAGAAGTGAGTGACAACATTGCCCAATTTCATCATGAGAAACGTAGGCCTAATGAGAGCTAATAATTCATTTTTTACAAATAAATATATTTGCGATTTACATTTTTATAATAACATTTATATTTTTATGTTTATAACAACAAATAATTAGGCCTATATACACACTGCCCCTCTGCCAGCTTTAGGGGATAGAGATTTGTTAGCTGCTATAAACAAGCCCCAAAAAGATCTGCTGAGAAACAGGCCTTCTGGCACTCCTCCAGCACTACTTCTGGTTCAGGAGGTGGCATAGATGGGAAGAGCCTTGCATGGTGTTCAGACAGTAACCTGTGGCCTAGGTTTTGTTGATAAAAACCTTGTCCAAACAGTGAAGCTCTTTCATTCCTGTTTTTGTGTACGCACGCGCGTGCGCGCACACGCGCACGCACACACGCGCACACACACACACACTCACTCTTAGCCTTGAATTGGAAATTTCTTAAGAGCCTCCCCAAGGACTTCAGGAATGGGGAAGAAGAATGCAACTAGCATCTGTAAACACGAACAGTTAAAAAGGTCACTCAGTCTTGAAAGTGCTAAATTTAAAGTCCTGAAATGCCAAGCCTTTTTTGCAACAAGACAATATTAACATGCATTATGAACTGTTGTAATAAGACCAAGATGTATATACCTGGGAATACTTTCTAGCTTTATGGCAATTTACATGTTGATCTAAGTAAGGCAAGGCCTGCTGTCAACAGTTGAGAATGCTCATATTTATCTGAGAGCAGAATGCCATCCAACATGATCCAATGAGCGCATCAAGTTTGAACAGCCTACCTATAGCCTTGATCTTGAAACCTTGTAACTGTATCATAGTGAATCATTCCACTGAACCTGATACAATTACCCATTACAGTAAAGTGAATCAAATTCTTAAATGTTTGCATAATGATGGATCAATATAATAAATCAGAAAAAATAACAGTTTTTCAGATGTATGAAATGTTATCATATTACTTTTAGTCTAAAATAAAACGTACAAAGCAAGTTAGTTGTTTTCGAGAGTAGAAAACCTGGTCATTTTCATCCCTTGCAAATTTAGTTCTCTCTCCTATCGCTCCAAGAATTCAGGAGTAATCACACACTCCTACACACATATTGGCATCATGTAGCAGCAAAAAGAAATTAATTTACATCTACTCTGGAAAATCTCCCATGCTTGGGGGGATTTTCCTATATAATTATTACTTGCCTCAGTCTACCAAATGTAGACAGAATCAGTTCTTTTCAACACTGTGTCCTAAACCAGGGATGGTCAAAATGTAGGCTGTGGGCTAGATGCAGCCCACCAGGCCATTCTGTCTGGCCTGCAGGGCCCCTAAAAAAATTAGAAAATTAATATTTATCTGCCCCTAGCTGCCTGTCATGCGGCTCTCAATGGCTTGCCAAAACTCAGTAAGCAGCCCCCCACCCAAAATAATTGCTCACACCTGTCCTAAAGTAAATGGAGCCAAAACTCTCATTTCAGAATATGCTACTATTAAGTTGCAGTCCTATCTACAGCAGAAGGACAAACTATGTTTCAGTTGCATCAGGAATGACTGCATTGTAGCCATTTTCCATTCTAACATAGCAAATAACCCCCTCTCTCACAATCCCAAAATCATTGCTGTATTTATCTTTGAGGTGGAGGGATTTATAATTGCATTAGGATCTGGTAACAGGCATGACACCTTTCTGAGAGACAGATGGTTTCCTGGACCTAATAAAGACCATGGCTGAACTGTTACACCCTAGGCCTAATCTTACCTTTTCTTTTTCCTTCTCGGTTTAAGTATATTTTTAACTTTTTTAATTGTGGGAAAAGCCTGGACATTGTAACCTCATCACCAGCTTTGAAATGGACTCTTATGCATGTGACAGTGATACCACAAGGCTCAGCAGAGATCAGGGTCTTATTGTGATGGCTGACCAATAAGTATAAGAAAAGATAATTCCCATTCAGGCCTTTCATTATACAGAAAGAAAAATACTTTTTCAAACTGATCCTGAGAGGTCCCAGGCATACTATCCTCCCACAGAAGTCACCAGTAGTTGGTGTCCACTACCTTTATCAGACCATGGGTGACAGAAAGTGTCTGCATGAGGGAACTAGCAATGTGACTGCAATAAGGCACTGTAGACCTATTTCAAACTGATTGACTGATTTGCAAAAGTTATTCATAAGTTGAATAAACTATTTTTGTGAGATAGGGAACATCCTGAAATAACACAGCAGAACTTAGAAATAAATTCACAGGGCATTCAATAACAAAGAAGTCTGATTTGGCCCGCATTTGCATGGAACAGACTGAACTTAGATTAGCAACGAGAATCAAGGACAACAAGAAGTCCTTCTTTAGGTACATAGGGAACAGGAGGAAAACAAATGGGAGTGTGGGACCATTGCTCAACAACTTAGGAGAGCATATTACTGGCACCCAGGAGAAAGCTGAACTCCTGAATGACTACTTGGCCTCTGCCTTTCACCAGACCAAGGGAAAACCATGCCAGGTAGGATAAAGGATGAGCACGGTAGGAATAATTGCCTTCCTACTGTTGTCGTAGAATTGGTGTATGACCAATTAATAAAATTAGACGTATACAAGTCAGCAGGACCAGATGATCTTCATCTGAGAGTGCTGAAGGAGCTGGCCAAAGTCATTGCAGAACCCCTGGCAAAACTCTTCCACAATTCGTAGCACTCTGGAGAAGTCCCTGAGGAACAGAAGAGGGCCAATGTTGTGCCCATCCACAAGAAGGGCAGGAGGGAGGACCCAGGTAACTATAGGCCAATCAGCCTAACTTCCATCCTAGGGAAAATCCTAGAAAAGTTCATCAAGTTGTCTATCTTCAATAAGCTTGCAGAAAGTAAGATTCTGAATGACAGTCAGCATGGCTTTGTTGTGGACAGACCTTGCCTTACCAACCTCATCTCCTTTTATGACCAGGTAACTTGCCACCTGGACACAAGAGGGCAGGTTGGCCTGGTATACCTAGACTTCCAAAAGGCCTTTGATCTTGTATCCCATGATGTCCTCATGATAAAATTAGAGGACTGTGAGCTTAACTCTGAGAAAGTCAGATGGGTGAGGCACTGGCTGCAGGATAGGACCCAGAGGGTCGTATTGAACAGATCTGTGTCATCCTGGCGAGAAGTGGACAGCAGTGTTCCTCAGGGGTGCTTGGTCCACTACTTTTCAACATCTTTATTAATGATTTGGATGTGGGGATGGAGAGCTCACCGGCCAAGTGTGCAGACAACACCAAGTTATGGGGAAGTATGGTCACGCTTGAAGACAGGCTACAGTTACAGGCAAACCTAGACAGGCTAGCAAGCTGGGCAGATCAGAACCTGATAAAGTTCAACACTGAGAAATGTAAAGATCTCCACCTCAGGATGAGCAACTCCCAAAACACCTACAGGCTTGGTGGCACCAAACTGACTAGTACCACAAATAAAAGGGACCTGGGGGGTAATAATAGATCACAGTATGAATGCGAGCCAGCAGTGTGATGTTGTAGCCAGTAGGGCAAGTAATACTCTGACATGCATCAATCGATGCATCTTTAACAAAACCAAGCAGGTGATTCTTCTGCTCTACTCGGCGCTGGTGAGACTGCGGCTGGAGTACCGCATCCAGTTTTGGGCACCACACTTTAGCAAGGATGTGGACAAACTTGAGAGAGTCCAAAGAAGACTCATTCCTATGATTAGGGTCTTAAAAGGCAAGCCATATGCCGAAAGGCTGAGGGACCTGGGGGTCTTCAGCCTGGGGAAAAGCAGGCTGAGAGGGGACCTGGTAGCAGCTTACCGCTACACTAGGGGAGTACAATCAAGGGCTTGGTGAGCAACTGTTCACTAGGGCATCTGAGGGGTAAACCAGGAGTAATGGCCACAAACTCCTGGCAGATCGATTCAGGCTCAACATTAGGAAAAACTTCTTCACAGTCAGGGTGTTCATATTTTGCAATAAGCTCCCTCCAGACGTGGTGCAATCGCCTACCTTGGAAATCTTCAAGAGGAGACTGGACAGTCAACTTGCTGGGGTCACCTGACCACCAGTTGTCTTTCCTGCTTGGTGCAGGCGGCTAGACCTGATGATCTTCTGAGGTCCCTTCTGGCCTTACAATCTATGAATCCATGACTTACAACTCTAAGAAAGCAGAAGGCCCTACATCTATATATCCTACCAGCTAAGAGGCTGAAAAATGTTCTTTAGTTAAAGAATGGTATGCAGCAGAAGCAACGTTTTCAGATTTGATTGCCTAGAGGTAGATACCTGTATCCATATTTAGACACTTAACTAAGTGTCTTTGATTTTCAGAGGTGCTGAGCATACCCAATTATATTTTCTTGCTAACGAGAAGTGCACTATAATAGGGTCAAACTCTGCTTTCATTAACACCAGTATAAATTATTTCACTGAAATAATTTCTGAAGCTGCAGTAATATAACCAAGAATGGAATCTGGCCCAAACTGATTTATGCTTAGGTCACTGCATAAAAAATCATTGGCTTTAAAGACAACATACATAGGGCCAGCCTGGCTGACTAATATATGACAAAGACCCTGAGCTTGTCTCTCCATTCCTTGCACCTCTTGTCATTATTTACACCAGTATAGTGGGTGTAAGACACTATATAACAGAAGAGTAACCTTTTGTACTACTTTGTGAAAGTATAAACAATTCCATGAGGTCTAAGACAGTGGGAAAGTAGGCCCATGATAAATCTTATGAAATAAGGAGGAGTTTGTGCCAACATAATTAACCTGAACACATAGCCAGGGATTTATTTAACAGCTGTGAAAGGAACCAGAGAGAACCTGAACTGAGGTGAACTGGCCAAAGGGGGACTTTAGGCTTGAGAGTTCATTTCAGTGCCTTCTGGCAACATCTACCTGAGGACAGTCTCCAGCTGTCTATCACAGCTTGTGTGCTTAAGGGCATCGACTTTCCTAGTCTGATGCATGCATCAAGTCTTCTAGACTGCTCAATATAAAAACATTTAAAATGGACCTTAAGCCAAATATCCCTCATAGGGTGGGACTGGTTTAATGTTTTAGGTAACAGTCCTACAGATGCTTATGCACAACCTTATATTTAAGCACATGAGAAGTGTAAGTATATACAGGATTTGGGTATTATTCTTTTCTGCTCTGTACATATAAATATTACAAAAAATAAGACTGAAGTTATGACCATAAATAAAACATTGACACATTTGACCCCTCTGTCAGTCCAAAGAAACTTCTCACCCCTTTCACTGTAATTTAGTCACATTCCCAAACAACCTCATGCCTGTTTTGAGGACAAGAGCTCATTTAAGGATTTGTAACATTAACATGGTTAGCAACATGTCTCCCCTTGTGTAGAGTATTGTATCACTAATCTAAAGGCTGCTGTAAAATCACTAGTTCTAAAGATCTTGTCATCTCTTCCAACTCACAAGTCTCAGATTCTGCAGGATGGGGCACAGATATTCACTAGTGGATGAACTTCACAGTGAAGTCAGGCATGCGCACAAGATTAGATGTTTTGAGATAAGAAAGGACCAGCTGTCTGATGGAGGACAACTCCACTGAGAGGTCTTGGAGGTAGGTAGGAGTTAACCACCCATTTTGCTAGGTTGGTTCAAAGTTTTGAATTAAGTTGATTTTTCTTCTGTTTTTGTAGCTTAAGATCTCCCAAAACCCCTTCTGCAAGGAAAAGTTGTGTGTTTAAAAACAATGTAGCCTGTATTTCAGGATTTTTTCTAATGTATCTTGATGCCACTTTAGTTTTTGTCCTTAATATGAAATGTCTTTGACAATTATGTTTGGGAATATATTGTCTGATGTTTTTGAAGAAAAAAACTCTCTGCCTTTTATTCCACTAGGCAGATAACATGGAAGGATGCAGAACTGTCTGTGTAAAAAGAACCACTTCCAGATTCTTTATTCTCATAATAGGAACAAGCCAATACCATCAGCAAGCCTGACTTTAAAACCCATCTAGAAAAAGCCCCTTCCACAAGCTTTAAATGCTGCCTCAACAAACTCCATTGTGATGCCTTTCCAATGAGTTTCCATCATCAGGGATCATACCCAGCAGCAGCACTAGTGATATGAAGATATGATAACCGATAAATAACCTCACCAAGCTTAGTTGGTCCAGGAGTACTGATGTTTTCAATTATGTACTAATTAAAGGGTCTGGCTTACCCGGAGAGCTTTCAAGTGCATGTCATGCCAAGAGCTGGGAGAAATTAAGGTACACTCAAGTCAGTTAGAATAGTGGAAGAATTTAGTATTTGAATTCTAAAGGCTCACAGGATTCCTTTCTCAACAGGTCCTGATAGAGATATGTTTGGTTCCAGTAGAAGCTGGGCCCACAGAAGAGGACACAGCATAACTACCTGACAACTGAGACTACACGCACTATAAAAATCTCCTGTTTTAAGTAGGGATGCACTGATACATCGGTCTGATATTGGATTAGTACCAATATAAAGAAAACTGGCTGTATCAGATATTAGCCCAATAATTTGGCCAATAAATGCTGTGCTGCATGAAGCTACAGTGCAGCACTCAGGCAGCGAGACGCACAGCTAGCAGTGTGGAAGCTGGGCATGGAGCAGGCACTGGTGGCACTGGGAGGATGCTGCATCCACCCCAAATTTTGCTGCCATTCCACTCCCAATGCCACCACCGCCAGCCACCCAGTGCAGCCCTGGCTCAATGCCTCACCTCCACCCATGTGCCAGGAAGAACTGGGGCTGCACTGGGTGGCTTGGCGGCAGCCGTGCTGGGAGTGGAGTGGCAGCGAAATTTGAGGTGGATGCAGCATCCTCCCAGAACCGCCGGAGCCCTCTCTGAGCCCATCCCCACCCAAGAAGAGCCTCACACAGCCCCAGCTGCAGTCCACGTCACCCAGATCTGGGGGCACATGCTCCTCGCCATGCCCTCCCAGGGTGCAAGCAGTGGCAGGAGCCACCCCGCCCCGGCCATGAACTGTGGTTCCACCCCCCGGGCAGCCCCTGCCCCTACCCCCTTCCTCACCGCAGGGTACGTTGATCTGCCCCCCCACATGCCCCTTCTCTCCCCCTTCCACCACACCAGGCTTACAAGCCGGAGGCAGCTGTATCAGAAATCAAATTGGTATTGGCCCATATGTCTCCTTAAATATCGGCTATTGTTATCACCCCCCAAAATCTCTAGTGGTGTACCCCTAGTTTTAAGTGGACCCACCAGTGATTGGTCAGGATCCCACCTCTTATCTCCAGCTAAGGAAGAGTGGTTTTTACCAATCTGAATAGCTATAGAAACATGCAGCAAGTATACTCAATTGCCATGATTCTTTACTGCCTCACCACTTACAGGTTTCCCTCACTTTATGTGGGTTCTGTATGCGTGAATTCGCTCTTATGCAATGACCCTTTTTATACCAAAAATTCGCTATGTGCAAGGTAAATTCACTTTTATGCAATCGGTGTGGTGGAAGCCCATAGTCAGCTGCTTTGTGCAGTACATTGTGGGAATGATGTGCACCAAAATATAGTCTCCTGTGTGGGTCCGTGCTCCTCACTCGTCTGCGACACATGTTTCTGTCATTGCTATTCCCATTATGGTAACATTCACCACCACCCTGTGCTTGTGTGTACTGTCTGCTGTTGCTGAGTACTAGAATTGTCTTGTAAAAGTGGTAAAAATGGGTCTGGGGGTCAGTACGGTCAAGGTCTTGGAACATCCCTATTTGTTACATTGTAAAGTGAGTTTCCTTTATGCAAACTTGAGTTATGTGCCATTTTCCAAGAATGCATGTACAGCATAAAGTGAGTGAAACCCATATATAGTAATATATTTCATGTACGGAGTGGTTTTCAAATGGTATCAAACTAGAATTATGCATTCATTTTGTGCAAGAATAAATGATTATGTGAAGCAAGGCAAGGTGAATTAAGCTCACTCCAACTCTGGGGTTAGCCTGCCCTGAGACCTAGATGGTAGATCAGATGGGAAATATGGGATCTTCCTAAAGTAATGTATAGATCAGGTGTATCCAACCTATGACACAGACAGCCTCTGTGAGGCACATGACAGACTGGGGAGGGGACAGGTAGCATAGTAGCAGATAGGGCAGGGAGCCAAAACCAGAGCAGCAGATTGAGCAGAGAACACTGGGGAGGAAACAGAAAACAAAGCATCAGATGAGGCAGGGAGCAGAAAGCAGAGCAGCGAAATGGGCAGGGTGCATAGGGCAGGAAGCAGAAAACAAAACAACAAGTCAGGCAGGGAGCAAAGGACAAGGAGCAGAAAGTAGAGCAGCTAATGGGCCAAGGAAGGGGATTGGAATGGCACTTGAATAGTGAGGGGCTTACCATTTGGTATGACTGCCAAAAAGGCTGCCCCCCACTAGTATAGATTATGTACTTTTCTCTGAGGAAAGGTGATAACATTAGCTTCACAAGAAGAGGTATCTTGGCTCTTCAGTGTTGCAATTTATTTTAATTGATTTAATTTTGGAGGCAGACTCAGGTCTCCTGCATAATATATCCCTTGCTCTGTATAATTTTACTTGGGCTTGATTATTGTTTGAAAAACTTCTAGCTATAGTGTCCATAACATATTACATAATGGTCTTCACAGTCAGAGGGGGGAAAAGGTACTGCCCATGAGGGGACTGTAGGTCATGAAGACCTAGGCCAAAAAGGGTCCTTGTGTAAACTTTATGATAGAAGTCTTAGGAAATAAATGATTAGAAGCCAAGGGTTAATAATGATGTTTAACCAAATCAGGATGTAACCTCAGTGATATCCTTCCAATTTCAGTGCTGCTTACTCTTTCCTATTATTGGAGATGGATCCTTCAAAGAACTCCTCATGATCAGACCCCTGTACAAAACTCCATGTCCTTCTGTGCTGGTCCAGAGGCCCATTTGTGCAGAGTTCCATGAAATTCAGAGCTTGTGATGAAGAAATAAGCACACATCTCCTGTGTGGAAGTTCAGCTTTTTCCTTGCTTTCCTCCTTCACAACCCCAAGCAGCAGACTTAAAGGCCTCTGAAACAAGGTAAGGTGGGCTTCCAATATGTTGTCCACCCTTCACTGTTGCAACAGCCCATGGGAGCTTTTTTTCTTCAGATAAAAAGGTTGGCAAGCTTCCTATTATGATTTATGCTGGATCAGCAGCCTCCATGACTCATCTCTCATATGCGTGGTCCTTTCTGGCCTTTTGTGTTTCAGGTTGGCACCACATTATGAGGTGTCTCAAGCACATAACTGGAAAACATACTAAAATCAGTCAGGCAGCAGTAGCAGGCAAGTAGAGCCATTGTCACCAGCTTCTGAGTCCCAAATTCAATGCCTCCCAACAGTACACTTCCCTAGTAGTGAGAGATTCCCAAGATGGTTATAAATCCTGTTGGATGCACAGACAAGGATCAGCCAGGATTTGAATGCACAGATGAATCTCACAGTGCTTGAAGGCACCATGTGGCCTCTTGAGAAATTACTCTGCATTCTCCCCAGCATAAAAATGGGCTTCCATTGAATTAATGCTATATATGGCTTTGCAGTTGAAGCACTTGGCCTTTATGAGCAGGAAATATCCTGAAAATCTAATATCAGGACAGCAACATTTTCCTGATCCCTTTTCTCAGAGTGCTAGCAAGAATGAGTGGAAAGAAAAAGGCTACCTGCATACTTATACATTCTTTAGTTTGTGTCTGAAAGTATGTGTTGTAACACACCAATATCTGACAAGCCCTAGAACTGTGTGCATTTCTCTTGTAGTTTTAGATTGTACCCCAGTGCAAAACTGAAGTACTGTGTCAGGAAGAGCTACAGTCAGAGTGATTTTGCAACAACTGTACTATTCTTTTAAGCATCTCTTTTCACAGCTCCGGTTTTCTTTGGCCAACATGTCAGCCCCTCTCTCTTCCTAAAGAGTCCAGCAAGTATCATTCCTTTGTGGTGCTCCCCTTCTGGCTAAATATACTAATTTTCAAGATACCTTTGCCCACATAGCTGCTTTGCTGCTATAGCAGCTTCACCTGATTACCTCTTCAAAACAGTTCTGCCAGAAGCTACTACACCTTCTGTGTAGGCTTGTTGATTAAAACGGCCCTGTGTGCTGTCTGCTCACAAGAATGGCACTATAGATGCCTAGTCAGTCCACAGCAGGAAGTGTCTGGCCTCCACTCCATGACCATCTGCTGAAACCAGGCCTCCTCTGGCTAAAGTCCAACATAAAGTAAATAGAGTTTCACAGCCAGATTTCCAATAACAACATAACTGAAGAATATGGCTCTCTCCAATCTTTAAACTCTAGATATAAGACTTCCTTAAAGCTAGCATCCTTAAAGGATAGTGAGTCTTTTGTGGACTGAGTGGAGCTCTTTCTGATTTATGCTGAGCTATACAGATTGTTTAGGATTCTAACAGGGGAAGCAGTCCAGTGTAGGTAGCATATTACTGTCCTAGTTCTACTTAGTTCCATTCACCCATTTAATTGTTTTAAACATTATTTCAATGTTTTGGTATCAATGAAGAGGAAAAATTAAGTAGTCATTAATCTGGGATACTTGCACCTTACACTATATGCAGAGAAGTTGGTGAGGAGGTAGGAGAATTCTGAATGTTACTATTGTATGATTTTGTGTATGGTATAAAAGAAAGAGACTCAATGAAGTGTGAATGATTTTTTAAAAGAACAGATTGCTGTGTCTTTTAAAATAGGTCAGGTTTTTGGCCTAGTTTCCTTGAAATTGTCCCTTTCAGCTACAGTGTTTGACTGCCCATGATAGTACCATTGCTTTTTTCCTTAGCTACAGCTTTGAGTGTTTCTAATTGTGACACAGACACATTCATACATAAAACTACAATGGAGGAGACTGGAAATCCCTTCACAGATTCTGAGCTAGTTCCAATAAACAATACAATCCTGGAGACAGCCTTGCCTTCTCCTTACTTATAGCCCTGTTATAAAATAGATGCAACTCTCAGTCATACCGGTGATGAACAATTACCTGGGAGCCAGCACACCTGTGTAACCATACTTAACCATTGTGTAACAGTGGCCCATAAAACGCTGTCCCTACACAAGCACACCTATTCCTTAGAATCAGCCAAAAAAGCTATAGAGCAGACTGGATGCAAGTGCCAGCCCAGTGTTTCCTCAAGACCTTGACCAATAGGGCTAAAACTTGCCTCCAACCTGCCAAGTGTTGACTTCATTTCCTGCTTGCTGACCCCAACCTAGCCTCTTGCCAGATTTCACTTTCTCAGCCCCTCTTAATTCCTAGACTCCAGTGCAATTCAGTGATTCCTGAACTGGACTTGCTTGTCATACTTCAGTTCTGGCTCATATCACTGGTCAGTCTTATTCTAACCACTGTTCTGGATGATGCACGCTTTAGTCCATGTCCCTTTTCTGTTTTATAAAGAGGTTTTAGAATCATAGAAAATTAGGGTTGACAAGAACCTCAGGAGTTCATCTAGTCCAAACCCCTGCTCAGAGCAGGACCATCCTTAACTAGATCATCCTAGCCAACCGTTTGTCTAGCTGAGTCTTAAAAACCTCCAAGGATGGAGATTCTACAACCTCTCTGGGTAGTCTGTTCCAACGCTTTATTACTCTCCTTGTGAGAAAGTTTTTCCTAATATCTAACCTAAACTCACCTTGCTGCAACTTGAGACCATTGTTCCTTGTTGTGTCATCTGCCACTAGTGAGGACAGTGTAGCTCCATCCTCTTTGGAACCCTATTCAGGTAGTTGATGGCTGCTATTAAATCCCTCCCCTCCTTAGTCTTCTTTTCTGCAGACTAAACAAGCCCAGTTCCCTCACCTTCTCCTCAGAAGTCATGTTCCCCCTAACCTTTTCATTGCTGTCTGCTGGACTCTCTCCAATTTGTCTACATCCTTTTTGTAGTGGGGGGCCCAAAACTGGACATGAGTACACCGAATGTGGCCTCACTAGTTACGAATACAGGGGAATAATCATTCCCTCAATCTGCCAGCAGCGCTCCTAGTAATGCAGCCCAATATGCCATTAGCCTTCTTTGCAACAAGGGTACATTGTTGGCTCATATTTATCTTATTGTCCCCTGTAATCCCCAGGTCCTTTTCTGCACTTGATACCAGCTGCCAACTAGACATTGAGCCATTAATTACTATCCTTTGACCGATGATCCAGCCAGTTTTCTATCCACCTTACAGCTCATTCATTCAACCCATGCTTCCTTAACTTGCTTGCAAGAATGTTGTGGGACATTATCAAAAGTTTTGCTAAAGTCAAGGTATATCATGTCCACTGCTTACCCCACATCCACAGAGCCAGTCATCTAAGCATAGAAGGCAGTCAGGTTGGCCAGGCATGACTTGCCCTTGGTGAATCTATGCTGCCTGTTCCTAATCACCTTCTTCTCCAAGTGCTTACAAATTGATTCCTTGAGGACCTGCTCCATGATTTTTCCCGGGACTGATGTGAGGCTGAAAAGTCTGTAGTTGCCTGGATCCTCCTTCTTCCCTTTGTTAAAGATGGGCACTATATTTGCCCTTTCCAGTCTTCCAGGACCTCTCCCTCTCCCAGTTGCCATGAGTTTTCAAAGATAATGGCCAGCGGCTTTGCAATCACATTGGCCAATACCCTCTGCACCCTCAGCTGCATTGCATCCCACCCCATGGACATGTACACCTTCAAGCTTTTCTAAATAGCTCCAGCCTGTTCTTTTGCCACTGTTGGCTGCTCACCTCCTCCCTGTGCTGGCCAGGTGCAGAAGCCTGGGAGCTGACCTTGCCTGTGAAGATTGAAATAAAAAAGGCATTGAGTACTTTAGCCTTTTCCACATCATCTGTCACTAAGTTTCCTCCCCCATTCAGTAAAGGACCCATGCTTTCACTAAGTTGCCTCCCGCATTCAGTAAAGGACCCACCCTTGCATTGATCCTCCTCTTGTTGCTGACATACTTGTAGAAACCATTCCTGTTACCCTTCACTTCCCTTGCTAGCTGCAACTCCACTTGTTCTTTGGCCTTCCTGATTTCATCCCGGCATGCCTGAGTAATATTCTTATACTCTTCCCTAGTCATTTGTCCAAGTTTCCACTTCTTTAAAGCTTCCTTTTTGTCTTTTAGCTCACTGAAGAGTTTCCTGCTAAGCCAATCTTCATACTTGCTAGTCTTCCTGCACATCAGGATAGTTCAATTCTTGTGCCCTCTGTAAGGTTTCTTTAAAATATAACCAGCTCTCTTGGACTTCTTTCCCCCACAGACTGGCCTTCTAGGGGATCCTCCCCATCAGTTCCTTGAGTGAGTCAAAGTCTGTTTTTCTGAAGTCCAGGGTCCTTATTCTGCTGCTCTCCTTTCTTCCTTTCCTCAGGATCCTTAACTCAATCATCTCATGGTTGCTAGTGCCCAAGTTATCATCCGCTTTCACATTCCTCACCAATTCTTTCCTGTTTGTGAGCAGCAGGTTAAGAAAAGCATGGCCTCTAGCTGGCTTCTCCAACACTTGCACCAGGAAGTTGTCCCCAACACTTTCCAACAGCTTCCTGGATTGCCTGTGTACTGCTGTATTGCCCTCCCAGCAGATGTTTCATTAAGCCTTTACAATCTGTAAATTAGAATCTCTGTTTTATACTGATTGTGCTTTATGCCCTGTGTTGAGAATGAGTTTGAACTGGAGTGTCAAACAAGTTTTAGTTAAAGCTCCTCCACCACCATTTTTCAGTGCAGGGATGATGATATACATGATGCTGGAGTCTGCATGATGCTGGAAGCTGCTGGAGTGTGTTCACAATGGTCACCGTTCCTGAAGGGAAGCCCTTCAGGTAGCAAAACAAGTCAGGCTAGGTGTGCAATTCTAGTTTTAAACAGAGTGATATACTCAAGAGACAAGCTGGGAAACTCATGGGATTCTGGATCAGAGAGGTGAAGGTTCTGGGTCTGTCACTTGGAAGGGTTGTTCTAAGACAGGTTCAAGCTGTAGATATTGCTGACCAGTGACACCAGCAGACTTTTCTTCTGGACTAAGACTTCTGGACTGAGTCTTAACCCATGCTTTCAAAAGTGACTCATGATATTGGGTGACTCAGTTTGAGGTGCTAACCCACATTTTGACCTAATTTTCTGGAGGGACTGAATACCCAAATTTTCTGCTGACCTTAGAGCTATTAGCACTTTTTACTTCTGAAAAAATCGGGGTTTTTCAAATTGTTCATCCAAGCAAAATAAAAAGGACACTCCATTTAAAAAAAAATCAGCATTTCTTGTTGACCCTAAACTTCCATTAACGTCCTTGGACATTTTAGGTGTGCAAGAACGTCAGCACTGGGCCTTAATTAATAGTGAGGATTTGGATATTTTACATTACCAACATTCGTTTGAATTGTGTTGAAAGGAAACATGTTTGAATAAAAGTATTTTAATGTCATCCCATAGGACAACAATTAAAATATTCTTGTTTCATGAAATAAGTTTGGTGAACAGCAATTTATTTATAAAACCCCTTTTGTTATACAGGATTTTTAAAGCTCTTTACAGATAACACTAACTCAGTATTTACACTATTTCTTTCTCATTTTATAATGTGCTCAGATCATACATACAATATGTAGCAACTCTGAGCTGAGCCAAGGGAACCAACCCGCATCAGACTGCATGACTGTTCTAAATACCATGGAGGAATACTCATTGCCATCGAGAGCTGATAGTTACGAGCCTACAAATAGACCCAAAATTTTAAATGAGTCAACAACAATTCAAACTCCCAGTGATATTTTATTATGCTAAATATCTAAAAATAAAATATTTTAAAGTTGCATCTAAGTTTAAGAGCTTGTAAGCATCCCAGAGCAATTCCAAATATTAGAACAGAACATAGATCAACTGTTTACATTGTTCCAAACATCTAGGAAATGCCTGAGTAAATGCTTGGGCTAAACAAGCCTGCCTGTAACTCGATGCTGTGCACCTTTACTACTTTTGATAGCCAGTCTAGCTGGTTTAAAGCTACCTCAGCTATGGCTACACATGCTAGAGTCACACCTCCCAACTGCCATGTAGATGTAGCCTCAAGAGTGTCAGCCATTCCATTAAATGGTACTATTCAGTATGAATATGGGGTTGTTTTATTAATAAGGATTTCAGAATTAACTTAATCTGTTTAGTGTCTTGATCTAGTTAAATAAATTATGTTTCTTATTTGAGTTTAAATTGATACAGCATGTGTGCTTAATCTATCTGGTTTATAAGCTTGCTAGGAGTTTTGCCGTCATATACACTTCAGTAAAGAATAGGCATTGCTTATTTCTTACCAATGTAAAACACACAAAATTTGGTCTTGTTCAGTGCTGGTGAATGGTATTGCTGTACAGAAGATCCAAATTCAAGTTCTAAACTCTGTGCTTCATTATCCAGATACACAGGAATTGGTGCTTTATGTTTATAGATATCTCAGCAGCAGCTCCTGGTGTCAAAAGAAAAAGAAGACTGTAAACTGAATGTGTCTACTAGGCTCACAGCACAGGATAAAAAGTCCTGGTTCTACTGCTTAGAGGACAGTATTCTGCCTTATTGGCTTTGGAGGACACTGGAGGGAGGGAAAACAATGAAAACACTAACTCATAATTCATCTGGTTGGACCCTTGCACTCAAACTGTCTAGGCACTGGATATAGTTCAAGCCAAAATTAGACTATAAAGAAAGACACTACTGTGATGGATAAAGCCAGATGGCAGTTGTGGGGAACTGGTCTTCACTAATTTGTTGGGTTGGAGCCTGAGCACAGCAAACCAGAAACCTTCCATTAACTTCAAGCAATTTGAGGGTCTCAGTCTGAAATATTCCCAATGCATTTATGGTACATGGCAAATCTCACTAATCAATTTAAAAGTTATAGTATCACAACTTGAAATATCACTGTACACATCCAAAAGTACTGGCTGCTATCATATGATGAGGCCTCTAACATTTTTATAACACTGGGCAGGAAATTCAGCTACAATATAAACTTCTACATTAAGTCACCACCTCACATTCTTCAGTGTTGCAGGTGTGAACATGAAAGACCACTGGTGCGTTTTAAACTGAATAACTTTTCATTATACATTATATGTAAAATTAAAGGCAGTGGAATCAAGTCTCCCATTTTACAATGAACATGCTTTCAGTACAGGAGAGAACTGGGTGGAACACAGCAGACTTGAAAAGGCTTTGCTCTTTGGAATGGGATTCAAAACCATTTTGCAGTTCTAAATCAAATTACAGTACCTGTACTATAGCAGCCCAGTTCATATAATGAAATCTGGTATGTGTTAGAATTCAATGCGTTCTATCACTTCAGAAGAATCAAAGATTATAGTGAATAATGAATTTGCATTGTTTGTATTCTTTTGGGGATTTTGTTACATTAGAGCTATAAATGCCTTTCCAGTTCAGTCTACAAATGTAAACATTTCACCAACACGGCTACCAAGTACACCCCTGAAACATTTCACCTGGCACTTAGAAATCGATAGATAGATTGTCAGCAAAGGTCACACTGTAATATACTATGTGGTCTTGAATCATCTTATGATGGTTGGAGACAGTGGAGGAAAGAGAATGGGGACAAGACAGGAGAAATCCTAAAAGAGTTCATGTACTGAAGGGGACCCTCAGACAGAGAAAAAAGAAAATATTAAACAACTGCATAGTAGAGACAGATATAGACAAATGCCTGATGAACCACACTGAGTTTTCTAACATGGACGATCAGTATTGTCATAATATAACTGAGGTTTCTGCATAGAAGTTTGCCCAGAAAAGTTTGAAAAAAACAGAGAAGGAATCAGTAGTTTCTATGCTAATCTGTTCTACTGTTTAAACCATGCCTTAACTTGGGGATCTGAGCATAGTCAAAGTTTCTTACTTCTCCCCTTGGAGCAACAGAGTGTCAAAGGGGGACACACATCTTCCTTCAGAAAGGAGAAATAAGCAGGAATTTCCCCCCGGGATACTACTTCTTCCCCATCAGATGCTGCTACAGTACTCGTTGGCAAGAAATGCTAGAGTTTGAAGAACTCCTCAGCCAAGGATGAGGTGCACTAGTTGTTCACATTTAGAGTCTTCACCTCTAACTTTACTACATCCACCAAAAAAGGTGAATCAATCTTCCTCTGCTTTTACATTAAGGCCTGGATAGAACTGGTTAAAAACAAAAATCACATTATTTGTTTCTTTTGAAATTTTCCAACTTTTAAAGGGAAAAAATCAACTCCACAGCAAACCATTTTAAGAATCTTATTCCTGTCTTGCACTATTAAAAAAGCCAAGCTCTAAAAGACCAGTTAACCAAGTGAGACACCATTTTGGAAGGAACAATTCCCCGCTCAAATGTAAGCCACATTTAGCTAACACTTCAGAGATAGGTTAGCTAGAAAGGAGGCTCAGAACTTGTATTAATGCAGTAGGCCCCCAACTCCAGCTGTGCCTGTTCAGGCTTCTAAAAACAGTTTATCCTGGGCATGCTCAGTGCCTTCTTGGCATGGTCACTCCCATACTAGTAACCTGATACCAACCCTGACAGTCACAATAATGTAAGCCAAGCACAGAGAAATAGGACATCCTTAGACAATCCCTCAAGGAGTTAAAGCAGCAGTATGATACTTTGCTGACTTAAGATCAGGCTACATCAGGAAGAGAAATGTGTAAGGATACCTGTGCAACAATCAACAATAGTATAAAAAAGCAGATGGGACTCAAATACTTAACTTAAAATCAGCTCTGAAAATGGATTTTACAAATGGCAGGTTCATACACAACAAATCTGCTTTTGGAGTTACTGCAATGCACTAGTTTGACTTCAATTAGCACTATACATCTAAAACAGGTGTGGGAGAGGGAGCCAGAACTTACTCACTTTAACATCATCAACAAAATTATTAGCTAATTCCAATTACTGGGCTAAATTCTGCCCTTATTTATTTCTGTGCTACTGAATAGCAAATACTATGGTTGCAAAAGGTGTTATGTGAGGGCAAACTTTGGCATGGTAGACATACATAATCTTTATTACTTGTTATGTACAAGCCAGAAGGGACACAGCTTGAGTTTCCGATGCAAGGGTGAATTTGCAGGGTATGCAGTTAGGTATAGGAGGAATTTTTACCTTTAAGCTGAGCATATTTAATGTGAAGTCAAAGACACAGACATGGCACAGCACAATGCTATTTTTTTTTTAAACCAAGCAAGTCTGCTCCACTAGCCTTCACATCTTTATGATATCCTACATATTTATTGTTCCCTCTGGATTTTTCTTTTTGTGTGCACTTCTTGAATAGAAAATTCTGCAGTCATAATACAGAGTTGCCTCTCACAGAAGAAACTGCTGTCACAGTCTCTTCTCACTATGCTTATATACACTTTTTAAGAATTGTAACATTGGCTAACTTCTGTTTGCATTGAAGTATTCTTACATGCTTCTTCCAAGCCATCACCACCACAATAAATGGCAAATTTCCTTTAATGAATTTGCCTGTTTTCAGAAAATGTTAAGTATAACCAGTTTAGTAGGCTCACAAAAAGCAGTTGTTTCAATATTGCATGATGCTCTTTCATGTTATGGTTTTGCTGTGCTAATATTGGCTTAGTTTAAACAGTAAGTGCTATGACTACTGTGAACATATCATAGCCAACATTTTGCCATTTTTTAAAATTAGGCGTTACAGAGGGATATTAGATACTATATGTGATAAATCATTACATTATTGTTTGTTTGAAAGACAATGGGATGGAGGGGAAGACAGTCTTGAAGGTGAGTCTCGAGACAGAAGTTAGATAGTAACTTGAACAAATGGGTGCAGGCCTACATTAGTGAGCCATGTTTGCAAACAGTTGGAGGATAAAGGAAAATATTAAATGTACTTTCAAATACAAACCAGAATATTCCATTTAATTTAAGATAGTATGCAGCTGCTCATGACACACTTGAGTTAGATCCAGTTTTAACATCTTTTATTAAATTTTTGTTCCTTTGATGCCAGCCTTTGTATAATAACATCCAAGGAAATCCTGCTGAGGAGAAGCAGAATAAGGTCCTGAATACCCACAATTACATTTAAATCAATGGCAGCAGTTGGGTTGCCATATAGCTCACACCAGGAAGAGAGGAGTAAGATAGGGAAGATAATAGATTGCTTCTACAGCATATTAAATTACATTGTAACTTGCACTTTGAATATCTAGGTAACTGGAGTCAAATGACAGTTGTAAAACTTTAATCTGCTGGTAAATGCTGGGTTAAAAAAAAAAAGAAAACAAAGCTTCAGGACTAATTGTTTGGGCTAATTGTGAATTCATCACTGGTACAAAAAGTGTATGTTTGTATCTTTGTATGTATGACATGAGTGAGGTAAATGAGGTTCCATTTTCATTGCAAGCTGAGATGTTGCTGGCTGCATCTGAAACCAAATCACATCATTTACTAAAGGAAATGTCTTAGAGTAATTAGGAAACCAAAAGTAACAACTACATACATATGATACTTGCGTGACACCATTTCTAGCAATAAGTCTAGTTGTTAGCTTTAAGAAATCTTAGAATTAGAAGAATTATCTTAGAGTTATAAGACATGGAGCCACTACAGTCCCTGGACCACTACCGTCTCATTTTCACAGATCTGCATTACCAAAGGTGGTGAAAGAGTTGAAAATATTGGAACAAATTCTGCTGTCTTAGCAATGGAAGATTCTCAGTATCTGTTTTGGGTTCAAAGACAGATGCCATTATTTTCTGTGGTTCATTCTAGAAGATAGGTTTGATGTATAAAACCAGGGGATTTTTTTGGTTTGTTCTTGTAAAACTTATCAGAATTTTCACAGGACAGCTAGGGACAGACATTCAAAAAGCCTGAGCCTGAACTGATTCAATCTTTGCAAGTTAGTCTAACCTGACTGCATAGACATTCCCTCTGGAGGGACATTACCAGCTGACCTATTGATTAGCTCCAAAAACCCCTAAGTGACTTTGTCCTGTCTGCCTTTGTCCTGTCCCAGTGAAACTGGAGACACACACACACAAACACTTCTCAGCATTAGCTAGCATACCACATGCCTAGGGTCTGTGTGGCTGGGGTCCATGCTGTGAGAGATGGGAGGGAGTCTATGGGGGCAAAGCTCAAGGAATTAGGAGCACAAGTGACCTTCTCCTCAATACTCCCAGTTAGAGGCCATGGTTATTAGAGGGAGGAGTGCGTCAAGGAAATCAACTGAAGGCTTCAGAGATGGTGTCACCATGTTGGTTTTGGATTCCTCGACCTTGGCATGGAATTCCACGGCACTGGTCTACATGCTTGAGAAGGTATTCACCTCACAGGCAGAGGGAAGAAGCTCTTCTCTACAAGAATCACCGACTTGCTGAGGAAGGCTTTAAACCAGGCATGTCTGAGGGAGAGAGGGTAGACTGCACTGCTGTACCCAGATCCTCTGGCCAAGGTGACCCAAGGGAGGACTTTCAAGTAAGGGTCATCCAAATGGGTTCCAATGCCCTGAGGCTTGAAATGAGAGAGAAAATCTGAGGTAAACAGGGGTGAACTCAGGTGTCTTTATGGGAACACCAGAAGCATGGGCATCTATGGCAGGGCCACCTCTGGACTTACTGAAAGCACAAACGTGAGCTCCATTGCAGCCAGCGCTAGCACGTATGCCAGAAATCAAGGAGCATCTGGCTCCAGAGTGGCCATGCTTTGTGCGTGCGTGCCAATACTGATTCATGAGCTCAGCTTCTTCAAGAAATGTAAAGGCGTACCAGGCCAACCACAGCCCGGAATCAAATGTGGTTTCCCAGCAATGACCAGAATGCCGAGGGAAAATACATGCCCCAGAAAGGTCGATTGGTGGCAACCTATGCCAGAGAGGCCGACACTGAGGAGTGACTCTGAAGAGTCATACCACTCACCTGAATAAGGCCAGTGGGACTCAAGTGGCAGTGAATCTGTTTGGAGTTCCACTGGACCTGAAAGAAAAGAAGAAACAAGAGAGTGGTAAAGAAAACTGTAAGTGAAAAGCAGGAGTTGTGGCAGCCACTTCTCCTGTTTTCCTTATTGAGGGACTGCATCTCGCAGTAGGATACATTATTAAAAGCAAAAGAACCTCTGGCATTGCCAAAGTGGAATAAGGAAGGTCAGAGAAGGCACCTTTAATGTTAAACATCCGTGAACCAATGGGTTGGTGCTAGGCGGTGTGTAGGGGAGGTGGAGCCCCATAATCACACGTCAAGAGCTGGGATGACCACATACCACTGAACTGGACATTAACATCCCTTAAAAAATTAAGAGTCATCAAAGTTGTGGCAGGCAAGAAATTTCAGTGGTCCTGGTAGTTCTGCCTGAGGACAAGATGTTGAACCATAAGGCGGAAGACAGCCCTGCCTATATTGAGAAACCTAGGTGAGGAGCCAAAGATAGACACAGAAAGTTACAGCAACAAACAGGATGAACTGGCACTCCTTCTGGCAGAGGAGGAATTTGATTTCACTGCACTGATGGAGACCTGGTGGGGTGATACATTTGACTGGGCAGTGGACAATGAGGGCTATAGGCTCTATAGGAAGAGTTGCATTGGGAAGAAGGGGGGAGGTGTGGCCCTCTATGGGAAAGAGTGGTACCCCTCCCTGCAGGTTCCATTTGAGTTCAGGGAGAGGTCCCTTAAGACCCTCTGAGTCAAGATGCAAGGGGGCTCAGGAAAGGAGGACTTGATGGTAGGAGTATACTATAGGCCTCCAAACCAAGAAGAGGAGAGTGATCAGCAATTCTCCAGGGAACTGACTGAGGCAGCCAGCACTAAAGACCTGATTGTCATGGGTGACTTCAAATACCCTCACATCTGTTGGGAAGCCAGCTCCATCAGGTCAACCAACTTCCTGGCAGCTACTGACGACCTGTTCTTGACACAGGCTGTGGAAGGACTGACTAGGAGTAAAGCAGGTGCTTGATTGCGGTGGCCATTTTAGATCTCTGGCCACCTCTATAAACAGAGTAGTTTGCTGCTGGCAGGCAGGCAGAAATATCCCGTGGCTGAAAGGCTGTTACAGAAACATCTTGGAGGTAAGGGCAGGAGCTTAAGGGGATGGTTTGGAGGCTTCTGGTCCTGGGCATGACCAAAACTGCACCCTGCTGGGAGTGGGTGACCTGGTGGGGTTCCCAGCGGTGTGGGAGCCCCCAGGAAATACCAGGCCAGTTACTACCCTGGTGAAAGGCTGGTCAGGGCGCCTTAACCTCTAGCCCCCACAACTCTGGGTACAAGGGGGCCAGGCACAGCTATGGCCACCTGAGCCCAAAGAGGGTGCAAGACCCAGATGGGGCCAGGCACGGCTATAGCCACCTAAGGCCCCACCGGAGAGGGAAGCCCCGTGGCCCCAGTGAGGGGGTGGAGATGTGGAGCCCCAGTGAGGCAGCGGAGATGAGGAGCCCCAGTGAGGGAGTGGCCCCAGTGAGGGGGAGGAGATCGGGAGCCTCAGTGAGGGGGGAACCAGAGGGCTGGGAGCCTGTGTGTGTGAGTTTGTATAGAGTTGGCCCAGGAGAGGCCAGGGCAAGCTTAGCCCCGGTCGGGTAATTGGCTGGCCACTACCCAGGTGAGGGTTGCGGGAGAGGCCCAAAAGATGATATGTCTGCCACCCAAGGTGTGTGCTACATAAAGCCTATGGCCAAAGGGGCCCACTCTGAGAGGGAGCAAGGCGGTACATGTTGATGTGTGAAAGATACTCTGTGAGAGGGGGAGGAGTGTGAGAGGTCCTAGTGAGAGGAGGGCAGTATGAATGTGTGTGTGTCTGAGGCCTGACAACAAGGTTAAGCTTGGTCCAGCTGTAGGCTGGGAGCATTGTCACCTGGATACCATCTGCAAGGCTTGGGCTGTGGTGTAGGAGAAGAATGGAGCCACAGATAGTACCCCCTAGCATCGGGGCAAGAATGGGCAGCTTCCCGCCTAATTAACAACATAATTATGTATCATCAAGGCATGGCAGGTGAGGAGGTGAGTGGTTGGCCCAGAAACAGGTGGGCTGGCCAATGCCAGACTGGCCCCGGAAAAACCCCCTGTTACAAAGCGGAAGGGTACTGGCCTAGACCAGTCTATAGTGAGGTGGGTTGACAATTGGTTCAGAGGCCAATCCCAGGAAGTTGTAATTGATGGGATGGCCGTCTTCAGTGGCATCCCCCAGGGATCAGTGCTTGGGTTCATGCTCTTTAACATCTTTATCAATGACTTGGATGAGGGGGTGGTAAGTGCAAGGATTAAGTTTGCAGATGACACCAAGATGTGGAGAAATGCAGGCACATCTGAGAATAGGGTCCTATGGGCTGAACACAATCAGATGAGGTTCAATGGGGACAAGTGCCAGGTCCTCCATCAGGGTAGGAAGAACTTTCACCACAACTATACAATGGGTGGTGGTCCACTAGCTGGGACTGCATCTGAAAGGGACCTGGGGGTGACAGTCGACCAGAAGAAGAATATGAGCCAACAGTGCTATGAAGTCACCAGCAGGGCAAATAGAACTCTGGCCTGTATCAGCTGATGTGTTGTGAACTGATCCAGAGAGGTGCTCCTCCCCCTCTATTAGGCATTGGTGAGGCCACAGCTGGAGTAATGTGTCCAGTTCTGGGCATCACACTTCAGGAAGGATGTGGATAAGATCAAAAGGGTACAGAGGAGAGCCACCTGTATGATTAGGGGCCTGGAGGATAGGCCCTATGAAGATAGACTCCAGGAACTGGGTTTGTTCAGTTTGAGCAAGAGAATACAAAGATGACTTGATAGCCGCCTACAAGTATGTTAAAGATGAACATCAAGATCTAGGGGAGCAACTCTTCAGAAAGGCACCCCCAAGGAGGACAAGGACCAATGGGCACAAGCTAATTGAGGAAAAATTGAGGTTGGACATTAGGAAAAACTTATTTTCCATAAAAGTATCTAGAATCTGGAACACGGTCCCAGCAGTGGTAGTGCAGTCACTATCCTTGGAGGTGTTTAAGAGAAGGCTGGACAAGCACCTTATTGTATTTGTTTGAGCCTTATAACTTCCTGCCCATAGCAGGGGATTGGACTTGATGATCTTATAGGTCCCTTCTGCTCCTTTGATTCTATGATTCTATGAGGGAGGAGGGGATCCCTGCTTTAGTAGCAAGTGGTCAGGTGGGGAGGGGGTGGCGCAGGGGGAAGCCAGGCAGTGCCTGCAGTGTTGGCCAGAGCTCTAACTCTAGAATGAAAGAAAAGATAACAGATACCTTTAAAGAAGGGGTCAGAGGTAAAAAATAATTTGTAAGGTACTTGTTTACTTCAGATGTTTTTTAAAGGGAACAACTAGGTATCACTTTTTACACAGTCTTGATAAACTGTATAAACATTCTAATTAATAAAAAGTGAATTTTGTCCTATTTCTGAGCAAGAATATGAACACTAGATCCTAGTAGCAAGGTCCCTTACTGTCAAGGCTTTATTATTTCTGCAAGATATTTTACAGTACATTTACTTGTAAAGTTGTAAAACACCCACACAGACATCAAAACACAGGATGTAGTTTCCTGGGAGATTGTTTGTTTACTTGTTTGGTAATTTGTGAGATTCCTTAACTTCCAGCAGATCTGTCATTTTAGCTAAGATCACACCCCTTTGGTGCCTTAAGTTCTCTTGTACTTGAAGTTACCAAGGAACTATCCCAATATTGTTCTTCAACACACAAATCTAGCAATCTGGCATGGGGTTTTCCCTGATGAATCAGAGGTGTCCCTACTGGGCTCAGCAGTTCATCTTATGGTGTTGCTACAGGACCATACATGGAGTGATTCCTTCGATTCACACTAGAAGTCTCAGACTAGTCCCCAAACACATACAAAGTCCCTCAAAGTCCTTCAAAGTCTCCCCTCGATTGTCATTTTAGCTGGAAAAAACCCTAATTCCACTTAAAGGTTTCTACTCCTACCCATCACTAAAAGTAGTTTGTGCCAGCCTTTCCCCATTAACTGATACAGAACTATTCTGACACAACATCTATAAAAGACTCCTTAGGCATCTCTCTGTCTTGTTCCTTTTTTGGGATATGAAACTTAGTTTGTCATCATACGATGCTGTCACTTAACACAACCATAAAAAGGCACAGGTGTCGCTGAGAATATAGAGGGTTAATCTACTCTGCCTGTGGTTCTTTCATTTGTGAAAACTTGTAAGGTTTTTACTATATAGGGAATGTTTCATCTATGCCAGGGGTGGGCAAAATACGGCCCGTGGGCTGGACCCAGCTTGCTAGGCCATTCTAACTGGCCCCTAAAAAGTGTAGAAAATTAATATTTATCTGCCCTTGGTTCCTATCAAAAATGCCAGGAAACAAGGGGAGTAGGACCCAGGGGAAGCCCGGTGGGCTCCCACAACAGCAGGGCCTGCCTGGCCTTGCAACCCCCAGCCAGAAGCCCCAGCCTGGGGCTTCTGGCCTGGGAGCATGTGGCTGCCCTGGCAGCACAGGAACCTCAGGTAACTGGGGGGAGGGAGAAGGGCAGGGGGGCTGCGAGCACCTGCAGCAGGGAGCACCGGCCATGGGGCAGGAGAGGGGCCACTGTTCCTCCCCACACTCAGCTTTTCCCCGGGCTCTTTCCCCGCTCCTTCCTGGCACAGAGGAAAGTGGCCCCTTCCCTGCCCCATGGCTGACACTCCCTGCTGCAGGTGCTCACAGCCCCCACATGGCTGTCCAGAGCAGGCACAGGCAGCCCCACATGGGATGTGAGTGACTGCAGAGTGGAGTGCCAAGCATGGGGCAGGGGGTGGCCGCTTCCCCCCCCACGCTCAGCACCACCTTGTAACCCAGCCCTGCGGCCAGCCTGGGCCCCGCACCGGCTCCAGGCTCGTCTGCCAGGGCTGCGTGTGGCAACAGCAGCTGTGGCCCCACCACTTGCCGCGCTGGGCAGTATTTGCCACCACTGCCTGTGGGTTGCCCAGCATGCAAGCTCCGGGGCAGGTTACAAGCTGGTGCTGAGCATGGGGAAAAGCATCCCCTTGCTTGCCCCATGGCTGGTGCCCTCCACTGTAGCCACTTCCAGCTCACATGGGGCTGCCTGTGCCTGCTCCAGACAGCCCTGTGTGGGCTGCAAGCACCTGCAGTAGGGAGTGCCAGCCATCGGGCAGGCGAGGTGCCACTTTTCCCCGTGCTCAGCACCAGCTTCTTCCCTGCCAGCGAGCAGGGAGTCAGGGCTGTGTGCTGCCCCCGCCTGTACCACAGGGCTGGGGGGTACTGGGTGTGAGTGGGTGGGGAGCCAGTGGGAGCACAGAGCCCACATGATGTCCCAGGGCCAGTGCTGGCAGGGCCCAGAGCAGGGTGGCAGGAGCACAGGGTCCCAGCTGGCAAGCTTTCTATGGAGCTGAGCTAGCTCCACCCTCTCCCTGCTGGTGCAGCCCAGCCCAGCTCCACAGACCCCTGCCGGCCTGTGCCCTGCTTTGGGCCTCACTGGTGCTGGCCCTGGGACACTGGTCCCAAGACATTGGGACATTGGTCCCAAGATCGTGACCAGTGGGTAGGGCACCTGTCAAGGGGCGGGGCTACCCATGCAGCCCTTGACAGTTGGCCAAAACTGGGTAAGCGGCCCTCCACCTGAAATATTTGCCCTTCTGCTGATCTATGTCCTGTTATGGAATCAACTGTCTGAAGCATAGCCGAAGCCCCCAACTATAGTTAACTTTCTTCTAGGTCCTGACTATGCTAAAGAAATACAGCCTGTTAAGTCTTGTTTGGATCCACTAGAAGTTTGGTAAATGAGGGACACTTCTCTCCCATCTTTCAGGCAGTGTGACCACAGTATATCTATTGCCCTCTTCTGCTATTTCATCTGATGGCAAAGAAGAAGAAAAGAAGAGATACAGGCTGCTTGTACACGCAACAGGGGTTTAATTTGGTTTAGTTCTCCCTAAATTGAAATAGTAGGTTTTTAAAAACAACACTTCAATTTAGGGAGAATTAAACTGAATTAAACACACATGGTATGTACACATGGGTGGGGGCCCAATTCTTACCTGCCTCTTGGGGGAGGGTCGGGGGGTGGGGCCAAGCTCCTGACAGGCCAAGAAGTCCCTAAGCTGCGTGGGGGCCCTCCAGGAGGCACCTGCCTGCTGGCACCCAGCCTGGGTGGTCCCAGGGGGCACCAAAGCCATGGAGGGAAACACTGGCACCCAGCAGCTGCAGAGGGAAGCACTGGGCCCCCACACAGCTCAGGCAGGCAGGCAGGCTCCAGGGAGTCGAAAAAAAAAGATCAGGCTTGTTGCTTTTTTTTTTTTCCTTCAGTGGATCCTGCCTGCATGGGATGCTGCCGCGTCCCACAGCCCCTGAGCTGCACGGGGCCTGCCAAACCCTGAGCATGTCAGTTTCCACTGCCCTGTGTACTGTTGCACTTTGTTAGGTAGCAAACTAAAACATCTCAGAGGTGTTTTATCTTGCTACATACCAAAGTCATTTAAAGAAGAATACATTGCCAAAAGTACAAACAGCAATGCCATTAAAGTAGTGCAAAAGGGCATTTAAGCCACTTTAAAGGCCAATTTTGTGGCGTGTACAAAGGCCCACAGACATCAGTTCCAGCCCCCAAAGTGCTGCTAGGCGCAACAGTGCACATAGAGCACATCTCTCCACATGTAGCTGTCCACCGACTGAAAAACATACTACTCATCAGATGTCCAACAGAGACCAAGCAAGTGTCAACCAGGAGGAGAGCCAGGTGTAGGGAAATTAAGGGACAGAATCTGCTACCCTGAGTCATGAAGCACTTCAGTAGAACATAGTAGAACATGCGGTTCAACAAGGACAAGTGCAGGGTGCTGCACCT
>NW_017728996.1:32541898-32543291 GCF_001723915.1 Gavialis gangeticus
TCTAGGTCCCTTCCGACTCATTGATTCTATGATTCTATAGAGGATGTTCAGTCCTCCAGTGTTGCAGAAGAGTAATACTGCTGGAGAGGAAAAAAGTTCTATTTTGGGGAAAGTGGACCAATGGGAGACCCCTGCAAAAAACCAAAGGGAGGGACACCATAGCACAGCAGGATATACAGGAGACACAGAGCTGGGGACGGACTTCTAGTAGAAATGACTAGAAAACAGAAATCTTTTTGCATAACAAAAATTGGCTTTTAAAATATTTTTTCATCCTGTATCATGACAAGAAATTCAATATATGACTGTACTGCATAAGGATTTCTAGAAAAAAACATTATCTTGGGAGGAGAAAAAATTGAATTATTCAGTTTCCTTACTAAGAAAACTTGTGACACTTTCTCCCTACAGAAGGAAAAGTTTGACAACCCCCTTCCAGTCTAGCTGCAGAGGCAGAGAGTAGTATAAGGATACTACTGCAGGGACCTAAGCCTGTCACCCTCCCTGCCACTCCCTCCAACCCAGAGGAAGCATTCCAGCTCTCTGCCTCTCCACAACCTGGTAAGAAGGGAGAGAAAAGTGATATGTCACTGATTGTCCCCACATCTCCCAGCTATTTCTCCATGACAGCACCAATGCTTGGATTCCCTTTCATGCTTCTGACATACCATTGTCCCTGCACAAAATTATTATGAAAGGGGCCCAGGCTCTCTGCCATCAGAACCTTCCCGTGAGCATCAAATGTGAGCACACTGCACAGTTAGCACTGGTTCAGTGACTCTAATGTAAAAGGCATCGATTAAATTCTGCTGTATACACAAAACTAGTTCTTGTCTACCAAACACTTTTTTCTGTCATTCCTGGAGTTCTACAAGTGGTGACAGTGTGGGAGGGGTATTGCAGACCAGCCACTCACATTTTTGTCACCAATATACCTCTACCCTATCTTCACTGTTTTTACCACAGCTGGTGCTATACTAGTGATGGATTTTTAAAAAAATGCTTTCAGATATAAGGCCTTAATGAGATCCATGGACAGTTTTATTAGGAAGAGCCCAAAAAGCCAGATGGGTAACTGAGAATTCTCCATATATGTCACAACAGGTATGCTCACCTCACCACACAGGAGGAGGCCTCAGTGGAGACACCGGAAGAGGAGGTAGGTAGTCAGCGAGCTGCCACCCCCAAAAGGAGATGCAGGGTGGTAGTGGTGGGGGACTCTCTCCTGCAAAGCATTGAGGGACCGATCTGCCATCCAGATCCCCTAGCCCATGAGGTTTTCTGCCTCCCTGGGGCCTGCATCTGGGATGTTGCAGAGAGGATCTCTAGGCCTGTCTGGCCCTCTGGCCACTACCCCATGCTTCTTATCCACATAGACATGGCCAGGAGTAAC
>NW_017728996.1:32548291-32549928 GCF_001723915.1 Gavialis gangeticus
TGGGGCCTGCATCTGGGATGTTGCAGAGAGGATCTCTAGGCCTGTCTGGCCCTCTGGCCACTACCCCATGCTTCTTATCCACATAGACATGGCCAGGAGTAACCTGGACTGGGTCATGAGTGACTACAGGGCTCTGGGGGCTGGGCTCAAGGGGTCAAGGGTGCAGGTGATCTTTTTCTCTGTGCTCCCGGTTGCAGGCCACGGATCTAGAAGGGAACGATGCGTCGAAGAAGTGAAACAATGACTTTGGCAGTTGTGCTAGCGAGAGTGCTTTGGTTTTTTCGAGCACAGTGCACACTTCAGAGAGAGGGGGCTCCTGGGAAGGGATAGCATCCACCTCATGCAGAGGAGTAAGTCCCTGTTCTCGGCCAGAATGGCTGATCTTCTAGATAGGGCTTTAAACTAAGATCGCCAGGGAACGAGGAAACACTGACTGGAGCATGCCTGGGGACTGGCGCACGAGAAAGCTTCAAAGTTGGGGACACTAGGAGAGGCAGTCTTGCAAGAGCTGAGGGCATGGTTCTCCCACAGCATGACAGGAAATCGAGCATCTCAACTGGAGGACTCAGGTGCCTGTACACAAACGCCAGGAGCATGGGGAATAAGCAGGAGGAGCTAGTGGCATTATGATCTAGTGACATTAGGTATTATGATCTAGTAGGGATTACGGAGACTTGGTGGGACTCCTCACATGATTGGAATGTAGCCATAGAGGGCTACACCCTGAACAGAAGGGACCAAGTAGGGAAGATAGGTGGAGGTGTAGCTCTCTGTGTGAAGGAGCAGTACACCTCCATGGAAGCCAACATCAGCTCCAAAGAACAGCAACTCAAAACCCTCTGGGTCAAACATGGGTTCATTAGGGGCAGGTTCTGTCAGACCAACCTGATTGCCTTCTACGATCAGGTCACAAAATCATTGGACGCAGGTGTCATGGTGGATGTAGCCTTTCTGGACTTCAGGAAGGCCTTTGACACAGTCTCCCACCCCATTCTCATTAAAAAGCTAGGCGATCGTAGCATTGATGCCTGTACAGTCAGATGGGTCACAAATTGGCTGAGAGGCCGCACCCAGAGAGTGGTGGTGGACGGGTCATAATCAACCTGGAGGGATATGGGCAGTGGAGTCCCCCAGGGCTCAGTCCTCGGGCCCACACTGTTCAATTTCTTTATTAGTGACTTGGACGAGGGGGTGAAAAGCACCCTGCTCAAATTCGCTGACAACACCAAGATTTGGGGCGAGGTGGACAAGCTAGAAGGGAGGGACAGGATACAGCTGGACCTGGACAGGTTACAGGGGTGGATGAATGAGACTAGGATGGGATTCAATACTGACAAGTGCAGGGTACTGCACTTGGGCAGTAAGAACCAGAAGCATACCTATAGGCTTGGGAACTCCCTTCTCAAAAGGACAATGGCAGAAAAAGATCTAGGAGTCATTATATATTCCAAAATGAACATGGGCCACCAATGTGAGGACGTGGTCAGTAAGGCTAACCACACCTTGTCACGCATCCACAGATGCATCACAAGCAGGGCCAAGGAGGTCATCCTCCCCCTCTATGAGATGCTGGTCAGGCCACAGTTGGAGTACTGCATCCAGTTTTGGGCGCTGCACTTTAGGAGGGATGTGGCCAG
>NW_017728996.1:32550220-32565057 GCF_001723915.1 Gavialis gangeticus
AATTTCTTTATTAGTGACTTGGACGAGGGGGTGAAAAGCACCCTGCTCAAATTCGCTGACAACACCAAGATTTGGGGCGAGGTGGACAAGCTAGAAGGGAGGGACAGGATACAGCTGGACCTGGACAGGTTACAGGGGTGGATGAATGAGACTAGGATGGGATTCAATACTGACAAGTGCAGGGTACTGCACTTGGGCAGTAAGAACCAGAAGCATACCTATAGGCTTGGGAACTCCCTTCTCAAAAGGACAATGGCAGAAAAAGATCTAGGAGTCATTATATATTCCAAAATGAACATGGGCCACCAATGTGAGGACGTGGTCAGTAAGGCTAACCACACCTTGTCACGCATCCACAGATGCATCACAAGCAGGGCCAAGGAGGTCATCCTCCCCCTCTATGAGATGCTGGTCAGGCCACAGTTGGAGTACTGCATCCAGTTTTGGGCGCTGCACTTTAGGAGGGATGTGGCCAGGATCGAGAGGGTTCAGAGGAGAACCACTTGCATGATCCAGGGACAGCAGGGCAGACCCTACGAGGAGAGGCTAAGGGACCTGCACCTGTTCAGCCTTCACAAGAAAAGGCTGAGAGGGGACCTGGTGGCTGTCTATAAACTCACCGGGTGGACAAGTGGGGAATGGGAGAGACCCTATTCCCCCCAAGCACCTCCCAGAGTAACAAGTTATAATGGCCATAAGTTGTTTGAGAGTAGGTTCAGGCTGGACATTAGAAGGCATTACTTCACAGTCAGGGCAGCTAAGATCTGGAACCAACTTCCAAGGGAAGTGGTGCTGGCTCCTACCTTGGGGGTCTTTAAGAGGAGGCTTGATAATTACCTAGCTGGGGTCATATGAGCTCAGGGCAGGGGGTCAGACTTGAAGATCTACTTAGGTCCCTTTCGACCCTACATCTATGAATCTATGAAACTATAGGGGGATGTGGTGAGACCTAAATGTAGGTGTATACTACAGACCACCAACCCAGGGGGAGAAGCTTGATCTGGAGTTCTCTTGAGAACTGGCTGCGGCCACTTGTGCATGGGCATGGGTGGCTTAAATTACCCAGACATATCTTGGGAGGAACACTCAGCTAAGTTGGATCAGTCGTGTTGCTTCCTGACCTGTATCAAAGAGCCTGGGCGACAATGACCATGGAACCATCACGTTCACTGTCTGTCACAAGGCAGGCAAATCACCTAGCAGGGTTGAAGTTTTGGACTTCAAAAACATGAATTTCAACAGGCTCAGGGCAATAGTAGGGGAAGCGCTATGGGATCAGGGACTGAAGGTGAAAGGAGTGCATGAAGAGTGGTCGGTCCGCAAGGAGATGATCCTTGAAGCACAAAATAAGTCCATTCCCATGCGGAGGAAAAGTAGCAGAAAGGTTGGTAAGCCCTCTTGGCTTAATAGGGATATCATGGTCCTCTTGAAAAAGAAGAAAGAGGCATACAAACAATGGAAGCTTGGGACAATCCCCAAGGATGACTATACCACAACGGCCCACACTTGTAGGGAGTAGATTAAAAAGGCTAAGATGGTGACTGAATTTAAATTAGCAACAGAAATCAAGGACAATAAAAAGTCCTTCTTTAGGTATGTAGGGAACAGGAGGAAAACAAATGGCAGCATGGGGCCTTTGCTTAACAACTCAGCACAGCTGGTTACTGACACTCAGGAGAAAACTGAACTCCTGAATGACTACTTTGCTTGGTATTTCACCGGACTAAAGGGCAAATCATACTAGATAAGGTTCAGAATGGGCATGGTGGGAATGAGACCGCATTCCTACTGTTCATGTTGATTATCAGTTTGAAAAGTTAGACATTTATAAGTCAGCAGAACTGGATGAACTTCATCTAAGAGTGCTGAAGGACCTGACCCAAATCATCATGGAACCTTTGGTGAAACTCTTCCAAAATTTGTGGTGCTTGTGGGAGGTCCTTGAAGACTGAAAAAAGGCCAATGTTGTGCCCATCTTCAAGAAGGGGAGGAGAGAGGATCCAGGCAACTATAGGCCAATTAGCCTAATTTCTATCCCAGGGAAAATCCTGGAAAAATTCATCAAGGAGTCTATGTGTGATAGGCTTGCAGAAGGTAGGATTCTGAATGACAGCCAACATGGCTTCATCACAGGCAGGTCTTGTCTTACCAATCTCATCTCCTTCTATGATCAGGTAACTTGCTACCTGGATAAGAGAGAAGAGGCTAACGTTGTATAACTAGACTTCCAAAAGGCCTTTGATATGGTATCCCATGATGTTCTCATGGGAAAATTGGAGGATTGTGGGCTTAACTGCTCGACAGTTAGGTGGGTAGGAAGCTGCCTGCGGGGTAGGATACAGAGCGTTCTAATTAACAGATCTGTGTTGTCCTGGCGAGAAATGGCCAGTGGTGTCCCTCAGGGGTCTGTGCTTGGTCCAGTGCTTTTCAACATCTTTATCAATGATTTGGGTGTCGGGGTGCAGAGCTACTCTGGCCAGGTTCGCGGACGACACCAAGCTATGTGGAAGCATGGTCATGCTTGAAGATAGGCAGCAGATACAGGTGGACTTAGACAGGCTGATGAGCTGGGAGGATTGGAACCAGATGAAGTTCAACATTGAAAAGTGTAAAGTGCTTCGTCTGGGGATGAATGCTCTCCAACATACTTACAGGATCAGTGGCACCAAACTGGATAGCACCATTGTGTGGGGGTGAATGTGCCTCCCCAGCTTCACTCAGAGCTCTCCTGCCATGACCTGAGATGGAAGAAATGATAAAAGTTATTCCTCAAATGAGGTGAGATACCATTGACCACCCAGATAGTAGTTTAACAAGGTGTTACATTTATTGAGTGCTAGTTACAAAGCCTTAATTGGCTGTGTTTATTGCTCATTAGCAGGGAAGCAGTTTCTTCACAGCCCTGCAGGGCGGTGCTTTTTCTCTTTAACCAAGCTGCGGTTCTATCACTGCCTTGCTGAGCCTCTCACATGGCTTCTTCCCCCTAATTTCCTTTTCCAAAGTTTGTCTTCCACACTCCCTGGACCTGTCTTCGGCTGCCCTCGTCGCCCACAGCCCCTTGGGTAAGTATCCTGCTGCTCACCAGCCAGCTGTTGGCCTGCAGTCCCTCAGGCTTACATGTTCCTGTTCTGCTCATCATCCACCGTATATTTCTCTCTTTCTCCAAGTGCCCAGAGGGCAAGGTTCTGTCCCTTGCTGCCTGCCTTTTAAATGTAGAGTCCACTTTCATTTCCCACTTGGCAGCCACTTTCATATCTCCACTTGGTGTGCTGATCCTCATTAGCTGGGCTCCGTCAGCTGCTGACCTTGTCCTTTTCGTGACCCTGTCCCCTTTGGCTACCTGCGTCCCATGATTTTTCCTCAAGTAACAGGGTTTCTATCTTAAAACCCTGTTACAACCATGACTGAAAGGGACTTAGGGGTAATAATAGACCATAGTATGAACATGAGCCGTCAGTGCAATGCTGTAGCCAGCAGGGCAAACAATACTCTGGCATGCATCAACCACTGCATCTCAAGCAAAGCCAAGGAAGTGGTTCTTTCGCTTTATTTAGCAGTGGTGAGACTGCAGCTGGAGTACTGTGTCCAGTTCTGGGCCCTGCACTTCAACAAGGATGTGGAAAAGCTTGAGAGTCCAGAGAAGAGCCACCCATATGATCAGAGACTTGCAAGGCAAGCCATATGAGGAAAGCCTGAGGGACTTGGGCCTCTTCAGCCTAAAAAAGAGAAGGCTGAGAGGGGACTTTGTAGCAGCTTACTGCTACATCAGGGGAATACATCAAGAGCTCAGGGAACAACTGTTCACCAGGGCAACCTTGGGAAAAAGCAGGAGTAATGGCCACAAGCTCCTGGAAGACCCTTTCAGGCTTAACAATAGGAAAAACCTCTTCACAGTTAGGGTGTCCAGCCAATGGAATAAACTCTCTCCAGAGGTGGTGCAACACCTACCCTGGAAATCTTCAAGAGGAGACTGGATGGTCACCTTGCTGGGGTTACCTGACCCCAGTTGTCTTTCTTGCCTAGTGCAGTGGGGCTGGATCCAATGATCTTGCGATGTCCCTTCCAGCCCTACAGTCTATGAATCTATGAACTGAAGAGTGGTCTGCTTCTTTGCCTTGGCTGTCTTCCCTCTCTCAACATCTGCAGTTGAACCTTAACAAAATATGACAGAGGGTTGCCCAATGTGCATGCTATACAGTATACTCATTCTCACTGCCACTTCATTTTATACAGAAAATGCTGCTCTCCCAAATACCCATTTTACAATAAATTACATGGAGAGGGAGATTTTGTGTTGTGGAAAGGGCTTGCTGGGAGTAAAGGGACTTGCTGACAATAATGAAAGCTCTGATCTACTGATTAAAATTACTAAATACAAACTAGATATTGTATTATTATTATTATTTTAATCAATACGACTAGTTAAGTAATTTAATCTCCTTTTCAGATGTATTGCAAATACCAAAGGTGGACATTTTTTAAATTGTTTTTAGAATTATTGAGGAACTGCATTTTACATAGATTGATATACAAACACTGTACACTGTTAATGGTAGTACAGTCAAATCACTGGAATCCATTAAAACAATGCTCCAGATGTGCAATCTCTGCCCCCACAAAAATAGAGTCTTACATGTGGTTAATACCAGAAAGAATCCACAGCTTCAATTATCAGAGCATCCAAATATGTTGTTTAATGCAGAAAAAAGCACTTGCAGCATTTTGAACTATCCAGGCAACAACACATTGCTAAATCTAAATAACTGAAATCCTGGAGAAATTTGAGCTAAATCTGTCTGGATTATAGCTGTGGGATTATCTGAATACTAAATTACTGTATATATTTTACTCACAAACATTAAAAACAGACAGTGTAAGAAGATGGATGACTATGCAGATCACAATAAAACCCACCCCAACAGATTTCTTTATACAGTGGGTAAATAACCCCTTTGAATTTATCAAGCATTCTGGACTGAATTAATGCTATTGTTTATTTTGTTGTTCCTCTGTAGAGGAATATGGTTTATCTTGAATAGCTCTGTTAGCACCAGAAAAGCAATAATAGTTTTTGTCTGTAGGCTCTTGTTTACAGTACATACAATACAAGAATATTAATTGGGTGCCTTATTTTGTGTTACTGAATTAAAGAAAAAAAAGCCTTTTTTTTTTGTGTAATCTGAAAAACAAACAACACAATATTTAAAGAAAGGATTTACTGTGATTGTCTTGTTAAACCTCATTCTTCCCCTCCCCCGGTTGTTTACACACAAATATTTCTGGCTTTCTAAGGACATACAGTGAATGAACCTGGATTGACCTGACACATAGCATCTCTCAGACTTTCCCCTTGAATGATTCACAGATGTGTGAGCTGTGACCAAAACAGCAAAAAGAGAAAATGCAGGTTACTGTACAGGATGAATTGAATACTGAGTGAATTTGAAAGAGGTGATATTGTCTAAATAAAATGTGTCATTCATGACGTTTCTTTCTCTTTAAGGGCACTGCTATTGATTATTAGCATACATTTCTTTTGTTGTTAGTTTATTATACTTTGAAAATTATGTGGGAAGTGGTGTTGATGTGGGAAGTGGTGAAGAATTATTTTAATTATTAAGGGATTTATTTGGACACTGTGGGCACGTCTAGACAACTGTGGACATTTGTTTCCCTGGGGGCAAGTAGCAGTGGCACACCTTATGCTGCTGCTTGTCCCCTCTGATGCGTGGCAGGTTACCCTGGGTGGGGCAGGGGAGGCTGGGCCAGCAACTGTGCTGACCCCAGAAGTCTTACCTGGGGCCTTGGGGGCATACTGGGGCTGCAGCCATGGCAGGAAGCCTGGCCAGCAGCTGGAGTGTGGCTCTGGCTGGTCAGGCTTCAGTTTGGGTGGCGTGTGCTGCTGCCACATGTGCTGCCTTGCCTTTTTTCACTGCAGGTTTTTTTTTACCCTGGGATCTCCCGGGGTCCAAATCCCACCCCTGGTGCTGCAAGGTAGCCACATGGAGAATGCCTGCATATGCGATGTGTGGCACCACAGACAGAGCTGTGGTGCCACATACCTCATGTCCATGCTCATCTGAGCATGACCTATGTTTATTAATTTTTTACTGTTGGTGAACTATATTACTGCTGGGAAAGAAGGTACAGTATAGGCTGAGGTTGGTATCTTAATCACATTTTTAAATATAAAAAGTGTATATGAAGCTAGTTAAAAAACTTTGATCATGTGAAAAGCTTAAATATGCCCAGCTTTTAAGAAGATACGTAGTTTTTAGCAGAAAATAAATGGAGAATGGGTATAAGAACATTGTGCTTTAAGGAGAAAATAGAGCTATTTATGAATAGATGCCAAAGAGATTTTGCCATGGTTTTCTAAAAAGGCAGTTCTCATAAAATGGTTATGGACTATTAGTAGTTTGCAATGACAGCCACAGAAAGAAATATCAGCTATACCTATACCAGATTTTTCCCTTTAAAATGTCCTACCACTTGTGTACCTCTAAATGGTAGTAGTAATGGTGGCAGTGTTATTGTGGAAAGAGTCCAATGTTAGCACTTTTATGTGTCCAAACTTCATTCGCAAAATAAACCCAGAGATATCAAATAGGAATCCACAGTTAAAAGACATTCTGCCCCATTGTGGTCTTTCTGAGTACTTTGCAACAGACAAATTACTTCATTATAATTTTTCTGTAATCAAAAAATCATAGAATCATAGAAGTAGGGTCAGAAGGGACCTTATAGATCTTCAAGTCCGACCCCCTGCCAGGGCAGGAGAAAAAACTGGGCTCAAATGATCCCACCTAAGTAGGCATCAAGCCTCCTCTTAAAGACCCCCAGGGTAAGAGCCAGCACCACTTCTCTTGGAAGTTGGTTCCAGATCCTAGCCGCCCTGACTGTGAAGTAGTTCTTACGGATGTCTAATCTAAACCTACTCTCCAACAACTTGTGGGCGTTATTCCTTGTTATGCCAGGGGGTGCTTAGGGAAACAAGGTTTCTCTCAAACCCTTCTGGTCCCCCCTAGTGAGTTTATAGACTGTCACCAGGTCCCCCCTCAGCCTTCTCTTGTGAAGGCTGAACAGGTTCAGGTCCCTCAGTCTCTCATTGTAGGGTCTGCCCTGTAGTCCCTGGATCATGTGGGTGGCCATCTACCAAAAGAAACTTAACCTTAAAGGAAAAAAATAAAATCAAATTTGAAATGTTTTAGATGTCTTGAAAATATGTGCAGAGGTATAAAAATGCAGGCAGGTGCTGAGGACAGGTGCCACACATGGCAGCTTCCAGTTGCTGCCATACCATGCGATTGTGATTGTGATTGTGGTTGTGAAGCTGCAGCAGCAGGTTTTTCTGCCTATCTCCATCCATAAGTCAGTGCCTGAGACAGCTACCCCACCCTATTTACAGCACTGCACATATATGTCATGGTTGGTATGAACAGTATCTCAGATGAGTATCCACTAAAAAGATGGTGAAACCAAATCCAAAACCTGATTCAGCACATGTTGAACTTTATTTTGGCTTCAGTAGGACTTCAGGTGCTTAAATTGATGCAGGGGCTTAAGCACTTTGCTGAATTAGTCTCAGCTGTGATGTTAATCTGTCAACCAAATATTGCATTCCTCACTCATATCTTATAAAATGACTGCTATACAAAAACAAGACAGACCAGCAGGGCTTCATATTTAACAGAAAATTAGTGGTTTCTTTTGGACTTGCCATCAGATTTTACAAAATTGTCTACAGTTGTTGCTGTCATAGAGATACCTTTGTTGCAGAGGTACAACATAACTGACATTAATTCATATGGTATACTAAAAAAAACTTCAGTGGTCAAATTCCCCACCTTACTATATAGTGCTGAGACCTGGACAATGTACAGGAGACATCAACGCTGCCTGTGGAAGATCCTTAGAATCCAGTGGAAAGACAGCTGCAAATATTAGTGTCCTCTCACAAGCAAAAACCATGAGCTTCAAGCCAATGATCATCCAACTGCAACTTCACTGGGCTGGCCACATCATCTGGGTGTCTGACTCCTGATTCCTGAAGCAAGTTTTATACTCCCAGCTCATTCAAGCTCAAGAGGAGGGCTGAGAAAGCACTTCAAGAACGCCCTCAAGGCCAACTTGAAAAAAGTGCAACATCAACTTCATGTAGTGGGAGACTATTGCCCAGGACCACCCCAAATGGAGGAACAGTCTGCTTCAAGGATCTCAGTACTTTGAAACTTTACAATGACAACAGGAGATGGAAAAGCAGGAGTGGCAGAAACACCATGTCACAGACTGAATCAAGAACCCAGAGCTACTCACCGTGCATGGAAAAATGTGTCCAAGCTGCAACAGTGTCTGTCAATCCCAGATAGGCCTTGTCAGCCATCTTCAGACCCACAGATAAGACAGTCATGGAAGACAATCACCCTTCGGACTGACAGTGATGACAACTTAACTGACATGAATTCAGATGGTCTTCCATAAAACCTTCAGCGGTCAAATCTTGCTAGGTTGGCAGTTATCATTTGATGGACGTTCAGAACATCCTAGGGGAATGGTTATTTCATTTCATTTCATTTCCTTTAGGACAGTAGACCATGTAAGAAAAACCACAATAATAAATTGGCACTGGCTAGCACTAGTTTGCAACCCTCCTTGTTAGTGTCAGTTGTAGTGGCTGACTGGAAAATGAACCATTATTTCATCAGAGGTTGTTTCCCTCACACAGGCTGTGATTGAGTCACATTGTCAGGGTAGCATAGGAGAAGAGGGGCATGAACAACTGATGCTTATGCTATACTGACTTCAAAGATAAACAGCAGAAGACTTAATTTTCCAATGTCTTTAACTTATTCATCTTCCAGAGGCAAAACTTAGCAAGTATCTTTACCATGGTTAATATCTCATCGCATACTGTGCACAGGAAAAGACAATGTTATATTTGATTAAATCCTCTTTGTTTGATGTCATCTGAGAATTCTCTAGTCTTCTAACAAGCAGTATCTTGTAAGAAAATAAATTATGTTTAAAGTGGTTTTACTGTATTTAATATGATTATTTTTTTCAAATTATATATTCCTCTTCAGAATATTAAACTACAATTAATTCAGGAGGAACATAAATTTACAGCTTTTCCTCAGTTCTGCATAGCCAATGTAATACATTATGGCATTTTAGCAAGATGGCCTCTAACAACAAGCCGTGAAGACGTCACTTGTGGTTAAATATATTAAACACATTTCCCAATCAGAGGGGAGCAAACACAGTACATAAACAACTTCTTTGGTCAATGCAGCCTTTTTTCAAGTTTTGCTTTATCAGTTCTGATTTTTCAGTTATTTTGTTTCAATATATAGTAAGCTTGCAGTAAGACTACTAAATGTCACATTTAATTAGCTGTTTGTATACCTATTTGGGGAAGATACAGGACGTGGGATTTCATATTTTTCATACCACGCAGGTGTGAGCTCCATTTCTTAGATGGAATGAAAATGAATTCAGGATCTTATAGCAGACTTAGCCCATAATTTCCTTGCTTTGACTCCCAATATTAATACCAGTGCTGATGCATAGGGGGTGCACAGGGGTGCATATGCACCCCCTGAGAGTGCTGGGGCACCCCCTCACAGCCAGTGTTCCCCACTTAGGTGACTGGCAGGGAGGGCAGGTGGGAGCATTGGTGCCCCCCCCGAGAGCACCAGCTGGAGAGTGGGGGCGCCTTGAGAAGTGTTGCTGACACTTCTGGGTCAGCGCAATTGGCCGCAGGGGGACCCCCCCCAGTCACTGACTGGCTCCTGGGGGGGCAAGTGCCTCCCTGACTCAGAAGACACCCATCAACCATGCTTAATACAGAATTAATTTCAATATAAACTATGAAAAGAAATCATACTGATGTTTTAATATGGTTTTTTTCACATTTCATATTCTTTTCAATGGTCTTATTTTAAAAATATTTAATATTTTAACAGTAAAATGGACACATATTACAAATACACATTTATATTTAATTTTGACTCTCAAACTTCTTTAGTTATTAAAACTAGGAGAAATTTTACAATAACCCTAACATATTTTTCAGCACTCAAGATACTTGCATTTTGAATTTAAATTTGCTTTGCTATTAAATACCCACCTGTTTCTTCATACGTTGCTTTCTGCTTCTCATGTGGTTACATAATCTTGTAATATTTGGGTTACAAATATTGTAAAGGAATATTACATTCTAAGTAAACAAAATACTTGTTCTCACAGATCTTTTTTCCTATTTACAATAACATAACTTATACTTTAAACTAGGACTCCTCAGGAGTGCCCCTTCTATCTAGGATAGCCAAAGGCAAAAAGGTAATTAATACAAAATTTGAACTAGGAGTTTTCTTTCCTTCCTTGCTTATTACTCAGTGATTTAGATCTTTTAACTGTCAAGTTTATTTAAAAGCCCTAGTAGATACATTCGCTTGAGAATAGCTTCTGCCAAGACAATGCCTCTTGTTTTTACTCCACAACACTACAAAGTAGGGATTCAACTGTGGTGGAAGGCAAAGAGATTTTTCAGCTATTTTGTCTGTAAATTCAACAAATATTTAAAGTCTTGACATCTACATTTTTGTGTTTGTCAATTGTTTGAGTTCTTAAACTTTATTTATTTTCTAGAAAGGCTGTTCAGCTCACATGTTAACTGTTGTGTGCTGTGTCCTATGCTGGGCCACTCATATTTTACTATGTGGAAAAATATTTGCATATCATCTTTCTAAACCACTGTGTTGTTTGTAATGTTATGAGAAGGGAGAGCGGTAGCAGTGGAGATAGACTACATTTACTTACTACACTTACATTACTATTCTACATTTACTAGAGTCAGAGACACACAAATTAGTAGACAAATAAATGTATTTAGTGTATGCGGTTTCAGCATTTTGCTTCAGCCGTCTTAAGGCTATGTCATCACCAATGTGAAGAGCTTGAAGGCCACCAGGTAGCATAATAAATGGACATGAGTCAGCAATGTAGGACATGGTTTGAACTTGTCCACAAAGGTATTTGTTGCCATTGCGAAGGCCCCATTGGTATATATTTAAGGCACAGTGACTTTGTCCAGTTAAAAAATGGTTGAGAAGTGCCCAATAATGGCATGGCCAGTTAAATCCTGGTTGACTGATTATAGAGTAAGAGATGATGTAGTGATTGATTGGTGCTTCTGTTGGCCACTCTTTATGCCATTAAGTCAGGAAAAGTCAAACGGTTTTGAAAGGGTGGACCATATTGGACGTTTTGAGGGGAACTGAGCTATTGGTGGGTGGAATAAGTCTCAATGCACTGGCAGCGTAGGATTATCACAGAGTCTCGCAAGTAAGTTTACTTCAGCATTTGTGCAGCAGAGATGAGGCAGGGCAATGTTACTGAGGACTGGTAACTATGAGAGTAGGGTGGGGTGCAATGTGCCTGACACAAGATCCATTTTAGCATGCAGTTGGGTATCCACTAGTTTGCTGTGCAGTAAATGAGCCCATACAGGGGCACAGTTCTGCAACTGAACAACATGGTGTGAGAGCAGATGAAAGTAGTGTGAAGGCATTGGCACACCAAGTGGAGCCTGCAAGTCTGGCAAGTAGGTTATTCCTTGTTTTGATTCTTAAAGCAGTGTTCTGGAAATGCAATTTATAAGTTAAAAGTCTGGTTGAGGGTGACTCCAAAATAAACTGGGTGGTTTTCAAATTTGAGAGGACGAACATTTAAGATGATAGTGAGTTCACAATTAATCTTGGCATTATGTAGATGGAAAACACTTGAGACAGTCTTTGAGATGCTTGGTTTGAGGTACCATTTTAGGCAATGCATGTCTCTGTCAAGTGTGAATTCCACATTTGAAAAGTCATGAGCTTGGGTGGCAAAGGCACTGTTATCAGTGTAAACAAATTTTTGTAATTTGGTTGCAGGCAGGTCATTAATGTACAAGTTGAAAAGGAAAGGCGCCAGTACTGATCCCTGAGGGAGGCCATTGGTTTGATGTCACCAAGAGCTAGTTTGGTTGGCCAGGTGGACCTCTTAGGCTACTTCCAGGCGAGCATAGCTGTGTGGCATATGGTGCTGTAGACCCATCTGCAGCACCACACACTGCACATTCAGGCGTTCTCTGCATTGTAAAGTAGCAGCACAGGGGGCAGTTTAACCCCAGGAGGTCCTGGGGGTCAAAAAAAAATATGACAATAAAACAGGGCAGTGCATGTGGAGTGTGGATGTGGCCTAAAGCTGCATAATAATAGTTTGACTAGATGAGTGGCCCAATGTGGCACTCATTGGGTGCGAGTGAGTGGCAGAATTCTTAATATTTTTGTCAGAAGACCAGTATACCAGACAGTGCCATATGCTGCTAATGAATCAAGAAAGACAACACCAGTCTTCAGGTTTTTCTGAAAGCCATTTTCAGTGAAGGTGGTTAACACTAGAACTTGATTACAAGTGCTCCAGCCACAGTGGAATTCAGCTTGGTCTGGGCTTAGGGGAAAATCAGTTACTGAAGAAATGAGGACCCAGTTTAGTGTGGATGAACACAATGTAAATGCAAATGTCTGGGTTCATCATCTGTGCGCAGTTTCATTACATGCCCAAAGAAGATTTTTGTTTACTGTTAGCTATTCAGCAGCCTATGGCACATGCAATAAATTTAGTCTCTGGCAATCACTCACAAAATCACTATCCTAGCTAATATAAATTGGCATGTGGCTACATAAATTGAGTTTCTATTGATTTTTTACACCTCTACAAGTTTTCTAATAGAGAGCAGGCCTCTGCAAAGATGATACAGACCAAATTTCCCCCTCACTCTGCATCTCTCAAACATATGCTTTAGCACATTTCCCATTCCATGGCAATGTTGAGGATGTCAGGCTCTAATGCTCTCAAACCGGTCATTATGCAACATCATTGATGTTAACATTAAACACATGTGGAATCAAAGCTGATAGGAAACTCTTTGTGTTTGTTAAATGATCTTAGTTTGCACAGATGTATTTGTTGAAAACCCTACACTGTTAATAGCACTGTCAGACCAACCTGGTTTGCCAGATCACAAAATCCTTGGACGCGGGTGTCGCGGTGGACATAGTCTTTCTGGACTTCAGAAAGGCCTTCAACACTGTCTCTCACCCCATTCTCATTAAAAAATTAGGTGACTGTGGGGTTGATGCCTACACAGTCAGATAGGTGACAAACTGGCTAGAAGGCCACACCCAGAGAGTGGTGGTGGACAGGTCATTTTCAACCTGCAGGGATGTGGGCAGTGAAGTCCCCCAGGAGTTGGTCCTCGGGCCTATACTGTTCAACATCTTCATCAGCGACTTGGACGAGGGAGTGAAAAGCACCTTGCTCAAATTCATGGATGACACTAAGATGTGGGGAGAGGTGGGCATGATAGAAGAGAGGGACAGGCTACAACTAGATCTGGGCCAGTTACAGGGGTGGGTGGTTGAGAATAGGATGGGATTCAATACTAATAAGTGCAGGGTACTACACCTAGGGAGAAAGAGCCAGAAGCATACCTATAGGCTGGGTATATTCCCTTCTCATCAGCACAAAGGCGGAAAAGGATCTTGGAGTCATTACTGATTCCAAGATGAACATGGGCCACCAATGTGAGGACACGGTCAGTAAAGCTAACTATACCTTGTCATGCATCCACAGATGCATCACAAGCAGGGCCAAGGAGGTGATCCTCCCCCTCTATGCGACACTGGTCAGGCCACAGTTGGAGTACTGCATCCAGTTCTGGGCGCTGCACTTCAGGAGGGATGTGGACAGCATAGAGAGGGTCCAGAGGAGGGCCGCTCACATGGCCAGGGGCAGCAGCGCAGGCCCTACGAAGAGAGGCTATGAGACCTGAACCTGTTCAGCCTCCACAAGAGAAGGCTGAGAGGGGATCTGGTAGCCATCTATAAACTTACCAGGGATGACCTGTGGGGAATGGGAGAGTCCCTGTTCCCCCCGAGCACCACCAGGAGTAACTAGGAATAATGGTCACAAGTTGACTGAGAGTAGGTTCAGGCTAGACATCAGGAAGCACTACTTCACAGTCAGGGTGGCTAGGATCTGGAACCAATTTCCAAGGGAAGTGGTGCTCATCCCTACCCTGGGAGTCTTCAAAAGGAGCCTAGGTAATCACGTAGCCGGGGTCATTTGACCCCTGCATTCTTTCCTGCCCATGGCAGGGGGTTAGATTTGATGATCTGCTCAGGTCCCTTCCAACCCTACCAACTATGAAACTATATGAACCTGCTGGAAACTGTTAAGTTAGTTTTACCTTTTTTTGTTGTTGCAGGAAACTCATTGTTCTGTCTAGATTTAAGTGAATATTTTAGGCCATGGATGAACAAGGATTTGCAGTACTGCAGTACTTGGTAGCCCTATGAAAACAGAGTGCTATGGAAGGGTGTACTTATGTTCAGAGCCCCCTGGCTGGACCACTACCAAATTACTGGAAAGGCATGCTTTCCAGTAGGGGTGTCTGAAATGGGCCATATTTGATTTGGATTTAGATTCAGCCTGAATTAGGGACAGTGATTCAGCTGAATCTGAATTTGAAGACTTGATGCTGATTTAGAGAATCAGCAATTCGGCCATAGACACAGCTTTAAACGTTTTTTCTACATACCTTGAGCTACCAGGTGTGGCTTGTGGCAGGTGCAGAGATCCCACCTCAGGAACACAGCTGGGTATTCGTATCCCTCCGCTGTTTCCACCATGTGAGGCGGGCCAGTAGGGGGTGCTCCTGCGTTGAGCCACCCACCTCCCTGCGCCCGACCACCTTCCTGGCTCCGAATGCCTCCCTAGGGGCGCCTTATGTC
>NW_017728996.1:32565684-32579311 GCF_001723915.1 Gavialis gangeticus
GCAGAGGGAGCAGGTTCCCCCCTCCCTCAGGAATGCAGCCAGCTCCAGTTCCCTAAAGAGACAGGCTGAGGGTGTGGTCCCCTGTGTGCTGGGCCCATCCTAATTGAATGGTCACAGCACAGAGATTTAAATCACAGTGTCACAGGCAATTTTTGGGGAGAAACCAAGGTGGCTTTCTGCCACATGGCTTGTGAAAGCTGCAATGCTGGGGTAAATGGAGCATCCCACAGGAGTGCAGGGGGCCCCCCCACGTGCTTGGCAGTGAACCCAGAAGTGGACCAGAAGTACTTCCAGTCCACTTCCAGGTCCACCACTAAGTGGACTCCCCCCCCACATCCTTCTGGCTCGATGATCGGCCGTGGGGGACTCAGGAGGCACCTGTTGCCAAGCCGGGGGGGCACCTGGGGGCGCCCCAGCATGCTTTCCGGCAGACCTGGAAGTGCTTCTGGTCCACTTCTGGGTCTGCTGCTGAGTGTGCTGGGGAACCCCTCATGTTCCTGTGGGACTCTCCACCTGCCCCAGCATCTAAGCATTCATGAGCCACCTAGTACCTTGAGGTATGTAGAAAAAATATTTAAAACTGTGTCTATATCCAAATCGTCGAATCTTTCCGAATCAATTCAGAGGGTTCCGATCCGATTCGGAGAGATTAAAGGGTCTCCTGATTCAATTTGGATTTGGAGATTTGGCCACTGAATCAGGCCAAATCTCTGCTGAATCAAATCGGGGACCGAAGCTTTGCACAGCCCTACTGTCCAGCCAGGGAGTGACAGGGGAGTGCTCTTCTGCTCCCCTTCCTTTCCCTCCTCTGGGGAGAGAAGCCTGTCAGTGAGCTGATCACTAACAGCTTAACCTCTACCTTGCTGAGGAAGGAGGACCAGGAAGACTGCTAGTGATCAGTGCACATTGGTTCCTGCTGCTGTGGGGTCAGCAGTAGTCCTTGTGACTACCACTGCAACAACAGAATGGCAGCAGCACTGGTCCCTGTCACTGTGGCAATCAAAGCTTTGGCCCCTGGTCCCAGCTGGAGCGTAGCTTTGCTCCCTGTCACTAACAGCCAGGTCCAGGAGCAGTGGGCTGTCACCAAGCCTGTTGCAGCCACTCTCCCTCCCTCCTCTCTTGGAGGACCAGGGAGAATAGAGCACTGTGGGATGCTGAGGGAGTAGTACTATATGTAAGTTTTCATGTGGTACCACAAAATGTAGCAGTACAGAGAAGCTTTCCTTTCATCAAGCAACATTTCTGTAGTGCATTCACCATTTTTGTAGCATTTCAGGTGGTGTGCACATCTGTACACTTGCTTTTTGTTGTCCTATGTGGACCTATATAACACTACAAATATAACATCTGTCCACAGCCTTATAAGGAGAACCTCAGTTGCATGCTGAAGTCTTCAGGGCTAGGGACAGACATTACACATAAACTGGTTTAAGTGATCAGAAACAGGGTTAAACCTGTAATAGAATAGATGTTCAGAGCACATAAACCAGTTTAAGAATGGCTGAAATCAGTCTGAGATAAATTTGGCTCAAACTGGTTTATGCCCCAGACCCCTTGCTGGTTTAAATTAAATCAGACTCCTGCAGCATCCCAGCATGCTCTCGGGGCTGGGTGGGGCTCTCTGCTTCACAGCAGGACTGGCCCTTCCCCTATTCTCCCTGGCTGCAGCTTTGACAGAAACTTGCAGGCACAGCAGCATCTGCCTGCTTCCCCCACCTCCTCTCCACTCTCTGCTAAGCAGGCATTCGCCCTCCCTCACAGACACCTCTCTGCATTACCTAGCAGACCACATGCTGGCTACCTCCGAGCCGTGGCACGCCGGACAAAAGCAGAATCACCAGATAGCTGGTAATGTCCCTCTGTTTTCTTAATGGGGAGATGAACATTCTCTGCTGGGCTGTCCAGGAGGGGGTGAACCCTTCCCTAGTCAGGGCCTCCTGCCCCACCTGGCCACACACCCCTCAACTCAGCTCTGTGGAAGGAAGGGAGGTCTGCTCTAGCGCTCCCCAGCTTCTAGCCTGAGCCACTGCAGGCATGTGCCTGCATTTCTGAGATGTCTGTCTGGTTACAAAACTGATTTAATCTAGTCAGGTTAAACTAACCTACAAAGACTGAATCAATTCAGGCTTTTTGAATGTCTGTCCCTAGCCCAGAGGAACTTTAGTAACCAAGACAAGGAAGAGAGTCTTTTGTTTTTCCATAAAATTAAACTCCAGGAAGATGATAGGCCTTTTCTTGCTAAGATTTGTGTGGACTGTGTTTGGAATAGAACAGGGAAACCATCTGGTCTTTTACTATTTTATCATAAAATGGAACTTGATTGCAATTTCCAAGAGAAAGGTGAACATCTAACAAACTAAGTTGTAATGTATCAAATACAGACACAAATTTAAAAAAAGCATCCTGCTTTTTTACTTACATATTATGTCAGAAAAAAAATTGATACGGGGAGATTACTCTCTTCAATAGAATTAAATAACACATTTTAGTTTTGAGAATATCATATTTGTACAGATTAGTATAACAATTTAACTGTAATCTCATCTGGAAAAAAATGTTGCGAGTCTTACATTTGGAGTAAGATTTCCATCTTCAGTAAAGGAGATCCTCTCTCACTTTGATAGCAGCTTATTTTGAAACTCCTTATTCACAATGTTTGGGGGATATACACTACAGCATATCTTCATTATATTTAATGTTGCACGGATACACTGTTTTCCTTTATAATTTTATCTCAACAACAAATAAACATGCATTTTTCACAATAACCAGATAATATTACAATGACCACTTTGGGGTCAGGTCAAAGAGTATTTGCCAAACCTTTTGATTGTTAGTAATCAGAACAGAAGTGCCCAAAATCCTAAGATTAAAGGATTATGCTTCAAGGAAGACTTGTGGTGTTTCAAGAAAATGTGACTGATGCTCACCACTTATTTTTTACATGCTGATGAGATTTAATGTTTAAGGTCCTTCCCATGCAGACATAAAAGCTGTTGTAATCAGAGTATTACTAGGGAAGACTGCTCTGGCTGGGGATTCAATATGTTTAAATTGTTGAGCCAAGGTTATTGTTTGGATTAGGTTAGAAAGGATGACACTAAAATAAGTAAACCCAGATTGAGACAAATACAGAGGAAAACAAAACAAACCATGTTGTAATTAAAAAAAAATTCTAGATACAATTAAATCATAACATGCATGATAGAAACACTAGAATAAAGTAGATATTCTACATGTCTATACAGCAGTACTAAAACAGTATGAATATTTAATTTGAATAGTATAAAATGCATTCAGTAACAAAACTAGTGGTGCCTGAGATGGAAGGGACTTATTAGGTCATTTTGCCCATCCCCCATCACTGTTGTTCCTCACAATCTGAGTGCTTTGCTCCTTTCCATCCATACTGTATTTTTACAAAACAAAACTTGACACAAAAGCAGCTAGCATCAATCACTATGTTCTGCAAGAAAGCAAAAATAAGGTATCTGGATATATTGATGATGAACCATTTTAGCACATTGTAGTCTAAAGGTGTCTTACAGACTGTGTTTTCCAAACAGTTGGCAACTGATTTACAAAGAAATGTATGCTTATTATTATTTGATTTTTTTCATATTTTAGGAGGCATGGTATTATGAAAAAATAAGAGCATAAAAATAGATGCTGGTATGCAAAGATTCCAGTTTACACATTTTCAGATACCACCAGATGATTATTACTGATTAGGGAAAATAAAGTAACAGCTGTCTGGGGAATTCCTTCAATGTCTGGATTATTAATTTAATATCTACACATTGTCTAGATCCAACTATTTCATAAATGTTTGTCTATATTGTAAAATAGGTTAATATTATTAAAATATTTTGCTCCATCATTGCACAAATGCCCCAAATATATTGTTTATCACAATTAGTCTTATTTTTAAAATCTGAGTGCAGTATTAATTTCTCAGGTTTGTTATTGTGATATGTTATTTGCACTAATCAACTCAGCCTGGTTAGCATTAAACATCATGGATGCAGCATTTTTCCTTACCTAAATATGAGGTGTATTTTTCTACTTTTTAAACACATATCTTTTGAAGAGTTTGGTAAACATGAATTTTCACATACATAGCATACACTGAAGGCATGCTGCAAAATTCACTCCCCCACCACCAAAATTAGAAAAGGTGGGAGACATGCAAGGGTAAGGAAATTGTTTTTAAGTTGTTAGTTACTGGAGACAGGTTATTTGGGTAAGTAGGTTATTTGGGTAAGTTCCCAGCCAACTGAAAGGGGGCAGATACAGTGCCCATCCTTGAAAAAAAGGAAGGCGAAGGATCTGGAGAATTAGAGCAGTTAGTCTGACCTTAATATCTGGAAAGAACATGGAACATGTCATCAAGGAATTGATTTCTAAATGCCTAGAGGAAAATACAGTGTTTGGGAACAGCTAACATAGATTCATCAAGAGTAAGTCATGCTCGACCAACCTGATTTCTATAATAAGGTGACATGCTTTGTGGATGAAAGGAAAGCAGCAGATGTAATACACCTTAACTTTACCAAAGTTTCTGGCATGGTCTCATATGACATTCTCATTAGTAAGTTAAGGAAATACCATCTAGATATGGGGTGGGCAATTATTTCATCTGGAGCATTTTGGGGACCTGTTGAGGGCCACATCCATCTCCCTCTCTCTCCTCCTCCTCCTCTCTTCTCTTCTCTTCTCTTCTCTTCTCTTCTCTTCTCTACCTCTCTCCCCTTCTTCCATTCCCCTCCCTCCAGAACCTAGATGAATTTGTAGTTCATCAGGATCTCCAACACTCAGCTGTGGACCCAGGCAGGAGCTCCTGCCACAGGGTCTTTCCCTGTCTTTCTCTCTCCTCTTCTCTCTGTCTCTCTCCCCTTCCCCTTCCTCCCCCTCTCTGCAGAACCCAGCTGAAGCTGTAGTTTGCCAGAAGCCCTGTTACAGCTGATGCTGATGCCCACCCAGCACAGCAGAAGCTCCTGCCTGGACCCACAGCTGAGCATTAGGGCTCCTGGCAAACTACAGCTTCAGCTGTGTACTGGAAGGAGCAGGAGGGAGGGAGGAAAGATGAGGGTGTGAGAGAGAGAGAAGACAGAGACCAGAGAGAGAGAAAAGAAAGAGAGAAACAGAGAGAAGAAAGAGCAAGAACGAGAGATTGAGAGCAAGCCACTGCCACCCACCAAGTGCAGCAGCAGCTTCTGCCTGGATCCATAGCTGATGCCACTAGCAGGTTTCAGGCTGGGGCTCTGGGTGGGAGCTTCCACCACAGTGGAAGGGTGGCCAGTCAGCTGTGGATGCTGCTGACAGGTTCTGCGTCCGAGCTCCTCAACCTGCCCGTGGTGTCCACAGCTGATGCTGCCCTCTGTTGTGGAAGCCCCACTCAGGTTCATGGCTGATGTCTGATGCTGCTAGGCAAAAGCAGTCCCGCCTGTCTGCCAGGCACCACATAGCTGAGGAAATGCTGGCCACCTGCAGGCCAGTGAGTTGGCAGCCATCCAACCTGCAGGCTGGATTGAATTTATTGCCTGGTCATATTTTTGTTCACCACTGATCTAGATGAAACTTCTGTAAGGTGGATACAGGTGGGATCACTGTGCTCAAAAAGTAGTCATCAATGGTCAACATCTATTTGGGAAGAGGTAACAATGGACCCTGCCCAAGGGTCTGTCTTAGGTCTAGTATTGTTTGCTGTATCATAGTGCTTAGGGTTGGAAGAGACCTAAACAGATCATCAGGTCTGACCCCCTGCCCCGGGCAAGAATGGGTGCTGGGGTCATATAACCCCAGCCAAATATCTGTCCAGCCTTCTCTTGAAGACCCCCAAGGAAGGGGAGAGTACTGCCTCACTTGAGAGCCCATTCCAGAGTCTAGCAGCCCTAACTGTTGCTGGTTCCTTCTCCCTAGATGCAGCACCTTGCACTTGTCTGTGTTTGAATTCCATCCTATTCTCATCTGTCCACCTCTGTAATTTGTCTAGATCTAGCTGGATTCTGTCCCTCCCCTCCAGCATGCCCACATCACCCCACAACTTGGTGTCATCATCGAATTTGGACAGCATTCTTTCCACACCCACATCCAGATCACTGATAAAGATGATGAATAGCACAGGCCCCAGGACCAAGCCCTGGGGGGACTCCACTGCCCACATCCCTCCAGGCTGAAAATGATCCATCCACCACCACTCTCTGGGTGCGACCATGAAGCCAATTTGCCCCCCATCTGACTGCGCAGGCACCAATGCTTCCGTCACCAAGTTTTTTTAAGAGAATGTGGTAGGAAACCATGTCAAAGGCCTTCTTAAAGTTCAGGAAGACAACAACTACCCTGACACCCTTGTCCAGGGGGTTTGTGACCTGATCATAAAAAGACACTGGGTTAGTCAGGCAGGAACTGCCCTCAGTTACCCCATGTTGGTTACCCCTGAGCATTACCTCCCCTGCTCAGCCCTTGCAGATGTGCTCCTTGATAATTTTCTCAAAGGTAATCTTCCCAAGTAGTGAGGTAAGACTGACTGGCTTATAATTACCGAGGTCCTCCTGGCTCCCCCTCTGGTAAATGGGCCCCACAGTGGCCCTTTTCCAATCCTCTGGTACCTGGCCAGAGCCCCACAAGCGCTCATACAGCTGTGCTAGGGGCCCCACTATGACCCCCACCAATTCCCTGAGCACCCTTGGGTGAAGAGCATCTGGACCTACTGGTTTAAACACATCCAGCCCCACCAAAAGTTCCCTAACTAGGTTGTCCCTGACCCTAGGCATGGTGGTGCCTCCCCTGGGTCTGTTTGCAATTCTAGTGGGGGAGATGCCCTAGTCCCTGTTTAGGAATATGGAGGCAAATAATTTGTTAAAGAGGTCAGCTTTTTCATTTGCCACAATCACCAGATAGCCAAGCCTATCCTGTAGGGGCCCCATGTTACCCAGTACTGCCTTCTTACTTCCTATGCATTTGAAAAAGGACTTTTTATTATCCTTAATTCTGGTCACTAGCCCTAGCTCCATCTATGCCTTGGCTTCCTAACAGCCTCTCTGCAGTCCTGAGCAATGGAGGTATAATCCTCCTTGGTGATAGTCCCTTGCTTCCACTGTTTGTATGCCTCCTTTTTTGCCCTCAGGCATCCCTGGATGCCTTTGCCAAGCCATGGGGGCTTCTTAGCACTCCTGGCCCCCTTGGTGCACATTGGGACTGGCTTCCTTTGAGCTTGGAGGATCATTTCCTTGAGGAACAACCACCCATCTTGGACTCCCATCTCACTGAAGCTCCAAGACCCCAATGCCTCTCCTACTAACCTTCTTAGCTTACAGAAGTCGGCCCTCCTGAAGTCAAAGACCTCTGTCTTGCTGCTTGCTTTCACCACCCTGCGCTGGATAGTAAATTCCAGCAGGCAATGATCACTGTCGTCCAGTTGGTCGAGTACCTGCAGACCCCTCACCAGGCACTACCTTTGGTAAGGACCAAGTCCAGCAAGGCATTTCCCCTGGTGGGACTATGCACCTCCTGGTTTAGGTGGAGGTCCTGTATCCCAGCTAGGAACCTACGTGAGCGGTTGGATCTGGCTGACTGCTCCTCCCAGCAGATGTCTGGGTAGTTTAGGTCACCCATGACAACTACAACCTGTCTTCATTAATTATTTGGAAGATGGGATTGAGTGCACAGGTAGCAAATTTGCAGATGACACTAAGATACTTGGAGTTGCAAGTACTTTGGAAGATAGGATTAAGATCCAGAATGACCTTGATAAACTGGAAAAGTGGTTCAAAATTAAATAAACTTCAGTAAGAAAAAGTACAGTCATGTACTTGGGATAGAACAAAGAAATGCATAAATCCAAATTGGGAAATGATTGACTAGGATGCAGTACTTTAGAAAAGAGCTTAGAGATTATATACTGGACCACAAACTGAATGCAAGTCAGCCACATGCTCTTGTTGCAAAAGAAGCAATAGCTCACTGTATTCTATGAACAAGAGTGTTGCCTACAAGTCAGAAAAAGTGATTCCTTTGCTTTATGCATCACCTGGGGGCCCATACAGACATTAGGGCTCCACTCTAACTGATGGCACTTTACATAAAGTGCCATGAGTTAGAGCCCCATCCCCTGACTCAACAGACATTTTCCTGTTGGGTCGGGAGGGGGAGGGGCTGGAATCAGCCTACACTGGCCCTGGTTAGCAGGTGGAAATGCTCCAGCAGCCTCCAAGGAGTCTGCCAAACCACCCCTCTCACCAGCCCTGACCCCCAGCTCTGGGGCTGTTAGTGAGGGAGGGAGGGGGGAGGTGGAAGGGGAGGGAGCTCCCAGTGCTCAATGGCCAGGGGTGAAGGGAAGTTGGGGGTAGAATGCAGCTGAGAGCAGTGTGCTGGCTGGTTTTGGCTGCTTCTGGATAGAGCTGGGGTGGAGGGGGCAGGGATGGAGCCTCCTCACCACATGGTCCTGATGCAGCTTCCCCCAATATCACAACCAAGGTACCTGGGAGGGGTCCACAAGGTGAGAGGATGCCATTTCCACCCCCTCCCCCTAGGATCTGGCCATTCAGCTTCTGGGAACTCCCACTCCTTCCCCAGCAGCCCAGAGGGCAGGGCTGGGCTAATAGCATCAGCCCAACTCCACCCCCATGCAAAAAATTAACTTTGGAGGGAACACAAGTTCCATAAGGTGCTCTGATTTTGAGTACCTTGATGTAATTCCTAATTTAACCAGGGTTAATTTTTCCTGTGATTGGCCATTTTAAAAGTGCTTTACAATCACACACGTGTTATGACTAGGGACCACTGGAATTAATGCCAGAAATTAGTTGTGTGGCAGCTCCTATAATCTTGCAGCTTCCCCTGGGCACTCCCGTTTTTGCCTCCCTGCCAATCAAGAGTGAGGGGCAAACAGTGGAGCTGATGGAAACCTCTCTGCCAATCAGCAGGGAGGTGGGGGGGTGGAACTGCAAAATTAAAGCAGCCACCGTGCAGCACACTTTCAGCACAAATTCCATTGTTCCCTAGTTATGATGTGGCTGTACAGCACTTTCATGGGCCAGATCACTTGAAAAATATCATTTCTTTCTGCACCCTTGATGGCTTCACCTGGAATAGTGTCCAGTGTAGGATGCCACACTTCAAGAACAATTTAAGAGAAGCTGAGAGACGAGTAGAGAGTATAAAATGATTAGAGAGCAGTCTAGAAAATGTGACTTTTTAGAAAAGTTTGGAAAACTGCCATTATTTAGTCTGGAGAAAAGATTTGAGGAGAAATTTGATAGCAGTCTTCAAATATGTGAAGAGTAGTTATAAAGAGGATGGTGACAGACTTTTCTCAGTGACTCCATGAGATAGGATGAGACATAATGCTTTTAAATTAAAACAGGGGAAATTTATGTTGGCTGTTAGGAAAAAATTCACAACAACTTTTTAATCATTGGAATAGATTATTTTGAAAGGCTGTGGATTCTCCATCCACAGAAACTTTTAAGAGCAGTTTAGGCTAACACTTGCCTGGACTTGTTCACACATGGATGATCCTGTACTTAGCAAAGGGCTGGACTAGATGACCTCTTGAGTCCAATCCTGTTTTTCTATGATTTTATTGCATGTGCTACTGCTGTACTTAGGTTATATTTGTAAGCAATAGAAAAGAGGCCTTGAGCATATTATATGTGCCATTTTAGCATTTGATAAAAATGTAACTAAGTAATTTGGGGCACTAAGTTTCTTGCTTTTATCTGCAAATCTGTTTTACTAGACCTATTTCTAGTCTGCTGCCTGGTAGCTGTTTAACCTATGGAGCAGACAGTGTCTTTTGTTCTCCTTTATCCTCCCTCATATATCCCATTTGATCTTCTGCTCTGAAAAGCGGAATGTAGTATAGTGAACAATCTGTTCCATGCCTGCTTAGCCCATGCCAGGATGTACAGAGACCATGTTATTTCCAACTCATAATGAGCTAGCTGCCTTAGTAAAAGGGCTTAAATACCAATGAAAATGGTATGGTTTGTGTTGAGTTTCCTCACTGAAGAATCCCCACTATAACCTTTAAGAGACCTGTGAGAAAAGAGAGTAATCTCTGCAGTAGAGAAGAAGACCTTGTAGCTCTTCCATCCTCATAAGAGATCAAAGAGCTGTTGAGATGGGAGCAGAGACTGGGCAGCTGCTGAGTAGGAAGCCCATTCATAAGAACTGGCTTTTACTGTTAATGGGTCCACTGGGCAAGAGGGAAACTCCCCAATACCTACCTCCTCTTCTATTTATCCAATTTATTCTTTTTTTTTATTCTTTTTTTCCTCCCTTGTCTCCCTACAGTGCCTCAGAAACCAGGGCGATATGTATACTTGTTCTCTCTCTCTTCCCCTTTGGAAGGGAGTATATTAATAAACGCTTACCTCCCCTTCATATAGTCACATAACTCCTTTTGACAGTACACCGCCCAAACTGGGATTGAGATTAGATAGGGGCTAAGGCCCAGCCGTGGCTGATTGACATTGAGCTAGCTTCAGCCAAGACCTGACATCATCTCTGGTTGGCATACGGTGGGGTGTAGGGGAGGCAAAGCCCCGAGACAAACACCTAAGCGAGAGATGGAGGAGGGAACCAGGAGAGGCAGGACGTGAGAACTTCCTCCCAGCAATAATCCTTAACATCAAGTTGTGGCAGACAAGAACCCCTGGGGACCTTAGAGACTCCCACTGGAGGGCAAGCTGTTAACCCACAAGGAGACAGCAGCACCCAATTGGCCTGAAAAGGCAAAATGCTCAGGCGAACGCCATGGGAAATTACACACACCCATTAAAATAAATTATTGTAATAAAAGTTAATGAATAGGTCCTTTAAGGAGGGATCTAAAGAAAGTTTATAATTGGCAGTTGGATCTAGAATCCAAATAAAGATGCTTAATTTTAAGCATGTAGTTAACTCATATTACATATTAGTTAAAAGCATATGTAAATGCTGACTTAAATAGGGATGCTTTCTCAATTGAGGCTTTAGGGTAAAAGAAAAAAAAAAAATCAGAGAAGAAAATTCTCTTTGGGGTAATACCATGTCAATTACAGTTGCATACTATACCGGAGGTCCAACATTATGACAAGAACTTCTTTCCAGGTTCAGACTACATCTAGTGTCAAGGTGGCCATTCTTCTCTATTAAAAAAGTAAACAGAGCTTCCTCCATCTAAGATGATGCTATTGTAGTCTTGTCAAGAGAGACTGAACTGAAGGTTCATTTCTGGCCTTAAAGGTGCCTTATATACGAGTGGATGATGCAAACATTCATATAGCATATCAGATGTGATATACAATAGTGTGTGTAATGTTTGCTGAATCAGTTCCATGTTTAATTATTGTAATTAAGAAAGAGCCCACCTTGATTTTCACCATTTTTATCATGACTTAAAATCGATAGCTTTGCTAATTGGGATTCAATAAGCATAGAACACCTGATGCTATTCTCTCTGTACATTATGCCAATGGAAAAAGTATTATACAAGAAATTAGTTTATAAAAATATAAGGGCTGTGATTTGGTATGTGATTCTAAGCTCTTGATACCTTTGTGAAAGAATCATCCAAAAACTTTTCACTATGCATAAGAAACAAGAGTATAAGTTTTGTAACAACTTATACATATGTTCTTTTAATCGAACATATTCTTACTTTCAAGTGTCTATTTTTCTAATTGTTTACTATCGTTTTTAATACTCCATAGTCTGTGCTTACTCTTCTATCCACTAAAAGCCCTGCTGTCTATCCTGGTTTCACTCTTTTGTTCTGGCATGCATAATTACATTCTCTTCTGCAAAATGAGCCATAACATGTGCAAGGATGTGAAAGTATCATTTAAAACTTTTTTCTTTTGCTGGAGTTATTTCATTCTAGATTCTTCTTTGTCTTGAGAATCTCTCCTTCAAGAAACTTTACAAAACAAAGGAAAATCAGAATGTGTGAAGTGTCTTGATTATGAGCCATATTAATGGAAGGGAAATACTGGATAAGGGTCCAAACAAATGCCATGGTGCAGAGTATTCACAAAATTTAAACTGTTCAAACTCCAGACGTAAATCTAATTTTAAAGGAACAACCTGTTTCCGAAAATACACAAACTGTTTGCTTTTACTGTTGCTTGGTTTTTAAGCTGGGCTTTTAAAAGTTTTCTTGAATGGAAAATGAGATTCTATTGACAATGTTAGTTAAGTTTCAGACCATGGCAATGTCTATTTTTTAAAACATTTTCATGCACACAAATTGCTTAGCTGCCTGCACATGCTGTTGTTGATTGCTGACTTCAAATACAAGTCTGCTTTCTACCCAGTTACCAACTGCGTATTAACAGAATTACCTGTTATGGTCATCTTAGGTTATATTCAAAGTGATAAAACCTTAATGGAGTAAGGGATCAAGAAATTACATCATTTTTTAAATTTCTATTTTCTCATTTCTATTATCTACAGACAAATGCCATCAATGTTCACATAAGAAATATTTTTTAAACACTCTAATTCTGTCACATTTACTTAAAAGCATCAGGTAGCTAAATTCTAAACCTGTCAAAGATGTTATTGAAAATACCTTTCTACTGAAAAAAATCTTATTAAATGACTAATATTGTGGAACTTACTAAAATTTACTAGCATTTATGAAGGGCACAGACTCTATAGTTCTATACCTGATTATTCTCCCCAGAGAGCTTTACAAAAAAATAAAATAAAAAAGAAAATGTTTTTAATGATTTAAAATCAAATGAATTATATTACCCTTTTTGCTCATTAACAATGAACCAAATGCTATCAAGAGCCCTAATGGGTCTACCAGTAATCTGTCTAATCTAAACTACAGGTTTCTCTTGATTTATGCGGGTTTGATTTATGCAAATTCATTCTTTAGCGATGACCCTTTTGTACCTGAAATTCGCTATAATTGAGGTAAATTCACATATATGCGATTCTTATGTGATCGGTATAGGCACACTCCACTGTTCCCCAAGCAGGTAAGTCTGAGTTTGTGAGGGGAGGGGAAAGAGCCGTGAGTCAAGGGGGTGAGGGGAGGGGAAAGAGCCGTGGGGCTGGTCCCCACTCACCTGCCCCTGAAGAGCCTGGTGCCACCACTGGCCTGAGTCTGCAGCAGCAGCCCCTAGCCCTAGCCTGCTCTTGTCTGGCTCCAGACAGCTACCTGCCCCTGCTGCAGCTGCTCTGGGAACAGCTGATGGACGTGGCTTGCAGCCGCTGAGCTGGGCTGTGCTGTGCCCAAAGCCCCTCAGGGCTCTGCTTCCCCTGAGGCATCATGCCCCGAACCCCCTGGTGTGTGTTGTGATCATTATGTTTGTTAAGTGGCCATGTTCGCCAATCAGAAAAGTTATACAAAGTTATGTAACGGTTGCTAGGCAGACTATAGTCGCCTTTCTGCCATGAGTGTAAAAGATAGACAGCAGCTAGAACTTTCTACAAGGTGGGATCCAGCATCAGTCAGTCAGTGCCATGGGCCTATCGAAAGATGCCTCACACAATCACATCACCGCATGTCACCCAAGCTATAAAAGGAGCCCCCGCCTGATCGTCAGGGTCCCTTCTGCATCCAACGTACTCGGAACGACTCATGGCATATTATTATGGACACGGCTTGGCCTTCGGAGTAGCTAAC
>NW_017728996.1:32584311-32584536 GCF_001723915.1 Gavialis gangeticus
AACCGAAGGAGGACGCAGAGACCCGCCTGATCCCGGCGACCTGAAACCCCTGAGACAACTCACCAGCCAGATCCATTGGTCTCACGCACCATTAGGGCGCGTGAGGCATGGTGAGTGAGTTTAAGCTGCTGCGCAGCTACATTAACGGTTATCAATAAAGATCACCAAGCCTGTTCACAGTCTTCCCAACTCCTCGTGATCTGTGGTAAGACCGACCAAGAAAAG
>NW_017728996.1:32584547-32587868 GCF_001723915.1 Gavialis gangeticus
TTTAATTGGCTTGCTGACATGTTCCATTCTGCATTTAACCTCTGGCTTTCACCATGGTTAGCGAATCTACTAACTCCCCTATTTACAGTTTTGATTGTTGTATTGATAGCATCCTGTTGCGTTGGTTTGATCATTCATTGTATTCGTCGCCAAATTACCTCTGCTATGCAGGTCACACACTATGAGCCTCAAACAAATGACGGCTACCAAGAGATACAAAGTGTCCTGTAATCTTAACCTGGTAGACTGAATTTATCAACACAGCTGGTATTACGATTTGTAACCTACCTAGCAGACATTGCCACATTTTCAGTTTGTTTTTGGTACCTGTCGTAAGCCACCTTGGCTCACATGGCCGGGGGGCATGTTGTGATCATTATGTTTGTTAAGTGGCCATGTTCGCCAATCAGAAAAGTTATACAAAGTTATTTAACGGTTGCTAGGCAGACTATAGTCGCCTTTCTGCCATGAGTGTAAAAGATAGACAGCAGCTAGAACTTTCTACAAGGCAGGATCCAGCGTCGGTCAGTCAGTGCCATGGGCCTATCGAAAGGTGCCTCACACAATCACATCACCGCATGTCACCCAAGCTATAAAAGGAGCCCCCGCCTGATCGTCTGGGTCCCTTCTGTATCCAGCGGACTTGGAACGACTCACGGTATATTATTACAGACACGGCTCAGCCTTTGGAGTAGCTAACTGGAGGAGGACACAGAGACCCACCTGATCCCGGCAACCTGAAACCCCTGAGACAGCTCACCAGCCAGATCCATCGGTCTCACGCACCATTAGGGCGCGCGAGGCGTGGTGAGTGAGTTTAAGCTGGTGCGCAGCTACGTTAACACTTATCAATAAAGATCACCAAGCCTGTTCACTGTCTTCCCAACTCCTCGTGATCTGTGGTAAGACCGACCAAGAAAAGATCCTGTCACAGTGTGGTGCAGCCCAGCGGCTGCAAGCAGGTGGTGTCCACCGCTCCCAGGGCTGCAGCAGGGGCGGGCAACTGCCTGCAGCCAGACGAGAGCAGGCTGGGGCCAGCAGCCACTGTAAAGTCAGCAGCCCTACTCACCCCACCCTGAGAGCCAGGAAGAGCCTGGTATAGCTGCTGACCTGAGTCTGCAGCGGCTGCTGGCCCCAGCCTGCTCTTGTCTGGCTACAGGAGGCTGCCCGCCCCTGCTATAGCCATGGGAGCGGCGGATGCTGCCTACTTGTAGCTGCTGGGCGCTGCTGCACTGTGGGGTTTGGGGCAGAAAGCAGAGCCCTGGGGGGGTTGGGGCAAAGCGCAGCCCAGCAGCCACCTGAAGAGCCTGGTGGTGCCACTGGCCTGAGCCTGCAGCAGCTGCCATCCCCAGCCTGCTCTCATCCTGCTACAGCCCTGGTAGCGGCAGACACTGCCTGCTTGCAGCTGATGGGCTCCGCTGTGCTGGGGGGTTCAGGGCATGTTGCCGCTGGGGAAGTGGAACACTGGGAGGTTTGGGGCATGGTGCAGCCCAGCAGCTGCAAGCAGGCAGCATCTGCCATGCCCAGGGCTGCATCAGGGGCAGGCAGACACCTGCAGCGGGACGAGAGAAGGATGGGGACAGCAGCTGCTGCTGGCTTGGGTCAGCGGCAGCACCAGGCTCTTCCTGGCGCTTGTGGTGGGGTGAGTGGGGATGCCGCTCACCCTGAACCTCACAAAGAGCCCAGTGCTGCCCCTGCTGCAGCCCTCGGAATGGCAGATACCTCCTGCTTGTAGCCACTGGGCTGCACCACACCCTGCTCCTTCCCTAGCCCCAGCCTCACTCCTTCCCTCCCAGCCGTGGGAATGCATCCCTATCTGTTTCATTGTAAACTGGGTTTGCTCTGTGCAAATGTATGTGCTCTTCCCTGGGAATGCATCTTCCACATAAATCAAGGCAAACCTATACTGACTTTGCTGCCTTAGTGCTTTAATAGATTAAATGAAATATTGCAGCCTAGCTTTCTTTTTTATCCATAGCTTTTTATCAAGACCTCTCTAGACCTTCCAAATAATTTAAAATTACATTTTAATATTATAATAATATTTCAATAAAAAATATGTTTATTTTCTTGGGTGAGGGGGAACAACTCATGGGTATTTGCTTTTAGTTAAGAACACGCTTTTTCTTAGAGCTCTAATCTTGTTTTCCTGGATTCCCACTTGCATCTGATCCTCCTGGAATTTCTATTGCATCTCTGAAAACACTTCTTCACCGTGACCATTTAATCTCCCATTGACTCTTATTAAAACTTGTCTTTCTCTATTCAGTTATGTAGTTTCTATCATTATCTTCTCCCTTACTCATTCTCCTAGCAAAAAAGCTTAATTGGTTGTCTGGAGTTTTTCTCCTTGTTTGAAAAGCATGATTTCTGTTCTGTTCCTTCTTTCTCAAGTGACTATAACCTACTGACTTCCTGGCCAACCCTTCTACTTCATCGCTTTCAAAGACAGGCTTTTTTTCCCTTCCTTTCACCTCAATACCCAACTGCAGTGCTAGGCAACTTCAGTTTTCATGTTGATTACTCAACTACTTCTGTGTCTTTTGCTAATCTCATTTGAACCTGATCTATATTTCATTTTAATTTTGTCCCATGATTTGACACAGCTAATCTGCAAACTTGCCTCTCCTCCAAACCATTTTATTGTTCTTAAATGGATCTACACACTTTTGAAGAGTCTCCACATGTGCACTTCATTAAGTCTGCTTTGCTCACATATTTAATGTAAAGTAAGTCATAATGGCCCCAATATCTATTGCATAAAGCCCTCCATTAAAGCCTTATACAAACTCAATAATTATAGTTTAGATATACACAATGAACTGAATGACAGTGAGGGGGGAAAAAAGCATTAAAGGGCAGGTCCAAGCAAACACACACATGCCTCTTGCTGCATCTCAAAGCACTTTGAGATGCCACAAGAGGCATGCTGGGAACAAAAAAATGTTCCCCATGCTGCATATTTGCAGCATGGGGTCAAAATTGGATACCTGGAAATCCAGGTATCAAAAAAAAATTAAAAACAAAAAATGCAGAAAAATGTGGGGCAAGGCACGGTCCAGGACCATGCCCTGAGGCAACTGGAGGCCAGGGTTCTCTGAAGAGATGGTCTGGTAGCTGGCCAGGGCGTCTCTATGGCTGCTGCTTGCCCCAGTGATGCAGCATGCTGCCTCCCTGTGCAGAGAAAAAGCAGTGCAGGCTACAGCATAATCAGACTGGGCTCTGTCTAAGGTAAGTAGGGACTGGGTGGGGGGGCCTGGAACGGGGGCTGTGTGGGTATGGGGGACTATGGGAGGGAAGGGGGGGCTGCTTGGGAGGGGG
>NW_017728996.1:32589233-32589547 GCF_001723915.1 Gavialis gangeticus
CAAACCCCAAACCCCCGCACAAGCCCCATACCCCCACAAACCCACCCAACTCCTCCACACCCCTTCCCCCCAAACTCCACATCCCCCCGACAAACCTCACACCCTGCCTTCCCAGCCAGCCATATGGCATGGGATGGGACCTGCTGGCAGGAGCTGCAGCTGCAGGGGCAACTGCCACACTGCAGTCCTGCCTTGTGCCCACACCAGTGCTGGGACATGAGGCTCCAGGCTGGGGGCTCCTGGTCCCAGGATCCACTTGGGGGATGTGATGGGCTGGCAGGGGGAGGGGAGCTGGGGGGAGCGCTCCAGGGAGG
>NW_017728996.1:32589814-32590201 GCF_001723915.1 Gavialis gangeticus
AACAAAAAAATGTTCCCCATGCTGCATATTTGCAGCATGGGGTCAAAATTGGATACCTGGAAATCCAGGTATCAAAAAAAAATTAAAAACAAAAAATGCAGAAAAATGTGGGGCAAGGCACGGTCCAGGACCATGCCCTGAGGCAACTGGAGGCCAGGGTTCTCTGAAGAGATGGTCTGGTAGCTGGCCAGGGCGTCTCTATGGCTGCTGCTTGCCCCAGTGATGCAGCATGCTGCCTCCCTGTGCAGAGAAAAAGCAGTGCAGGCTACAGCATAATCAGACTGGGCTCTGTCTAAGGTAAGTAGGGACTGGGTGGGGGGGCCTGGAACGGGGGCTGTGTGGGTATGGGGGACTATGGGAGGGAAGGGGGGGCTGCTTGGGAGGGGG
>NW_017728996.1:32591546-32591902 GCF_001723915.1 Gavialis gangeticus
CAGCCATATGGCATGGGATGGGACCTGCTGGCAGGAGCTGCAGCTGCAGGGGCAACTGCCACACTGCAGTCCTGCCTTGTGCCCACACCAGTGCTGGGACATGAGGCTCCAGGCTGGGGGCTCCTGGTCCCAGGATCCACTTGGGGGATGTGATGGGCTGGCAGGGGGAGGGGAGCTGGGGGGAGCGCTCCAGGGAGGAGACAGCGCCAGAGCCAGACTTAGAGCCCCCTAGAGCAGCCTGTGCAGGAGGCCAGCCTGGGAGGAAAGGACCCAGTCTCTGATCCCCAGTCAAGGGCTTCCCAGGGACAGCATAGGGCAGGGAGCAGAACAGCACTGGCACTGCTCAGAGCCACAAA
>NW_017728996.1:32596902-32597528 GCF_001723915.1 Gavialis gangeticus
TATGAGGGACTATGGGAGGGAAGGGGGGGCTGCTTGGGAGGGGTGGATCCCCTGCCTGCGCCCTGCATGGCACACTTCCCCTCCACAGCGACAGTGGCCATCGGGGCACTGAGGGCCCTCCTAAAACTGCCCACCCTGGGCGTGGGGCAGCATGGCTCTGTTCTGGCCACCTAGCACCTGGCACTGCCTGTGCCACATTGCACAGGGCCGTGCGCCTTCAGGCAGTTCTAGGCTGTTCAGGCTGTCACCTGGGGCCCAGCGCCACTTGCAGGGACTGTGTGTTGTGGTGGGCCAGGTCCTGCCTCCACAGGCCCCTTGTGCTGTTGGGCCAGGACAGTTCCATGGAGGCAGGACCCAGCCCAGAATAACACACGGTCCCTGCAAGTGGTGCCAGGCCCTGGGTGACAGCCCAAAAGGCCTAGAGCTGCCTGAAGGTGCACAGCCCCGTACCAGGCCGGGCTGGGCAGGCTAGGCCCGTGCAACGTGGCACAGGTAGTGCTGGGTGCCAGGTGGCTGGGGCCGAGCTGCATTGTCCTGCACCATGGGGGGCAGTGCCAGGAAGGCCCTGAGTACTCTGATGGCTGCTGCTGCTGTGGGGGGGCAGGGGTGGGGCTGTGGGGGGAGGC
>NW_017728996.1:32598276-32601340 GCF_001723915.1 Gavialis gangeticus
CTGTGGGATGATTGTGAGGGGCAAGGGTAGGGCAGGGCACTAGCATATCACTGCTGCTGAGTGCCGCACATCCTGGTAAGTGAAGGGGGCAGCTCTGATTTTTCTATAGCAAAAAACCCTAAAGTAAATGCCAAAGAGTAGATATTTAGAATCCATTTTATTATGATGATAGAACCACTGGCAGACTTTCAAATTGCTTTAAACTTGTAAATATATCAATAAAACATTGCTCAACTGATCTCTATATATAGTGGCATTTCATTTTAGTAGCAAAAGAACACAAATTTTGGTATTTTAATGAGAGAATTTGGGTTTCTTATCAAAGAACTTGCAATTTCTAAACAGGGGACATCAGGATCTCTGCTGGTGAGACAAGTGGTGAGACCCAGGCAGAGGAGTCTGCCCAAGGCCAGCACTAGGGACCCAGCTGGAAAGCAGACAAGGTGGCAGACCTCTTTGATATTTGGAGCCAAGAGGACATGCTTTGACAGTTCAAAGTGGGCCACCACAAGGAGCACATTTTCTGGGCAATAACTGCCCAGATGGCAGAGTGGGAGCACCCCATCTGGGTCTGGCAGGCGTGCGGCCATGGGGCCACAAGTCCAAAAGGGTGGATGCTGTCACAGGTGGCAACAGGTCACAGCCAGGCAGCAGCTCCCACTGCCAGACTGCTGCAATGGGTAGAGGGTCAGGGGCCAGTCCAGGTCAGGGCTGCTTCAGCAGTCCAGCTGGCACAATGAGTAGTGTCCCCAGATACAAAGTAGCTGGGCCTCAGAAGCTCTTGAGGGCAAGAAGCCCTGAGCTGCTCACCACGGCAGGTTTTCATATTGCTGGGGCCAGCACCCATGTTGGCCCCAGGCTCTAGCTCCCCCGGCTGCAGATCTGAGAGGAGCTGGGCAGGGTCATTTTGCCCCAAGCGGCACAACTTGTCCCACACCAAAGTGCATGTTCATGCGTGTGCACTGAGGCAAAAATCCCCACCACAAATTTGTGCTGCTCCTATCTGAGCTGTTGCAAGTGCATATGCATGGATGTGCCCTAGGAGTACAAAAAGGCTCAATCTAAAATAATCAAGACCATAATTCTGCTTATATAGTACTAGCAGCCTCAGTTCTTCCTTTGTTTTCTCTCTACCCATCTTTCAGGATGTATTGTTTTTAGATCAATAGATTACATAAGCGATTAAGTAAATGTGCGCCTAAAGTTGTGGGCATCTTAAATCTTGAAAACTCGTTGTATTGACAGAGATAATAATATCATCAATTTGCCTTCATCATGGTGCAAGGCAACAATTATTTATATTTGGACAAAAGTAAAGTTGTATAGTTTGTGAATGGAGATAAAGGCCCACCCTTGCCACTGAGGTCACTATGGCTGCCTGTGGAAAGTACCTGCTCACTGCCACCATGCCCCTGCCACCAACACTGCCACCGCTGCCTGTGGGTGGTCACTGTGTCCCCTCCAGCCTCAGGAGGCATGCGTCGTTCATGCACATGTATCTACACCTCTTCTCATCTGCAAACCCCATACTCTAGTAGTACCTATTTACTACCTTCCTCAGGCATTTTCACTCTGAGGACTCCTTACATAATTTTCCCTCTGCACCATCCTCTGCCAAATCATTTTGCTATGACTTCCAAAACTTTAACCCATCCTCATTCACATATTGCCCCCCATCACCCCCTCTATTTATTCCTTAGGCATTGACTTGGTTGACAACCTGGCCCCCAAGATCTGCATATTTGGCAACTTTTCTGCTACCTACCCCTGTCTCCAGTTCCATGTCTTCCCCAGTCTCTTCTTTTTCTGGATCTTCCTCACCACTGTATAGAAGAGTGTACAAAATATTAGGGGACTGTCTACATTGCAACTGTAACTGCCACAGAGGAACTGCCAACACATATATATACACCTCTGCAACTCCACTGCAGAAGTGAGGTGTAGCTACATGTGCATGAATAATGTGTGCCTCCTGAGGCTGGAGGGGCACAGCGACCACCCACAGGCACAGTGTTGGCAGCAGCGGTATGGCGGCGGTGAGCGGGTACTGCCTGCAGGCAGCCACAGTGACCTCGGTGGCAAGGGCGGGCCGAGCGTGAACCGCCCGCAGGTGGCCGCAACATTTTCAATGGCGAGCGCCTGCAGCCACCATTGGTGAAGCCAGCAGTGGTGAGCAGGGACTGCTAGAAGCTGGCGGCAGCCAATCTCAGGGGGGGCACGTGCTTATGTAACATGTGGCTTGTGGTAGCTTCCCTATAGTGGCAGAAGTCTTCTGTCCCTCTGGTGTTGCTCTTCCAAAAGAAAAAAGGGGTTTTGCTGCTACCGGGGCAGTTTTTGGCAGAACTGAATTGTACCAGCAGTAGTATGTAGTGCAGGCCACATCCCTAAGTGCATTTAATGAAATATATGCATTCAGTGAAAGAGCATCAATGAATGTGAGAGAGGGGGACAGAATCAATTAACAGCATGTGAAAGGGAGACTGAATGACTGGACTGGTGAGTGGGAGAATGAATGGTATCTGAAAAGAGGAATGAATGAAAGAATGAATAAGTGGGTGATTCTGAAGGCGAAACAGCTCCGCTCAGTGTGCCGGCGTGATGGGGAGGAAAACAACCGTGAGATTCAAAAACAAAAGGAAAGGAGAAGGTGGGGAAAAAAGAAAACAGGAAAGAAAGAATAGAAAAGGCAGGCAGGGGAGGATGACAGAGAAGAGCAGAAAACAAGGTGGAGCTAGCTCTGCTGTGACAAAAAGTATAAACAGCAGAAATTGGTATCACAGAGCAAGGGGGGCTGGAGATGGGAGAAGCCTGTAAAGAAGACACAGGGGCATGTCGCTCGTCTCCCCGTGGCTACAGCAGGTGTCTCGGGCACGGCCGGGGCGGGGCCACCTGCTTCCCGCTCCTCCTCCCCCCCCACCCGGGTCTCCCCACGCGTCCTTCAGGCAGGGCCGACTGCACCGCGCCCCCGGGGACTCCCCCGACCCGGCCAGGGCAGAGCGACACCGCCCCCCGCCGGGCCGGCCCGTTGCCAGGGAGAGCGGCGACGCCGCGGCCAGTGGGCTGC
>NW_017728996.1:32601373-32610901 GCF_001723915.1 Gavialis gangeticus
CGAAGAGAAGCGCGGTGCGCGGGGCTCTGCTGGCCCGGGAGGAGCGGTACAAGTAAGCGCGGGCCCCCCGGGGCGGTGGAGCAGCGACATGGCTCTTAGCGGGGGCCGCCGCCGAGCCCATCCCCCGCTCCCCTCAGCGGGCGCCCCCTCGGCCCCTCGCCGCCTGGCACCGGGGAGCAGCCCTGGGGCAGCCCCTCCGGCCCCGGCTTGCTGTGACCGCTCTGCCTGCGCGAGGCACTAGCACCAGGCTGTGTTCAGGCCTCACTTGCAGGGAATCACGTAGGGGCCTCTGTTTTCCACCAGAGCGTCAGCATTAGCTCCCCGGCAGGAAAACCCGAGCTGCCAGCGATCTGCTTTCAATGCCCTTGCAACTGTTAAGAAAAGGGCAGTGGCTCGTAGCTTTGAGTATATTGTAGTCCCGTTACTATTACGCTGAGCAACAGCAGCAAACTCTGCATCACTCTTCAATAAACCTCCTATCCCAGCTACCTCTTCCTCCATATTTGCTAGAGGTGCTAATTAAAGGACTTTACATTACATAAATATAGGCCACATTAAAGGAATGTGAAAGTTGTAACCTTAAGCACACAGAAGCACAAACAATGCTTCCCACAGTTTGGCCCACGTGTGTATGCCCTGTGGTATGGATTTCAGCTACAATATTACTCACTATTTTTTTTTTTTTCACTGAGGAACCGTTTGTTTCATTTCCCAACCCAGCTAACAGCTCTACCTAAGCCTGGAGATTATAAATAAAAATAGGAAGGAAATGTTGACAAGTGACAGAAATAAATAAAGCCCTGTTTGTAACCGACAAACTCACCCTGCGCACCAGGCTGGATTTGGACTGTGGCTCCTTGCCAGTCAGATCTATGAAGCAAGTAGCAGAAGCAGTGGCTCTGGTAGAGGCAGCAGGGCAAACAGTGACTGTGGGCCAAGCCACTTGCTGTGGCGGTGGCAAGACAAATAACAATAGGGCTAAGCAGCTGCAAGGTGAGCAGGGCTGCATGGGCACAGTCCTCACTTGCCCTTGCTGCTGCCAACAGTCATGTCCGATGGGAACATAGATTCTGTGGTGCCCCCGGCTAGCCTGGCTTCCAAATTCCCTGGCCACCACGAACCCTGTGAGCTGGACATAGCAGCTCCATGGATTGTACAGTTAACACTCATGGTATGCTATGATCATAGGGAAGTAAGGCAGAAAGGCACCCCAGAAGGCCATCTAGTCATGCGCAAGGCAGGATCATCCCAGCAGAAATCTGTCAGCCAGGTTTCTCCCTAACCTACTCATGGCAGTTTCCAGGGGCAGCGATTCCATAACCTCTCCAGGTAGTTTGTTCCAATGCTTAACCACCCTCATAGTTAGAAAGTTTTTTTTCTAATTTGCAGCCTAAATTTCCACTGCTGTAATTGGGAGCCTTTGCTTCTAGTCCTGTTCCATGGAGCTATGGGGAACAGTCTCATCTCCATCCTCTTTATATAGTCACTTTTCAGGTATTTCAAGGCTGTTATTAATATAATTTAGTTGTGTTTCTGGAAATGTCTACGTACATACCTGCTCTAAAACCCGACTTTATTTAAATTTTTAACCTTGAGTTGCCACTTAAATAGCATTTTCTAGTGTTGAAATTAACAATTATTCTTATTTTAAAAGAAAAAAACCGCCCACCAAGTAGCTTGACAGAATGAAATCTTTCATCACATCTTATTTAGGAAGAGCAGGACACCAAGATAAAGACTCAATTTTTGTGTTTTTTAAAGAAGGTTGGAAGAAAGTGTCTTTCACTGGAAAGGAATGACAGCATACCTAGCTCAGTGTTAAATAGACTGATGTTATAAATGCAGTACTATTTCTCTGTGGTATTGAACACAAAGAACTCGGTACACAGGTTAGGAGTTTTTTTTTTGTTTTTTTTTTTTAACTAAATGCTAGTTTCTGTATTAGCTTTATTATTCAGAAAGTGCATCCAAAGTAAACTCCTTTTAAGGTAAATAGGGTTCCTATTTCCTTCTACTTTATTGGTTTTATTTCCCCCCTTTGTGTGCCAATCCAAGTCTTTAAAGGCTTAGACCTAGTCTTTTTGAAGTCTCCAATCTAATTCAGTGAAGCAAGGCTGTCACTGAAGGGCTCTCCTTCCTTACAGGATTATAACAGGTGTTAAAATCATTTGGCCCCACTGGCCAGATGAGTGGCACAGTGTCAGTCCACAGGCTGGATCAGCCCATAGATTCCCCTCCCTGGCTGCATGCTGGATTCAGCACATGAGGTACCTGCCCCAGCCACTCCAGGATCTACACTACATATGGTGTCCCCTGAGCTGGTTTGGGATGCATACTGCATGCCAATGTCTGGGATTTGCCTAGTATTCAGAGCCTACAGTACAGCTATTGGACTGGTTGGAGTGAGCACCATCTATAGCAGTCCTAGACCAGCCTGGGGGAGTGCTATATATGGTGCAGAACCCAAACTGACCGGGCAGGCATTGCATGGATCATGTGTCCCAGGCCTCTTGTGCAGGGCTGGTCTGACATGCACTGTATGTAGCACATGGGTCAGCTCAGACCCAGGGGTACAGTGGGGGCTGAATGACAGGCTCTGTGGGCCACATCTAGTTCATAGCCCATACCTTTGTCACCCCTGCCCTAAATCTTATTGTTCAGTGTCTAAGGTTTGTATTACTATTGTTTTTGCAATACAAGTCCTAGAGATTGCTAATGAAGTCCAAGATAATGCTCTGAAGTATATTTAGTTCTTCCTTTGTGGACGTGATAACTAAAAGCCTTTATTTAAATACAATAGATTCTTTGCAGACTTGCAGTAAAATTTATTTCCTTTAAAACGTTCAGGTAAACTTTATGATAGAATTATCTTATAATTTTAGGCAGCTGAATGCAGAATTAGAAGCAAAAACAGCAGATTTGGTACGTCAGGCTGAAGAAGTAATGGTAAGTTATGTGACTATTCTTGCACAATTCGGTTCTAGGTCTAGAGGGTAAAATCTCAGAAAAATAGTTTTCTTTGCTTTTGCAAGAAAAACAAACAAACTTATGGGGAAATTAGCCTTAGATAAATACAGGTAGATGTTTTAAATCCATTGCAGCAGTGATATCTTATTGAAAGTAATTATAAACAAAACCAACTCAACTGATTTTCATTGTCCACAGTGAGAAATACAAAGAACAAGTAGATTAAATAGAAAAGGTGCATTTAGTAAGAAAGAAACATTTTTTTAAAAAGCAACATTTCTAACATAGTTAAAACTTCTATTAACATTGAGGAGGAGCTGAACCAAGCAGATTGGAATTTAATAGAGATTGGCAAAACTAATTATGGCCTCATGTACATAAAAAACAACCCTCTACCTATTTCATAAAAAGAACACATCAGTATTGTTCTAGCAGAAATGCAGACAGCTACATTTTGCCAACCAAACAGAATGTCAATATTATTAATTCAGTCCAAATTAAATTTACGTATGTATCTTAAATGATAAAAATAACTCAACTTGTTATTTTTGTTGCATAACCTGGAAAATAGGATAATTGCTCCACCTCCTGTACAGATATCTATAGTATGTGCATAGGGACAGGAGGATACTTTCAGTTTTCTTAGGTGATTTTAAAGCTTGGAAAAAGTAAGTTATATACATATACCTCTTTAAGCGTGGAAGAAAACAATTGAGGGTCTAAGTGATATTTTAAGATTTGTCTTAACTTCTGGTACTTTAAATAAAGTAACTTATCTTCTATTGTAGTTTCTTTCTGTACATCTCTTATATGTGGAAAACTATAATACTTGTGATTTATTTTACATTTTACCAATTATAGTTTGTAGGGCACAGACACTATTTTCCATTAATAGAAAATTTTTCTTCTGTTAAAGAGAGATCAACAAGAGATACTATCTAGACCAGTTTCAACACAGGCCAAGTCATATGAAGAAGACAGTTGCCATCTGAGGTAAATGCTGTATACGTTTAAATATTGTTGATTGTTATCTGCAGTTGATAATTGAGTCTTCAGGTCTGCTTATGAAAACCCTGACTTGCAGAAATAATCTTACGGGCTTTGTTAGACCCCCTTGTGGAAGCAGGATTCACTCATGGTTAAGAATTTGCAGGATTGGATCACTATATTGCAAAGTAAGCTGGAGTGCAGCAGTTTCAGAATGTCATTCTTCCAAGTTCTTCAACAACTATTCATTTGGCTTATTCAGGGGCGAAACTGTGGGCTTTCAAAGATCCTGTGAATTTATTTTTCAGTGAAACCATCATCTTTTTGCTTCATCTAGATGAAAGCAGGAGAATGGACCATAAAGAGGACAAAGTAGCTAACAAAAACTTTTTCTGATAAGGTGTCAAAGCAATAGCTCTTGTATTATGTAGAATATCAGAGTTAACAAATATTTTAGAACATTGTTTCTTACTGAATTTCTGTAGAATAGGGATAGTGGAGTAGAAAGTACTTGACGTCTAAGTAAACATACTGATGCTGAGCAATATAATGTTACTTCGTTGGTGCTCAAGCTGAAAATATTACAGATAATCTGCTAGGCAGTGTTGATTGGTGTCTGTAAGAACACAACTCAAATTTACTGAGTTTGTTTGGAACATGTTATGATTTAGCAGATATTCTAATCCAGTGGAGGCCAACCATTTAGGCAGGCATGCCACAAATTACCCCTACACTGTTCCTGATTGCTACTTTAATCCCCTTCCCTTGTCCAATCTGCTGCTTTGCTTTGTCTTCCTAGTCTTGTGCTCTCTGCTCAGTTTGCTACTTTGCTTTCTGCTTCATGTCATATCTGTTATTGTACTGGCCATCCCCTCCCTGATCTACTGTATGTCACACACATGTAGACAACACACATCTATGCCTCAAATTGGGCACCCCAGTTCCAAGCCAATTTAATTAACAAAAAGATTTGGCTATTATGGATTATTTAGAGGACACCTGGCATGGCCTTGGTACATTTGGGACTGGATATGTTCACCCAGAAACTTAGAGACATCTAGGTGTCAGTTTGTGGAATTTAGGTGTTATGCATTATAGCAAACTGACACTATAAACTAGAATTCACCTTTGGCTGATCTATTGAAATCAGCTGGTACAGAGTTTACTAACAACATTTCTGTGTATATAATTGCTCCATCAGGCAAATGCCAATAAACTAGTGGAGTAACTGGAAACAGTATTTGGATTTAAAATACATTAGAGATGGTGTATCAAAAAATCCCAAACTGGTCAGAATCCAAGTTTATATTGCTATTGATCTTGAATTCAATGTCATACAAACTTCATGTTGAGCTCTGATTTTTTAATTAGTTTTTCATGGCACTTGGTTGAGAATTTGATTTTAGTGGTCATTTAGTTTTAATCTGCATGGGCATGTGAATAAAGGAAGAGGTTAGGTTTTCTTTAGATTTGAAAGAGGCTGCCAGCATGGATGTACTTAGTAGATGTTTACCAGCAAACCCCAGTAGTGGAGATGCTGCTTAAACAAGCAAAGGACTTTGCCAGTATAGCTGTGTTTGTAATAAAAAACACTTGTCAGCCACATGTGTTGATCAGGGGGTGGGAAGGATATATTCAAGTAACTCTAAATTGTAAAACCAGGTTTTAGTCTCCTGCCCTGTCATATGGATCTCTAAAGTTAGAGCAAATATTCATTTAATAGTTCTCAGACTAGTTTCATATTTGTAGTTGTTAAGCAACATAACTATAAGAAACCATTATAACAGGACAACTTTGGTAGTGACTATTTGTGAGGAAGAATTAAGAGTTGGAAGAGTTAGGAAAATATTAATAAACCAGTAATCCTACTTTTTTTAGCACCTTTAGTTTTCAATGAGGATTAGGGCTTTGTGCTAGGATGTGTATAGAATCAGATGCAACTGCTACCCTAATAAAAAGAGTTTAAGAGCCAGATCTACTAAATGAGTTACAAGTAAATTCAAGTTTCCAAAGACATCTAAAGAGTACTGTTCTGACCTTACATATGATAAGACTGCTTGCAGTGTAGATAAGACCTCAGTGAGCTTCTCCCATGTATCTTGTGCCTGTGTGTAACACCAAGGTAGAGCTAGATTTCTGCACTCCCCAACTTCAACAGCTACTGCTTCCTAGCACTGTCTAGGGCTATATATCAGTAAAAGGCATGGGGGAAAATACTGAAGCTGTGACCTAAGACACAGCTGATACCTGTTACATACCTAATTAATGTCCCCTCCCTAGTTAAAGCAACCACTGTGTATGCTCCATTAAATGTTTAACTGAAAGAGAGAACCCCATGCAGAAGTGAAAGGCTTAAAAGCTATTGATACTTTAAAAGCTAAGCATTGATATTTATACTGTGAAAGCTAGGCTTTGGAGACAGTTATTATCCTGGGATGATAATCCATTCTACTTTAAATACATTTATCTTCAAATTTTACTTTTCAAAAAAGGTGATTTTCTTGCCAGGGGGGAAACACATTCAAAGTTAAGGAAAGTTGAGGGGCAGATGCAGCACTAGAAAAGCATTATGAGGATGCAGACCTTTATTTTTGATGGTGGTCATTCTTTTAAATGCGAGTTTCTAACAGAAAAAAAGAGAGTGAGAAAATGTGACAGAGCAGTCAGAAAGAACATAGGGTGAGGGAGAATAGTTAAAATGAGCCTACATGCATTTTTCTTTTTTTTCAAGCTATTTCCAGAATCGTATTAGTATTTTATTGCATGGATTTTTCTTAAATTATCAGTATTTTACATATAGAAACAAAGCAGCTCTAGTGATTACAAGATAAGCTTTTGTTTATAGTACTTTCACTTTTCAGGGCATAGCCAGGCATACAGGGGTGGGGACTGAGTGTGCGCGTGCATGGGCAGATACACTACAGGCTTTGAATAGGATTAGTGAACACAAAGGATTTGCTCATGCACGCGCATCTTATGTTTACATGCAGGGAAGTGATCATTAAACATCAGCTACAATCTTGATTTGACCACACCAGTCTAGCAACCAAGCTGTGAACCTTTTTTTAGGCTCATGCACTTTAATTTTACTTTCTGAATGATTTGTAGAGTTTTCATTTCCTGAAAATTTAAAGAATGGGGTGGCAGGTAAAACAGGAGAATTTGAAGGGTGCTTTTAAGATTGATTAGCAAGCTTAATATTTGTTTAGAATGCCCAAGAAGAAATTCACATGCTGGTGAAAGTAATGTCCTTGTTTTTTAGAAAATAGTACTGTTGTATTTTAATCTCCACAAGCACTGTGTAATGGAGTATTTCTTGCAACAGCCCTGGAGAAGGGCATGGATTTTAGTCTTCTGCATACAATTATAGCTAGCCAATAGGATGGGAGTTGTGAGGGAAAACAGGATAGAAAAACAAAAACTGCTAATCTGTTTTTGAATGCCTGTTGCCCCCACCCTGACCATTTGATACTGGCGTCATGTTTAGAAAGATAGTCAGATCAGAGCTTTTAAAATAAATTATAGTCTTATGTTGGAAAGCCATGTTCAGAAGGGTTCTTTAATTTCTTGGATTAACAGAATCTGGCACACCGTACAGATAACTCCCTTTGGTGAAGAGTAGTTTTGAATGTATATGCAGTTCCTATTCAAGAAGGGTGTGCATAGAGACCTATTATTGTTTGGATTAGAAGCAGAAGGATAAGAACAGAGCTAAGTTTTTGCCCAAACCTTTTGTTAATGATAAAAAGTATGGTATAAAACATAACCCTCCTTCATTTGAAACAATTGCAAGTAGAAGATAAAAGGCTTTTTGTGTGGAAAATAGATACATCTCACTCTGGACCATTCATCTATAACAATAATTATCTATTAAAAAAGCCAGCTTCAATAAACTAACAAGGATTTTACAGAGTCTCGACAGTAATGTAGACATGGGGCAGGTCTACACATTGCTGTATGGCTATGGCATTGCTATGGCACTGTGCAGTACGGGCAGTTATTGTGCCATGCACACACAGCACACAGTTAGATTTCACTGCTATGTTGCCATAGTGGTATTCTATACTGAGAGAGCGCACCAGTACGGCAACGTAGCTGCCAATCGTGTGTAGACCCACATGATCACTATGTCGCTGCAGCGCACCATAGGGTGACGTGTAGATGTGGTCATGATTTCCTTTTTTTTGAAGATCTGGCAAAGGTTTTTGATCTTGAAAAAATAAAGAATCATAGTGGGAACAAAATCATGTGGTCCATAGCCCAAATGAGTGCCCTACCAACCATGCCACTGGCTGTTTTACTGGAGTACTCTCAGTTTCTCCTGTCCGAGATGTCCCACTTTGTCTAAGTAATTAAATATTAAGTGGGCCAGGGAAAGACATACTCCATAGCCAAGTGATTAGGGCACTCAGATTTTTGGACACTAGATTCAAACCCTTTCTCAGGTGAAACTTTATCTATAAAAAATGAAATGGCTCCAGTGGAAGAGGCCCAACCCAAAATAGGTTATTAGGGTACTCACTAGAGATAAAGGAGAATGGCAGAGCAAAACCTTGAATCTGGGTTTTTCACATACCAGGTGAGTGCCATGTATATGAGTATTTGAGAAGTCAGGATCTTTGGGATTCTATTCTTGTTTTGCCACTGACTTGCCAAATGGTCTTTCATTGGTCACTTACATTTGGTGCCTTATTTTTCTCATTGGTAGAATAGACTTATTACAGTACTCATCTACAGTGTTCAGGTATTAATTAATTTATATAAATAATTTATGAAGCTTGGATTAAACATTCCAAAGGATCCAAGAATCTTTTTCCAATGGAAGCTTTGTTAAAATCAATATACTCCATGAAAAGCTTCACATTTCAGTGAATCTCTATTTTCCAAATTCCATGTAGTTCTTAGTAGGAACTCAGTAAAAATTCAGTTTGTCAGGAGTTTATTATATTTAACGTTATCTATTTTTGTCCTGTGTATATATTCAATACCAGAATAAAATAGCATGGGTCATTTAGGATTTTTAGGACAGTTTACTTTCATTTATTTTTGTCTGCAGAAATGTGCTTTTTTCTGAAGAGCCAGCTCTTACACTTGTACACATTAAGGTACTGTTACAGAATTTTCTGTCAATTTCTCTCTTTTAATATAATTGCTAGATAGTATAGGCTCAAAAATGCTATGTGTACTTAGGTGTTGTATGAGAATATCCGTATGGTGTTTAGAGAAACAATCTGGAAAGAGGACCACTTAGTTGCAAAGCAAAAATAGAAACAGACTTTCAAGGTGGTCTTTTATCGATTATTTAACTTCTATGACTTACTTACCTCCTTTGTGTTAAACAGGCCCACTACACAACTCAAGTATTCAGTCATTAATGTGTTTCAGGCACTTCACAAGTTTCAGATTAAGTTGTAAACCATTAAAATATAGAACTTTCTATTTTTCTGCCTTTGTACAGAGGTGATTAGCTACCTTAGTTTGAAGTCAGGCAGAAGGTAGGACAGGATGGCAACTTAGCTACTAATGTTTGAGACAGGCACGAGCTTTTGAAGGCAATAACCTACTTTATCAGAT
>NW_017728996.1:32615901-32631027 GCF_001723915.1 Gavialis gangeticus
AAGTTTGTGTCTAGCATCTGACAAAGTAGGTTATTGCTTAAGAGAGCTGATGTCTCTCTAAGTCACTTAGCCTCTAAGGTGTCTTACCTTTTGTCTTTGTAGAAATTTTGTCTGCATTTTTAATCTTATCTCAGTGTTACATTAATGGCAATGCTATTATCATTTTTCAATTAAAGTCCTCTTTTGAAAGAAAATAATGGGCAAAATAATATATACGAGAGGGGGAACAGATACACAAGCTTAGGAACAAGTTGACAGACTTAGTATCCTTTTCAACTAATTGTACTACCTCCTTTTAGGGATTCAGTTAAGGTTTCCACAGTGGTTTTTTTTTCTATTACTACCCCCCCCCCCCAACCAAAACAAAACACAATAAAGAAAGTTGTTTTGGGAGAAGCTTAATTTTCAAGGCTTACTCCCAAATTAAATAAGTTAATCATAAAATATGGACCTTGAAAAACTAGATTTGTACAACTTTCATTGATGATTTTATTTAAAAGGAGAGATTATCTCAATCAACAGCAGTGTATTCTGTTAGTTGAAAGATGCATTAGAAGTAAAAAGACAGTATGAGACAAATACAACATAAAAGCCTAGGCTAAGTAACATTACTGATTTACGTGTAGTACATTAGCAATGAGAGACTGTATGTTAACAGGTTTTTAATATTTGTGTCCCTTATGTGCTTATTTTTAATAGAATTGTTTGTGCAAGTCAGTTGTGTGTACAAATATCTGTTTAGGCTTGTAGAGATTTGCTCACTCAGATACCAGACTTGCATATATAATAGCAGTAAAATCATGAACAAATTGGGTGAAAAATAACATGCTCTCTCATGCTTCTTAGATGCATTTAAAAAAAATCATACTATTTAAAGTATTTGTGTAACTGTCTGAGTCCAAAGACAGGAAAATGGCAAAATAGCTGTGCTAGAAAAATGTAGTGTTTTTTTATTAGTCAGGAGTGTATTTATGAAAAAAAATTTCCTAGCAACCAAACAAGAAGAAATCTAGCCCCATGCCTACAGCTCGGAACAGATCACACTCTGGAAGTAAGGGAAAGAGAACAACTTTGAGGTAAGTCAGTTGTACATTCTGATTTCCATACTCTGCTAATGAACTTTCAGAGTGATGCTCTGATGGGGAGTTACCAGTGAAGGGGTACAAAGGGAGCATAGTCTTTGGAACTCACTGTTGAAGGAGGTTACCATGATAAGTTTGCCTTCTATATCCTGCTGCTTTCAGAGCAATGTGTAACGCTCTTTTCTTCAATTCAACTTTCATACAATCACAATAAAATGAGCCACAAAGCGGGGGGGATGAGAAAGAAAAGAAAATTGAAAATTGTCCTAGTTGCTTTAAAAGAATAGGAAAGAAATTAGTCTATTATCCTGATTCTCCATGTAAGGTGGTAGTGGCACAGTACAAAACTTAGAAAGGGAGTGACAGTGATATTTTAAGCAGTGGAAGAATAAAATTAATACCATATTTACTCAAGTTAGAAGGCAAGGTCTCCCCTCCCCCCCAATTTAACATAGGAAAAATAGCCCCTTATCTTACAATCAAGTATGAGGCAGCAGGGGGCAGGTAGCAGCTGTGGTCTGGCTCTGGTCCAATCCCAGGACCAGGGAGTGAGGGGCACCAGTGTGGGTGGAGGGCTGTGGATTGGGAGTGAGGGGCATCAGCAGGGCCAAGGGGCCGTGGGTCAGGAGTGAGGGGCACTGCCAGGGCAGGGCGTTGTGGCTTGGGAGGCAGGAGCAGGGCACTGGCACATCAGGGCTGCTCAGCACCACAAAGCATCTGGGAGGACAGGGGGATTTCTATGATAAAAAAATCAAACACCAAATTATGTAGGTATTTAGAATTTATTTTATTATAATGATTGAGGTACAGTAGGCTTCAAAATTGCTTAAAAATGTAAATATATCAATAAAACATTTTGTTCAACTGATACCTATATATATGGTGGCATTTCATTATAATTGTGGAAAAAATGTGGATTTCGGGGTTTAATCAGAATTTGGGATTTTTAAACAGAAAACCAGGATCCCTGATGATGACCAGTTTAAGGCAGATGAAACTAACTTTCCTTTTTATTCAGCTATTGTTGCAATTTATCCTAAGGAGGGCCTTTCTCCTCTTTTTCAAGACTAAATGATCATAGCCATGGCAGTCTTCTGTCACTAAAAACACAGATGTTCAATACTGTTGTTATGTAGAATTTGAATGAAAGGGTTTTATTTTTCTTTTACTCTGAATTAGCCATGAAGGGTGCCTGTAGACATGCAAGGATGCTGCTCAGATACACTGTAAGTAGCATGTTGGAGCAGACACAATTAATCAAGTCTGTTTGAGTGTGTTAATTAGCATGCTCCAGCAGCCTCTACAACCCATGTATTCAGCATCCTCATGTTTCAAAATGGTGGTGGGGGTGCTTTAACTAAAACTTGTCAAACAAGCTTTAGTTAAAACACCTCCACCACCATTTTGAAGTGCAGGATGCTGAATACACGAGACACTGCAGGTGCTTTAATTAAAGAGCCACTCTTGGAGCCTGTCTAATTAAAGAGCCCCTCTCCCCTCACTCCCCAGAAGCACGTGTAAAGACACCTTGTGTTCCATAGTATAGTACAGGATATTTTTTTCCTATCAGTTTTTGAATATTTTGAATACAGTAAAGATATTTCTGGTAGAGGTGAAAAAACTTGGCATCATTATATCTTTAGTACTAATGTAAAAAAGTGAAGTAAAGGACTACTTACAGTGTTATGAACACTTCCAGATATGACTGACAGTTTAAATATTTTGAAGATTTTTTGTATTATAAATTTAAATATAGAAATTTCTTTCTGTGGATTTTTAGTGAAAAATTAAGAAACATTGAACTACAAGCTGCTGATGATGTTGCAATCCCAGAGGACTTTGCAGATTTTTCTCTTGCAAAAACAATTAGCAAAATCGAAGGAAAATTGGAGGAAGGAAACTTGCCTGATAATCTAGATGATGATATTCTTCCAAGTGTAGGAAGTGAAATTGGAGTGGGTAGGTTGTCTCCTGTGTATGTACTTTTCTTTATGCTTCTTTACTATTAAAATAGGATTTTTGAATAATGTGATCTCATTCCTGAAAGGATTTTAGGAGGAAGTTCTATAATTCTTAAATTATCCCCAGTTTTAAGGCGAAGGGCAGAAAAAGAGGGATTCTCTCCTTTGTGTTTTACTTGAGGATAATATAGGTCACAAATAAACTAATATGGGCCAAATGGATTGCATTTTCATTGCATGAAATCTCTCTTACCTTTACTATTCAGCCATGCACCATCCTTTTCTAGAAGGATGGCATGCAAGATGCTTTGTGACAAACTTACAAATTAAAATATCATTGTTGACTTTACTGAGAGTTGCAAATAAATAGCCAAGGTGAGGATTTAGTTTTAAGCTTGTATTTCCAGAAGATAAGCTTTAAAGCTTTACACAGCTTCTGCCTTTAGGGCACATCATTTCATCAGATCCATCCTGTGGATCTTGGATAAGTGGCTTCAACGAAGTAATGTTTTGGCCACAATGCTGAAATGAGGAACTATTGGATCCTTCCATATACCAAATGGTGATTTTATGTTGGTCCTAGAAATAGGACATGAGAGGGGATTGCAGCCTTTTGTAAGTGAAGCTAAAGGAGTGATGAACATCTGCCTTTTTGGCTGTGGTATGATACAAGCTGGAAGTATGTTTCCCAAACTCAAATATAAGTATATTTTGGAGAATGTGAGAACCATATTTTGTACATTTAGACTAAAGAAAGGAGTTAATTCAACGTCTAGCAATGGGACAAGGCGTTTGTACCAATAAGGTTATGACTTTGTCCTGGTAAATTTTAGTAAATTTCATAGCAGATGTGAAGGGAGAAAAGTTGTATTCACAGAAAAGTTACCATGCATAGTTGATGCAAGTTTAAACCAGTTAAACAATAACCTTACTGAGTACAGTAAAAGCTTTGTTATCTGGCACCCATGGGGATTGGAGGGTGCTGGATAACAAAATATGCCGGATAACTGAGTGGCCCGAACAGACGTCTTTGCCTATTCGGGCCACTGCCTGTCCCACTGCATGTGGGGTGTTGCTGACCCTCCTGCCGCATTGCCACCCCTCCTGCTGCCCCTTCCATGGGCCCCGAGGGACAGGGAGGGGGGACCCGCGCAGCCTGCTATGCCCCGGGCTGTGGGGGCTTGGCAGTGCAGGTTGCTTTCTCCTGGGTTGTGGGGGCTCTGTGAAACCAGAAGTGCCACGGTGAGCACTTCCGGTTTCACTTTTCCTTTACAAGCTGGCATGCTGATTAACAGAGCATGCTGGCTTGTAAGGTGCCGGTTAACACAGGTTTTGCTGTACATTGTTTGATGGAGGTGCACCACCTCATGAGAGCTGTAGTTGGGGGCATTAATGCCCTCCATTTTCTACTGTAGGGTGACATCCCTAGATGGACTACATCTCCAATGATCCTCTGTACCCTCCTCTTTGAGTTGCAGGCTGTATGAGCAGTCATGGAGTTTCTTCAGATTTGTGGTTTCCATTACCTCCATGTAAGTGGGTCCTTTGTCTTGCTCCCTTTTGCAGGCCAGTTAGCTCTGCTCAGGCAGTTCAATTCCCAGAAAACAAACATCAGTCTCTGACAACAGAAGGAAAACAGACCCAAATCCTCTGTCCTCCCTGGCCATTAGAAGAAAAGCCACTTTCCACTGTGGCTTTTTCCCAGCACAGCAGCGTGGTTTCTCCTTGCAAGCTGTTCACATGCAGCGGGCTTCCCTTGTGCTCTCTCCTGTGGGGTTTTAAACTTCCAGTGGGGCATTCCCTCATTACCAGAATACCACATAGTTGAATGTCCTTAACAGGGCAGGGTACCCCTTCTTAATGGGACAGATCACTCTGCTACACTCCATCACTGCTCTGACAAAATTGTAGCTTTCTATATCAGCAACTCTGAGCATTAAATACTGATTCCTTAACCAGACCTATGCTATATGCCTTAGACTGATTGCTGCATTTCAATACTCATCAGCATTCAGTTGGAGAACACTTCTGAATGTGTCCTGGATGATAGAAGTTAGTCTTTGAAATGTTCTAACTAGGTTATTTATTAGTTATCATTACCTCCCTTCTGAGTTCAAACTTGAAACACCGGGTATTAGCTCTCTGTTTGTTCATGGCTGCTACATTATAATGGATTCACGTGCCTCTGTGAGGAGGCAAAACAACAGAGAACACAAACAAATCCCCAGATGGCATTTGCAGGCCAATCCTGATATACAGTGAGCCCCCACTATCAAGCAGAATTCATAAATTGTCCAAAGATAGATTCACCAAATTGCCAGAGGGCTGAAAACCCTATATAAACAGCTTGGAGTGATGGCAACTTCTCATCCAGTTCATCAGCTTCACTAGCATCCATAACGGGGGTGTGGAGCAGTGTACAGGTCTGCCACCCAACCCTGAAAAAGTTACTGCTGTAAAACTCAAGCTTTAATGCGTAGGTAAGGCTGAATTTCACAATAAGTAACCCAAAACTCCACGGACTTCACTTTTTAAAATTTCTGTTTATGAGAGCTAGTTGACTGTAGGGGTCATAGGTGGAGTTTGACTCTTCCATTTAAGGAGAGGTACTGCCAAAACATACAATGCAAGCCAGCAACTCCACAGTGTCTGGTGTGGGGATGGTGCCCAAAACTTAAAGGGCATTTATACACGTACATTTGTCTGCTGTGATGCAGAGATCTGGCACATCCGAGCAGACTCAGTTAATTGAGTCTGCTCGACATGCAAGCTGACATGCCTGATACTGCATTGCATGCATTTCTATAAACAGCTAAATGCATGTCAGCGCTGAGCAAATGGTGGCGGTGTACTTTTGAACTAAAACACTTTCAATGCATTTTAGTTCAAAAGCATGCCACTGCCATTTTCTCAGTTCTGATGTGTATTTCACCATTTCTTCAAATGCATGTGCTGCAGCACCAGACTTTTGCACATATACAAATGCCCAGAGGGTCCAAGACTAAGATACTTATGTAAAAGTTTTATTTTGAAATTGGTTAGGGGTTGGGAGTTGGCTTTAGTTACAGAATTGTTACATAGTAAGTATGGTGTAATTTCTGCATACAATTACTGTATTTACTTGAATCCAGGATAACTTTGAATTTATAATTAGTGGAGGCCTGTCTTAAATTCATCCCTCCCATGGCTTTGGTGGGGAAAGCAACAGCAGGTGCAAGGGGCTAGACCCCTGTCCCTTGCCTCTTTCTCTCCCTGTCTGCCCTCCCTGGCCCTTGCCCAATCTGTGTTTCCTCTGCCTTTCCCCTAACCATGAGCTCTCTTGCCATCTGCCTCCTGTTGCCTGTGCCTGCCTCTTTGCCATGCGTTTCCCAACTCCCACACACCTAGCACTCCTGTACCTGAGATGCTTGTCATGCTCAGTGCCTGGCCCTTGTGCCTGTGCTTGCCCCCCACTCCATATTTCCTCCTACCACCTGTACCCCTTCCTATGACTGCCTCCCTACCCCGCTGCAGCTTACCTTCTGCTGCATCTCTTATCGGTTTCTGGGGCAGTCAGCAGTGGTGGTGGCCCTGGCTTGGCCAAGTGAGGTAGGAGTGGCAGCAGCTCCAGCCCCAGCAGGAGCCAGAACAGAAGGTAAGTAGCAGCAGGGTTGGGTTGCATGGTGTAGCTGGAGCACTCCCTCCTCCTGTGGTACACCCCCACCTGCATGGTACATGGTCCAGTGGCCCACGGGTCCCTGGAGCACTCCCCCCTGCATGGTGCACCCTCACCTGCATCACATGGTCTCTCCCTGCATTCTCCTTGCAATATACCCCCTCCCATGCCACATGGTCCCCAGCATGGGGTGGCAGCTGGAACTGAGCTGCTGCTTGCCCCAGGCCAGTACTTGAATCTAAAACAAGGGTCCCATCCCCCACCATGTTTACTAGTGGGAGGAAGCCTCATCTTGGATTGGAGTAAATATAGTACAGAGATGAAAATGATTTGTTTCTAACTTGGTCCTGTTTTATAGATGCTTTTCTTTGGTTGAATCACGTCATAGAATTGTTCAGCCTTACTTAGAGTCTGAACTCCAATTAATTATATTCACAGAAGCCCAGATCAGATTTCTGAAGGCAAAGCTGCGTGTTATGCAGGAGGAGCTAGATAATGTAGTGTGTGAGTGCAGTAAAAAGGTAAGAATGAAGTGTTCCTACTATGCAGAGACTGACAGTGCTCCCCATACATAAAATATGTAAATTACTCTATACTAGGATTCATGGAGAGGTGGTTTTGTTTCTACATTTTCTGTTATTTAGGATATAGGCTTCTGTGCAACTATTTTTTCTCTTAAGCCAGAGCATAGAGTTTGATTCATGCATGTTTAGTGTTTAATCTAAGGATATAGAAAGATATACTTTATTTTAAAAAATCCAAATGGAGTTTTAAATCATCAGATTCTATGCTTAGGTATGCTTAGATTCTAACTTAGGTAAGAAAGAGTAGTTAAAAGGGAACATCTGTTCTAAAAACAAAATAAATCTGTTATTCAACATTCCATGTTCATTTTAAGATTAGATTTAATACAACACTCAATACTTGAAACTGCACCCTAAAGCAGAGTTTGAAGTTGATGCAGACTTTTTGCAGTGATGTTTTAAACTGAGAGCATTGTACACATGCATTTCATGTTCTGTACAGTCTGCCAGTCTATTTTCAGGTGCTATTTAAATGAATGTTTGAGCTGTAAAACCTTAAATGATGTGGGCTGTGTCTACTTTGAAGATTACCTCTTGCCATCATAATTGTGATCAACTGAGATTGTGGAGTTGCTTCTCAGTTCCTTCAGACAAGAGGCTTGCTTGCAGATTGTTTTCAGTAATAGAACGCTGAAACATATTTTTCTGCCCTTGTTCTTCCTCATAACACATATAATATGATTTTCAGGACATGCTGCAAAGTCCATACATTTTCTCTGGCTTATCTGGGCCTGAGAGTAAGGGAGTTTCTGTGGAGTAGACGTCTGGACGAAGTCTTCTGATGGCACTGAATTTTATAATTTTTGCACGTGTCCATAGATGCTTAATTGCATTTTTCTCCACTTGGGAGTAATGGCTTGGGAATTGCATTACTCAGCCCAAAAGTTCTGCATTTTTGTTTTGTTTTTAATTATTTTGTTAGCTTAGGTGTTGTGTATTGCACACAGTTGTGAGGTCTACTGATAATTATTAGGTGATGGAAAAGTTTTTAAAATCAAACCACTTGCAAGAAATTCTTACTGGCAACTTCAAATTAAGTTGTAGAAAAACAAGCATTGCAAATCTTCATAATACTTTTTTAAAGCATTCAGTATTGTCTAAAACTGCTAATTGCTCAACAGGATGATGAAAATCGGAATTTAAACTCACAGCTTAAAGATACTGAAGAGGAGCGCTCTAGATTGCAACGAACAGTTGGTATACAACAGTCTCAAATTGAAAAGTACAAAATACTGTCAGAGGAAGCAAACAGGAAAAGCGAAGGGTTACAGCAACAGCTTACTGCAGTAGAAAAGGTAATGCAACTACTCATTTCCTCTTCCTTACCAATGGACAGAATATCTGATTATCAAATACACCTGAGTTTTCAAAGATTTGTGTTAAGCTCGTCAGTTAGCATGCTGAGTTCTATTACAATTAAGTGTACATTTTATTTTAAAGAAATCTAATTGTTTTTTAAAAAGACATAAGTAACTTCAAGGTAATTGTCCAGGAACTGCATATGGATTGTGTTTTTATAATCAGTTTCTGGTATTAAAAAAAAATCCTTATTTTTTTACAAGCAGGTAAAACTAGTTAGGTGCAATCTAGCTCACAAAAGGAAAAAGTAGAAAAAATACTTCTCTAATATTTTTAATGATAGTAGTTTTAAGTGTTACTTGTGATAATATAGGCTTAAAATACATTTATGCGTAAAATAGTATTTGGATTTTGTTTTTTGTAAATCTGATCTGTTCTTTTAAAAGCAGTCACTCCTGTTTTAATGAATCAGAAACAAACCAACCAGCCTGGCACCTAGAATAGGCCACATATGCAAAGTTGTGTATATGCCTGATTATAGCAGATGGCTGACATACACAGCTTTGTTTGTTTGGAACCTTAAGTGAAAAGCAGCATGTGCTTTTCTTTAATTACTCAGAACTGGAGAGATTCATTTTAAAATTAAATGTAACGGTGTAGGCAGGAAGATGTTTCCTTAAAATGATTCAATGAAAAATAAATGCATGACTTACTTGCAGCCTAACACTATTGTCTTCTGTACTTTTAAACTATACTGTAGCAATGATTATAAATAGATTTTCATTCTAATAATTCATGCTAATTTAACCACGTAGCATTGGCACCTTTTAACTAATTAGTGGGGGAGGTATTGAAAAAATCTCTTCTGTGTAAGTACTTTAAAACAAAACAAAATTGAGTTCTGTAGGTATATATAGTAAAATTTTGTCTGCATATAATAATCTGTCTCTGTACTACTGTAGTAGCAAACATTCAAGACACATAACCTGGAAGTCTTAACCTTTGTTTATTATTATACTTACGCTGCATTTCACTAAAGAAAAACTTCTCTTATTTATAATCTTTCCAGCACTCTCAGCAATCAAACTTTTGAAAAGTATGCATTAGTGTCTATTGTGTTTCTGTTTGTACATCCCAAATATATAACAGTGTTTTTTTATATATGGGCTGTGGATACTACTTGACATTGGCTGTCTGGATAACTGTTAACAGTCACTTTAAAATCCAGGTAACTTTTGTGTGGAAGGTCATATTGCTTAAGGTGTACAAAAATTAGGTTGTGATGTATATTTTCTTAACCTTGCTTGGGTCCCCCAGGGCTTTTGAAATTTCTTTGCTTTGAGAGCTGTTTTTCTGTATGTATATCTAGAAAGAAGCCCCAGGAAGCTTCTTTCCTTTATGTTACTATACCTCAACCTGAAATAAACTTGGTAATCATGGTGTTTACCTTACTGGCTGCATCCAGACAAGCGCAGCCATGCAGTATGTGGCCATATACTATATGTCCCGTTGTTTTCCACACTGCAAGAGGGCAGTGTGAAGAAAAATGAAATGTGCAGCAGTATGTGGCACCACAGGTGTGCAAGGGAGCAGCGTGGAGGGTTTTTTTTGACCCCTGGACATCCAGGGTTCACAAAAATCTGTGAAAAAAACACGTGGAGTGGTGCAAGCAGTGGCAGCATGTGGCTGGCTTGCCAGTGTCACACTCTGCTTCTGGCCAGGCTCCTCATGGCAGAATTGCTGCTGCTTCAGCCCCAAGAGGTCCCCAGGACCCAAGGTAAAGCTGCTGGAGCCAGCCTCCCCTACCCCACCTGGGGTAACTTGCTGTGCATCAGAGTGTGCATGGCATGCGTGTTTCCTGGGGAAACAAATGTCCACTGACATCTGGACATGGCCACTGTAGAAAAGGATTGTATCAAAGTCTAGGGGGCTCTTGCATTTCTTTCTGGAGCTGACTGTGCAGTTGAACCTACAGCACTCAAGCTCTCTTTGTTTATCCTTTCCCCACTCCATTTTTTCTCACTCTTTACAGTTGATGTCTTTACTTTCAGAGAGAATGAATGCAATATGTGGATAGAACTAGTGAGATAGATGGTCCCAAGTTCTGGTGGATCCTTCCAGTGAGACTTTTAGACAAGTCATTTAACTGGTTTGCCTGTGTAAAGGGGATGATGATAGTGCTTACTTATTTCTCAGGGTTTTGAGGATTACACAGAAAATAACATGGCTATCTGTTTATTTTTATCTACTAGCTGGAGAACCCTTGTACACATACAGTAGCCACTGAGTCACTGGCACCAAGCATTTCCTTATGCTTCTTAACATTCTGGTGTGCTCCAAAATACTAGATCACTGGAGATGAGGAGATGTTACCCTTCATTTGTTAACACAGTGGGTGTTCTTGAGGGAAAAAAATACCTGGAAAGGCCTAGCATAGTAGATTTTTTTCCTTTCCCACAGTAAAATTATTTCAGCAGTTATATAATCTGCTGAAATTTATGTATTTTTTTATATGTGTATAATTTGTATGTTTTTAGAGAAGGGTTGATTGAAACCTTAGCTGCTTAGCTAAGGTTAACAAAGCAAAAATGCTACTTATTTCTATAGCACTAATAACAAGATGTACAAGTGATTTGGAAGTATTCAGCAAAATGCCACCATAGAAGAATCCACAAAATATGTTGACACAGAACATTAGAAGAGTTATTATAATAATCTGTTTGTTAGTTGGTAAGGTTAGCTGATTGCTTTTATGATATCAGGTGTTTGAAAGGCTGCAATGTAGAACTTTAAATTCCAAAGTGGAATATATGGTACTGGGTGCATCTACAGGAAATGTTTACTCCAGTTCCCTAATTAGCTCCAAAGTAAAGTGTCAGTGTCTACACTTGTGGTCTTTTAGACCACAGAAAACTAATAAATGCTGCTGTGTTTACAATGAGGGTGGTCAAAATTAATTATTATTTGCCCCTGGCTACCTGTTAAAGATGACAAGGCGCCAATGGCAGCAGGACCCAGGGGGAGCCTGTAGCAGGACCTAGGGGCGGTAGAACCCAGCAGCTACAGCAGCAAGGCTTGCCCTGCCCTATCCTTCCCCCCCAGCCCCCAACCTAGCCTCTGCCTAGCAGAGACTTCTGGCCTGGTGACTTTGGGGCTGTTCCCCCACCCTCGTGCAACACATCTAAGAGGGCGGGGGGGCGGAGAGCAGGACTGCCGGCAATTGCCCCAGTCCTCAGGACTGGGGTGGCTCCTGCTGCATCTTTCGGTCCTAGTGATGCAGCTGGGAACCACAGGGTGCCAGAGCGTCTGACAGGTGGGCGGGTGGGGAGAAGTGGCAGCAGCGGGCAAGAAAAGGTAATGGTTCCAGCAGTGGCAGGCGGGGCAGTGAGTGGGAGCACAGCAACAGCTGGGTGGGAGGTTGGGGCCTTCACCAGTGCCCCAGGGCCAGGGCTGGCAGGGGCCCAGGGTGGGGTGGCAGGAGCACAGGACATGGGTTGGCTCTGTCCTTCTCTCTGCTGGCACAGCCTGGCCCAGCTCCATAGAGCCCTTGCCAGCCTGCGCCCTGTGCTCCTGCCACCCTGCCCATTGGCCCTGGTCCCAGGACACCAGTGCAGGCTATTGCTGAGGTCTCGCCTGCTGCCTTACCCACCTGCCACCACCACTTTCCTACCTACCACTATCATTTCTCCCCACCTTCCTGTCCACCCATCCGCCTGCTGGCTGCTCCAGCACCACATGGTTCCCGACTGCATTACTGGACTACAGGATGCAGCAGGAGCTTGTCTGGCTTGGCCTCTGCGATTCCCAGCTGGCTCTGTGTGGTGCCAGCTGGGCTGGGCCAGTTCCTGCTGTGTGAAACCAGCCATATAGCCAGGAACTGTGTGGTACCAGAGCAGACAGTGGGGTTGTGGGCGTGGAAGCAGTGGTGGCAGTGAGCAGGAAGGTAGGGAGGTGGTAGGAGAAGGGTAGTGGTGGCAAATGGGGAAGGTGGGGGAAGAGGCAGTGACCGGGCAGGCAGGAGCATGGGGCCTGCACTGGTGCCCTGAGGCCGGGGGTGGCAGGAGTGCTGAGCCCGGGCTGACAGAAGCACTGGTAGGGGCTCTGTCTGCCACAGGCCCCGAGTGCCCTGAGGCCTCATGGTCTGCTGCTGCCATTGGTGGTAGGGGCTGTGGGTACCCACACCCCACCTTGTATACTCCATACCCCCTCACACACACACCAGTCACCCTCCCCCTCCACACATGCTACAGTCCTCCCCAGCCATTTTTCCCCCACAAACTGTATACCCCATCCACACCCCACATATCCACACACAAATCAACATGCTCCCCCACCTCATATACATACGCTCACAACCCCCAAACCCATACACATACACACGTACCCATCCCCCCACAAACCCCACACACATACACCCTCCCCAACACCCCACATACACACATACCCACAGCCCCCCACAAACTTATACCCACACACCCATACCCCCCAAGCTCGCCCCACAATATACAAGAGTAAGACTTCATAAGCTATTATACAATCACCTCTATGTACACTACACAAACAAGTAAATCATTAAAAAAAATTTTTAACGAAATTAATTAATGTTGTAGTAGGTATTTGATTTTTAGAATATAATTTGGTATTTTCTGGATATAAGGAAAAACTTCTCCTAGACTCCCAGTGGGGGTGTTGCAGGCATCTACCCTGGAGATCTTTAAAAAGAGACTTGGCATACACCTTGCTGGAGTTATTTGACCCCAGCAGTCTTTCCTTCCCAGAGCAGGGGAGGCTGGACCCAGCAATCTCATGAGGTCCCTTCCAGCCCTAAACGTCTGTGAATATGTGGTTCTGAGATGGCAAACTTCTGTGGACAAGGGGAGGGACTTCTGGTGGCAAAGGTCAGGGGCTAGGCGGGGCAGGACTTCTGGTCCCAAGATGGCAACCAGGGGGCAGGGCACCTGTCAAAGGGCAGCCCTTGATAGCTTGCTAAAACTTGGTAAGTGGCCCTCTATCCAAAATAATTGCTTGCCCCTTGCTTACAAATACTGTCCTGCAGTGGCATTATTTAGTGTGTTGCAATGCACATGTAGATGCTGACAAGTCTAGCTGGAGCATGAGGGTGCTTCAGTGCGGGGGCTGCCTGCTGGTTAGCCCCACATTGAAGCATCCTTGTGCCCCAGCCAGCCCCTCTGCAGCATGTTGAGCTGGGCCACAGCAGCCCCAGGCTGGCAGGGTGATCCCTGGGGACTGCTGCCAGCTGGGGCTGCTCCGACCCAGCTGAATGTGCTACGGTCCTGGGCACATGTATAAGTGTGGTATCTGGAAGCAATAAACTCCAGCGTGAATTGCGCTGAAGTTTGTTCAAGTTGAATGAATGCACATGTAGATATGCCCCCCAAAGACTAAGACAAGCAATTTGACTTTATTAATGGCTTCAACTAGGGGTGCACAGATAAAGATTTTTTGGGCTGATACCGATGGCCAATTATTAATGAGCCGTATTGGCTGATACTGATCTGATTGCCGATATGCAGCCTGTCAGCTTGGGGAGCAGCATCCGGCTGGTAAGTCTGTTGCAGGGGCGGGAAAGGGGGTAGAGGAGGTAGATCGAGGCCCCTGCAGTGAGGGAACTGCGGGGCATATGTCCCCTATGCCTTTCCCTGGGGTGCGTGCAGCAGTGGGAGCTGCCCCACCCCTGCGCTCATCAGATAAGCCACTTGTGGCTCCATCCCAGTCCCAACCCCACTACCTCCCTCACCTCAGGGGCCTCAATCACCCCTCCCCACCCTTTTTCCTGTTCCCACAACAGACGTTCCAGCCAGACGCTGCTCTCCAAGCTTCCAGGCTGGCCATGTGCATGCTGTGGCTGTACATGTACATGGCATTTATCAGCAACATTATTAGCCACATCAGCCAAAAAAATCCCATTGCCAATAATGTCAATTTTCCTTTTATTGGTGCTGATAAGATATGGACTTATGTATTGGTGCACCTCTAGCTTCAACATCTTGGCATAAAGTTCAAAATGGTAATGTTATCAAAACAAACAGTTGCAAAACTTCCTGTTTTAATGTTTGTTCCTGGAAACAGGGTTCAATTTCCAGCTAACTGGTTTACCAGAAAACCTGTATGTAAGTGCCAGAGGAAAAGAAAGTGAACCCTGCACTTCCTTTTAGCTTGGCATATGGGCAGGCATTTGACAAAATGTGGTATAGCTAAACCTACATTTATCCAAACTTTGTGGATGGATATTTAGCAGCAGAGTCTAGGAGAATTAGTCAGATAAAAATTATTGTTTCCCATCTTTTTTGTCTGTATCAAACCTGTTCTATATATGATCCAGTGGTAATATACCATCATTCCTTTTTCATGTAAATTTGTCAGACATGTTTCTAATTTCCACATTTACCCTAATCCAAGTTGATTATAAATTTGTTATAGTTTTCCATGGATAGCATCTAATCACTGCAATTAATTTTTTTGTCTTAAATTTGTCCCCCCATCACTGCAGTATGAGGGCAAGTGGTGGGGGCAAGCAGCAGGAA